>NW_023416346.1:19911733-20511733 GCF_014108235.1 Myotis myotis
GGTTTTGCTGAGTGAATGCTTTTAAAATAAGTTAAGATTTGCAACTATTAGTAATGCAGTGCAGCCTTCACCACACTTTTGCTCTGGAATGGTAATGAGAATGAATAATACTGTCTTGCAACACTATATTATTTAGGAGTCTATTACCACACTACTCTCTGGTGAAGACTACTTCTAAACCATGTGGGTAATACTAGCAATATTTTATTTTGAAATGTGAATGAAATGTACTTTGATTCCTCTGTTCATTCCCTTAACTGAGTCTTCTAAAGAATGAGACCTGCCTTTTAAACATATTTAGATTGCAAATAAATAATGGTGAATAAAAATTGATGAAACAGAATCAGTTCTTTTATTAGAGTATATGGTTATAATTATTCTATTGTATTGTTAGTTGTTGTTAATCTCTTCCTGTGCCTTAATTTATAAATTAAACTTTATCACTTGGTCATGGTGATCCTTTTAATGTATTAATGGATCCAGTTTGCTAATATCTCATTAAGGATTTTAGCATCTATGTTCATTAGGGATATTGGCCTATAATTTTCTTTCTTTGTAGTGTCTTTATCTGGTTTTGGAATTAGGATATACTTGCCTTGAAAAATTAGCTTGGAAATCTTCCCTCCTCTTGAATTTTTTGGAATAGTTTGAGAAGGATAGGTGTTAGTTCTTTGAATGTTTGGTAAAATTTACCTGTTAAGCCATCCTGCTCAGGACTTTTGTTTGTTGGGAGTTTTAATTATTATTATTATTATTATTAATTACTGCTTCATTTCATTACTTGTAAGTGGTCTATTCAGATTTTGTGATTCTTCCTGATTAAGTTTAGGAAGATTGTATGTTGCTAGGAATTTAAATATTTCATCCAGATTGTCCAGTTTGTTTGGCATATGGTTGTTCAAAATATTTTCTTACAATTCTTTGTATTTCTGTGGTGTCAGTTGTTGCTTCTCTTCTTTATTTCTGATTTTATTTATTTGGGCCCTCTCTATTTTTTTTTTCTTCTTGATGAGTCTGGTTAAAGGTTTGTCAATCTTGTTTATCTTTTCAAAGAACCAGCTCTTGGTTTCATGATCTTTTGTACTATTGTTTTAGATTCTATTCAATTTATTTCTGCTCTGATCTTTATTATTTCCTTTATTCTACCCACTTTGGGCTTTGTTGTTCTTCCTTTTCTAGTTCCTTTAAGTATAAAGTTAGATTGTTTATTTGAGATTTCTTTTTTGTTTCTTTAGATGGTACTATAATGCTGTGGATTTCCTTTTTAGGATTGCTTTTGTTGTGTCCCATAGATTTGGGGTTGTTGTGCTCTCATTTTAATTTTTTTTCAAGGTATCTTTTGATTTTTGACTTGATCTAATTGTTAGCCCATTCATTGTTTGGTAACATGTTATTTAGCCTTCATGTCTTTGGGTGTTTTTCAGATTTTTTTCTTGTGATTGATTTGTAATTCTATGCTATTATGGTCAGAGAAAATGATTGATATGATTTCAATCTTATTAAATTTATTGAGATTTGTTTTGTGTCCTAACATGTGGTCTATCCTAGAAAATATTTTTTTTCTTATATGTTTCTGATTCTCCTTCCAAATACATTTGTATTATGAAGTATAGATTATATTTAAATTTTGAGCCTTTTATTTGCTCTCTGTTTCATTCTTGTATAGATGATACATTTACCCCTCACACAATCACTGAGTCTCATATCTGATGTCCTGTGAAAGAATTCATTAATTTTATAGGCTTTATAGGAAAGAGAAATCTTAGAGTAGGTGAGCAGCCTAGTTTGAAAACTGAGCTCTGAACTTTGAAAGACAAAAGACATCCTGTCAACAGAGGAAGTGAACTGAATAAGGAGTGAAGTAAGTTCAGTTACAAACTAATACAATGTGATAGAGTTGACTGGGGGAAAATACTATTAAAATTGTATTATTAGAGAAGAAATTTATAGGTAATAAAATATTTTTATGTCTTTCACTCCTTGTGACCTATAACTTGAGGAAAATCTTGGTTCATTAAACTATTACTCCATTCATCCTTGATGGTTTTGTATGTGACGCATGGGAAAAAAAGGTTTATATAAATTAGTGTGTCTAAATGGGCTCTCTCTTAACTCTCTGACATTTAGGAGAAAAATAGTTTCACCAACGCTGCTTGAGCGCACTTTATTTCATTTCGAGAGCTCCTAAATCAAAATAGAATCAACATATCTATTTCATTATACTGTATTAATATTAACTGCACGTAACAGGCAAGTGATTTTATGCTGCATACTCCCTACCCTACTGTCAGGCAAAAATGGAGATATAATAAACCACTGTGGATTTTTTAATTGCAAAATTTTAGGTAATAGAATTATGGACTCATAAAGCAGAAAAGACCATAGAGAGAGCATCTGCTCTAGCTATGTCTGTTTGGACAGGTTAAAGGGGAATCTGTCCATATTTTGCTTGAAGAGCTCTAGTGGTCCCTTTCTCAGGGGCTTCTTCATTCAGACAGTAAATATGTTTTCATTATATCTTAACTGTTTCATTTTTTTCTTTTTTTATGTTTTTACTGAATTTTTTTAGAGGGAGAAGAAGGGAGAGGGAGAGAAGCGAGAACCATCAATGATAGAAAAACATGGACCAGCTGTCTCCTGCATGCTCCCTACTGGGGATTGAGCCCACAGCCTGGGCATATGATCTGACTGGAATCTAATCAGCACTCAGCCACTCTGGCTGGGCTCATTTTTTTTTTTTTTTTTTTTTTTTACTTTAAAACAATGTCCTCTACTTTAGTTACTGGGAATATATAGAAGTAATATATAGAATATATACACATTATTTTTTCTATAGCAGTTTTTTATGGTCAAGAAAACCATCAGATCCTTTAAGAATTCCTCATGAAACCCATTATCCATCCCTTCGGTTAATTTTATTACTGTCTTTGGGATATGCTCCCATTGTTTACAGAATATATTGACAAAAAGGACATGTGCTTTGGAATTGAAGACAGGTTTCATTTTAAGTTGTGATCTTCACATTAGTTGTGTAACACTAAGGAAGGCTCTTAACCTGAATCTCAGTTTTGGTATCTTTAAAATGGGCATCATCTTATTAAACTTTGAATCTTGAACATTTTCAACTCTCTTGAAGCACTTAATACCTGGAATGAAGTTCTTGCATTTATTTCAGAAGCAATATACAAAGAGTTCATATCTCTTAAATCATAATGGTCTCTAAGTGAAATGTCTGCATCTTTGTATAACTGTCTCTGAGGAAGGAATACAAATGATGGAGGGCTGAGTGTTGTTTCTAAGTCCCAGACTTATATCTCCTTTATTGCTATTTTTAGCAATGTCTCTCATAACATATTGATAAGCTACAAAGAAAGATAGTTGGCATCCTGACAACTTGGTGCTTTAATACAGAAGATCCATCAAAATATAAAAGAATATTTATGAAGAAACACGATGAATCATTCTTTTTTAACATTCTAGACAAGTACTTGGTCCGCATATACCTAATTATAGCTTATGAATTTAGAAAGCTGTTCAAACAACTTTCTAAAGTTACAGCAGCACCAGTGTACATTCACCTCTGGAATTAATGCTCCCTGTTGCTAAACTTGAGTTTCCTATATGTTTTACTCTGTGTTGAGCCAGCTTTGGCTCTCTTTCATTGCCTCTGCTGAGAATCCTCAGGGGCACTAAGTGACAAGAGGGTCTGTCCTTGTAGAATTCTTCTTCAAGTTTTGCCCTTGACTGTTTGAATTTCTACTCCCTGCTAGGCTGAGGTGTAAACCTTAATTTTTACTTTTTTTCAGCTCCCACACTCCTTCTGTGATTGCTCATTTTAATGAACATGAATAGCACCAAAAGAAATCTCTCTTCACTAGAACTAATTAGGATCAGAGAAGCAGAAATACTCAGATAAAGAAGAGTAGAGAAAGTTCCCTCTGATAGTGAAAAATATAGCGTTATTTTATTTATTTATTTTTTTAGGTAAATGTAGATCTTAAGAAAAACAAATTAAAGGCACCAAAGAGAAAATGAGTGCTTATATTTAACAGGTACTCCGGTTGGTTAATCCTTACACATGTTGAGAACTTTAAATTTCTTTAAACACATTTTTCGTCACACTCTAACTTCAACTAGTAATCTCTCTGTAAGTAGGAGATATAATTTTGTTGATATTATAGGCTGAGATTCAAAGGTTCACTGATATTTTGAATGTTTTGAAATGAGTTACTATCTGTATTATTATTATTATTATTATTATTATTATTATTTATCCTCACTCAAGGATATTTTTTCCATTGATTCTTTTAGAGAGAGCAGAAGGGAAGGAGGAGCGGGGAGAGAAAAACATTGATGTGAGAGAGACACATTGATTTCTTGCCTCCTGTTTGCACCCTGACTGGGATCGGGGATAGAGCCTGCAACTGAGGTATGTGTCCATAACCGGGAACTGAACCCACGACTCTTTGGTCTGCAGACCAACGCTCTAACCACTGAGCATTAAGAGAGGCCAGGGCTACTGTCTGATTATTTGAGTAACTTTGATAAGTGGAAGATGAGTATGCTTATTATACAGGAAAAGTACTGATTAAACAAAACACTTCTTTCTATAATTTGACTCTCAGTACCCAAAGAGCTGGCATGGGGGTTGGAGAGGAACCAATAACATATCAAAATTTACAAGGGAAAAGATTTAGCCTAAATGAAAAATTTTAGCTTAACAGAGGACAAGTTTTTCATACATAAAAGTGAAATTTACTTCACATAGTTGTCAGGATCAAATGAATAGATGTGCCTAGAAGAGTGTCTGGTTATGGGAAATATTCATTAAATATAGTACTGAAATGGAATTTTTGGACTGGAACATGCGGTGTTCCCCTGGGCAGAATGGTTCCCAGGTTTTTTGTCTGTTTGAGTCAAAGAATGAATCTATGGATGAAAGATGGTATAGCAAAGGTGGAAATTTATTAAAGAACAAGTACAGATTCCCAAGTGGGGAAGGGGAAAGAATCTCACAGCACAGACTCCCACGTGGGAAGGGGCAAAGGGTGCCACCAAGTCCCTGTTTTCACGGTTTATAAAGGCTGTAGATCTTTGTGCCTTGATATTCCACTGATTGGTCACTATTTCCTTAGACTGGTTACTATAGTAACTTCTGAGCTCAAAGGTCAACCTCTCATGGGACATGTGAGGTTTTTCTCCCCTCCTTCCTTATTGTTTTCCTATTCCCTTTGTGCTTTTTTATCCTTCTGGATGAGGGGCTTCCTTCCCTTTATTTTGTAAGTATACTGGTAGACCTGTTTCTAGCTCCCTCATTCAATGGAAATGTACCTTCTGCTGCTCCACAGCCCTGTGCTTCTTCCATGGTCCCCTTAATTTCTAAAATTTCCTAAGCCTGTCTTTCACCCCTAAAAATTCCTGTTTCAGTATTCATTATTGCTATTGTCTGACATATATGACCACCAGGATAAGGCTTAGAACAATCATGGAAGCTTCATGTATCCTGACTTTTAGGATAGTGTAAATTTTCTCACATTCATACCTCTGGCCTGTCAACATATCTCATTTCAAACCACTGGGGTTTAACAAGTTAGGCGTGCTGCTATCTGTGTTGGTGTGGTTCAAAGACCTATGAATTATTTGGTCCAATTTTTGTGCTCATAATTTTAGATAAGTCAACAAAAAGAGAATATATTTCGCCAGCAGAAACAGTTCTAATCAGCATAGTAGCAAAACTTTCTGGAGTTAGTCAGGTTTACCTAGCACATGATAGTGGTGAGGATTAAACACACAAACATTTGAACAAATACTGTAAGAATGAACTAGGTGCTTAATAAACAGTAGTGTCATTTCTTGCTTTAAATCACCCAGGATCCTGTCCTCTTATTGAAAGTAATAATTTATATACTTACAATTCCCTAATGTTGAAAAATACTATGTCTTCATGTAATAAATGATGGCAGATATTCCAGGACTTTGTAATTCTTTGGAGAGGAAGCTTGTATGAGATAAATCTTGAGGAATAGGTTAGTGGTACATTAGAGGCACTGAAAGCTTGAGGACATTTAGTTGTTCCCTTCCTAATATGGAAGGTAATTTTATTTTCTAATTGAGATACAGTCTTCATTATGACAAATCACTATTTTGTTCACTGAATAAATAATAAGAAATGCCGGGGTCCAACCCCAGCAGGTCCAGGGGTCCCCAAAGGTGTGGACGGAGTCGGCGAAGAAGGAAGGACACGGAGACAGCGTTCAGTTGATCAGCAGCCTAGCCAGGATCTCCAGCCAGGATCTCCAGCCAAGTTCTGGTCTGGATCTCCAGAGAGGTTCTGCTTAGGATCTCCAGCTAGGTTCTGTGTCCATGTTCTCTTGCTAGGTTCTCCAGGTTCTCCAGCCAGGTTCTGTAGCCATGTTCCCTCGCTAGGTTCTCCAGCCAGGTTCTGTCCAGGTTCTCCAGCCAGGTTCAGTCACCAGGTTCTAGTCAGGTTCTTTTGTCAATTTCTGTAGTCAGGTTCAGTCCAGGATCTTTTGCCATGTTCTCTCCAGCAAAGTTCTTCTGTCTGTAGGTTCTGTGTGGGTTCTGTCTTCTAAGTTCTGTGTGTAGGTTCTGTCTTCTCTTGTTTTGTTACATCTGTATTTATACCAGTTGACTCCAATCCTATCAATCTCTATTCCAAAGGTTAGGGCGTTTCTTATCTCCATTCCAGGGAGTAAAGATTATGTAGCTTAAGCATGATTGTTCGTAGTTAAAGTGATTAATTACCCGCCTGGCACTTAGTTAAGGGATTTTATTCCCTCCCTAACTTCAGGGGAAAATCCCTACCTGGGGAAACAACCTTTCTCAGAGACCTTGGTTAAAACACATAGTGCCAAGAAGGTGAGCAAACATATTAAGAACAGTATGCCATATATGCCAGGTCCCTTGAAACAGCAAGCATGGACCGGCTCCCAGCAAAGAAATATATTTAGATGAATATTCACATTAATGAAGAACCTCAAAGCCACCCATATTCTAGTGTCAACTTTCCTGTCTAGCCTCACCTTGTTCCTTTCCTGAACACTACCAGTTATAATCCTATATAATAAAAGAGAAACATGTAAATTGATCATCCCTTCACCATGCTCACCAGCCAATCAGGAGCGAATATGCAAATTAGCACAACAAAGATGGTGTGCTAATTTGCATACACAGGCACCAGGTGAGAGAAGAAGTGAGAGAGCCAGCAGCTTGGGGGGACATGGCTCCCTTGGTCGCTCCCTCGGTCATTCCCTTGGAGGGACATGGCTCCCTCGGTTGCCGGGCAAAGTGCAGAGCAGGAGAGCCAGAGGCTTGGGGGGCCCTGGCTAGCCTCAGTTGCTCCCAGTGTGGGGAGCACCAGGAATTCTGGGAATAGTAGTTCTGATGGCAGCCCCAGGACTGGAAGCAGAAGCCTAGAGCTCAGGGAGCACCAGGAATGCTGGGAATAGTAGTTCTGGTGGCAAGACAGATCTTCTAGACACTAGAGCAGTGATGGCGAACCTATGGCACGTGCGTCAGAGGTGACACGCAAACTCATTTTTTTGGTTGATTTTTCTTTGTTAAATGGCATTTAAATATCTACACTAATAAAAGAGAAACATGTCAATTGACTGTCCCTTTGCTATGCTCACCAGACAATCAGGAGTAAATATGCAAATTAACCTGACAAAGATGGTGGGTTAACTTACATACACAGGCCCTGGGCGGAGAGCAGAAGTGGGAGAGCCCACAGCTTGGGGGGACGTGGCTTCCTCAGTCGCTGGGGGGAGAGCAGAGCAGGAGAGCTGGAGGCTTGGGGGGGGGGGCTGTGGCTCCCTTGGTCACTCCCAGCGTGGGGAGCACCAGGAATGCTGGGAATCGTAGTTCTGGTGGCAGACGGATCTCCTAGACACTAGAGCAAAGTGAGCTTGGAGCACATTACTGTTGTGGTGGGGGATGGAGGGAAAGCAAAGGTGAGAGACATAAGTAAAATCAGAGTGTGTATGAAAAATTAAAGGGAAGATATCCTAAAACTTCCAGGAAATCACCAATGAAGCAAAGAAAAAAAAAAGCCTCTATTATTCTGTGAGCAACAAACCAAACTGATTTGGGGGTCTCAGACAATTCGCTCATATGATTGCAAAGACAGACAGAAACTCTCGGATTGAAGAGGGCTCCCCAGAGGGCTCCCAGATTAGAGAGGGTGTAGGTCGGGCTGAGGGACCCACCCCCTACCCTCTCAAGCCTCCACCCCCCATGCACAAATCTTTGGCATTGGGCCCCTAGTGTAGTTATAATGTTTAATTCACTTGGCCATTCTTTTTTCTTGGCCTTTGAGCCATTTCATTCATATCTAATTTCCCATTTCCATTTTTGTTTAAAACCAAATTTTACCCATTCTTTATTTTATCTATCTATCTATCTATCTATCTATCTATCTATCTATACTGCCCTTAAGAAACTTATGCCTACCCATTCATTAAAACAGATTTTTGGCTTGCCTCTTCTAGTAGTTCCCAGATTCTCTGGACCAAGCCATAATGCAGGCCACTTAATCATATACTGCCTAATGAATTATCTGTGATCCTGGTTTTGCTATTTTCCTGTGAATCACTTATTTTCTCAATAGTCTTCTTGGGGGTTAAATATTATATTACAGATTTTGTATTACCCAGAGCACTGAACATGAACACAGTACTACGTATATCATCATAATAACTAGCATTTATTGAGTGCCTATTATTTGCCACGCACTGTTCTATGGCCTTTAAATTAACTCCTTTAATCCTCACCATACTCTAAAATAATGTATTTCAAAATATCTATTTCATAGAGTTACTGTGAGAATTATATGAGTTAATTCATGTTAAAGTTCTTTGAAAGTGTGGAACATAGAAAGTGCTCAGTAAGTTTAAGCACTTAATCATATCATCCTTATTTTACAGATGTAAACACTGAGAGGTTAAGTAGCTGACCAAAAGCTTCATAGCTTGCAAACAGTAAAGCCAATATTCAAATGCAGGCATTCTAGCTCTAGTGAGTATTCTCATAAACATCATGAAATACTGCTTCTCTTGATATTATTTTGATGCCTGGTCATTTTAAATTCAGTACAGAAAGAGCTCTAGGCAATTTATAGTTAATTTCTGCTAGAACTGTGAGCTCTCTCCTACTTTTTTTTTTCTCCTGTGTTTTCTTCAAACGTTTTGTGGTTTTATGTTTTATATTCTCTCTCTTACTTTTTTTGTGTGAACAGCATTTAATAATTTTGACCACTTTTTTGTTAAAATTATTTTTAATTATCAAGGCAAAAGGAGTGCAAACTAATTGCAAATTAAAGCAATGATTAATATGTAAAATATTTATAAAAATAAAACAAATGAGAATATCTAGTGTAGTGAACAAACTTTAAGGTGACTTCCAATGACTTCTCCTTTCTAATGTCCACACCATGGTTGTGTGAAGGTAGCCTGAGTCCCCCGACCTGCATTCTGATGCATATGCTTGCTAGCCCCAACCCCCCTTTCTGCTTGTGTCCTACCTAGCTTGCAGAACCTGTTTATCTGCAAGGGCTATAAAAAGCCCGCACAGATTAGCTGCTGGCACCAGCTAGCCTGGGCTGGGGGGTTGGTCATAATCTCCCTTCCCCCTTACCACTTTCAGAGAGGCTGCAAAGCCTGCAAAAAGTCCAGAAGACTGGTCCATATTTGGGAGACAAAGAAACCAAGGGGATAAATGGGAGTGACCCTCCACATTCGGTGCTCATGCTTTGAAGAATGACTCCCCTGAGTCACCACACTAGTGCATCTGCAAATAAAGAGTTTTTCCGGAATCTTCCAAGTACCTGTTATGTGTTTTCCGGTTGCCTGGTAATTTCTGCAATAGTTGAAAACCCTCCACTAGAGTTTGATGGAACATGTGACTTATTTCTAACCCAGAGAATATGGTAAGAGTGATGGGCTGTTACTCGAATGATTACATACTTTTATATAAGACTGTCCTGTGAGCTGTCTGTCTTACACTACTATTGGCCTTAACAATGTAAGATGTTATATTGTGAACTGCTTACGCAAGGGACATATGGTAGGGAAGTGTTGGGAGGCCTCCAGGAGTTGAGGGAGGGTTCTAGCTAGGTAAAAAAAAGAAAGCTCTCAGTTCTCTATCCATGTGGAAATGAATTCTACCACCAATCTGAGTGAGCTTACAAGTGGATTCTTCTCCAGTTGCACCTGTCTGTAAGAATGTGGCCCAACAGACATCTTGATGGCAGCTAGTGGTTCTCTGAAGTAGAGAACATAGCTTTACAATGCTAGGACTCCTGAAAAATAGAAGCTGTGATAATGCATGTGTATTGTTTTAAGCCATTACGTTTGAGGTAATTTATTCTGCAGCAATACATAACTGATTGATCTAGTCATGGTGAAGAGTCCAGGAAGTTGATGCTCTCACTCCTTTGACAGGAATATAAATCAGTAAAGCAATTTAGCAGTACAAATAATTTAAGAATTTTGCAGTCTATACCATCTGACCTAAGAATTTTTCTTCTATTAATTGTAAACAATCAAGTGTGCACAGTATTCTTTATGATAGGATATAGTTTTTTTAAAAACCATAATGAAAGAAAAAGAGTTTTCTCCAAATAAGGATTGGTTAAAAAATGGTACTTGTAGTCAATGCAATTTTATACAGCTATCAAAAAAGATTCAGTAGAAGTATATGTATCAGCATTGACATGTGTTCCTGGTACATAGTAGAAAGAGCAGTTGAAAAACAGTATGTATAGTGGGATTCCATTTTTTTAAATGTGTGTGTGTATGTGGAGGGCTTCTATTCTCCCTTAGTCCATTTGGTCTTCCTCCTATTGCTAATGTCTATGTTCTGCCCTTGATTGGACTCTGGGCCAAACTGATGTTGAGTGTTAGCTGTACATATTTCTGATGGCAGCCTGGCAGAGGGCACACACCCATATTGTTGAACTACACTGGCCTGAAGATGGTGATTTCTGCAAATAATGTGGTCTCTATATAGATTTTTCAGTTGGTTTTCTGAGGTGGTATTCATCTTTGCTCAGGTCCTTGCATAGAGGATTGTCAGAGGGGAAGCTGTGTCTCTTTGGAGCCTTGATCCTCACTGTACATGAGCATGCACCATCACCATATATTTAACCTCCTTTAACCTTTACTACCCATCAATTCCCTTCCCTTCCCTCTGGTAACCACCATGCTATGGTCTGTATCCGTGTTCATTTGTTTTTCTTGTTTGTTCATTTGTACTTTCAATTTTATATCCCACATGTGAATGGAATTATATGGTTCTTAACTTTGCTGTTGCCCTAAGTTCTGTCCTTGCCTCTTCTGAATGGTAAGGAGGTGGGACATGATAGTATCAGAACTTCAGGGCTAGAGATTGATGGCATGTATAGTTTGCAAATGTTCATTCAGCAATTAAAATAATATTTTATACTGGAAAACTTTAAAAAATGCTACTTTCATGACATGAACTACTTAGAGTTCATTTGTGGATACCAATCTTTGTTTATACTGCATGTGTGTACCAGAAACATCACTGTTTTCCCTTTAATCAACTTGATTGTAATTCTGAATTCTTTTTTTTCTTTATTTATTAAGGTATTACATATGTGTCCTTAACCCCCCATAGGCCCCACCCCCCACCCCTGCTCATGCCCTCATCCCCTGGTGTCTGTGTCTATTGGCAAGGCTTATATGCATGCATACAAGTCCTTTGGTTGATCTCTCTCCCTTGCCCCCACCCTCCCCTACCTTCCCTCTGAGGTTTGATGGTCTGATCAATGCTTTTCTGTCTCTGGATCTGTTTTTGTTCATCAGTTTATGTTGTTCATTATATTCCACAAATGAGTGAGATTATGTGATATTTATCTTTCTCTGACTGGCTGATTTCACTTAGCATAATGCTCTCCAGTTCCATCCATGCTGTTGCAAATGGTAAGAATTTCTTCTTTTTTACCGCAGTGTAGAATTCCATTGTGTAAATGTACCACAGTTTTTTAATCCACTCATCTGCTGATGGGCACTTAGGCTGTTTCCAAATCTTAGCTATGGTAAATTGTGCTGCTATGAACATAGGGGTGCATACATCCTTTCTGATTGGTATTTCTAATTTTTAGTTTTTTGAGGAAACTCCATACTGTTCTCCACAGTGGCTACACCAGTCTGCATTCCCACCAGCAGTGAAGGAGGGTTCCTTTTTCTCCACATCTTCCCCAGCACTTGTTCATTTGTTGATGATAGTGATTCTGACAGGTGTGAGATGGTACCACATTGCCATTTTGATTTGCATCCCTTGGATGATTAGTGACTTTGAGCATGTTTTCATATGTCTCTTGGCCTTCCTTCTGTCTTCTTTCGAGAAGTATCTGTTTAGGTCCATTGCCCATTTTTTGATTGGGTTGTTTATCTTTCTTTTGTTAAGTTGTATGAGTTACCTGTAAATGTTGGAGATTAAACCCTTATTGGTGATGACATTGGCAAATATGTTCTTCCATGCAGTGGGCTTTCTGGTTCTTTTGTTGATGGTTTCTTTTGCTGTTCAAAAGCTTTTTATTTTGACGTAGTCCCATTTCTTTATTTTCTCATTAGTTTCCATTGCCCTAGAACAGGGGTGGGCAAACTTTTTGACTCGAGGGCCACAATGGGTTCTTAAACTGGACCGGAGGGCCGGAACAAAAGCATGGATGGAGTGTTTGTGTGAACTAATATAAATTCAAAGTAAACATCATTACATAAAAGGGTACGGCCTTTTTTTTCAATAGTTTTATTCATTTCAAACGGGCCGGATCCGGCCCACGGGCCATAGTTTGCCCACGGCTGCCCTAGAAGCTGTATCAGTGAAGATATTGCTTTGGCATTGTCTGAGATTTTGCTGCCTGTGGATTCCTCTAATATTTTTATGGTTTCCTGTCTTACATTTAAGTCCTTTATCCATTTTGAGTTTATTTTTGTGTATGGTGTAAGTTGGTGGTCTAGTTTCATTTTTTTGTGCATGTATCTGTCCAATTTTCCTAGCACCATTTATTGAAGAGACTGTCTTGACTCCATTGTATGTTCTTGCATCCTTTGTCAAATATTAATGGAGCATAATGGTTTGCGTCAAAGTCTGAGTTTTCTATTCTATTCCATTGGTCTATATGTCTGTTCTTGTGCCAGTACCAGGCAGTTTTGAGAACAGTGGCTTTGTAATACAGCTTGATATCTGGTATTGAGATCCCTCCTACTTTGTTCTTTCTCAAGATTGCTGCAGCTATTTGGGGTCTTTTTTTATTCCAAATGAATTTTTGGAGAGTTCTTTTTAGGTTTGTTAAATATGCCAATGGTATTTTAATGGGAATGCATTGAATGTATAGCATGCTTTGGGTAGTGTGGACATTTTAATGATGTTGATCCTACAGATCCATGAACACGGTATGTTCTTCCATCTGTTTATGTCTTCCTCTATCTCTTTTTAAAGTGTTCTGTAGTTTTCTGAGTATAGATCATTTACCTCCTTAGTTAAATTTATTCCTAGGTATCTTAATTTTTTTTTGCTGTGATGGTAAATGGGATTGTTTTTTTAAATCTCTCTTTCTGTAAGTTCACTATTGGTTATAAAAATGCCTTAGATTTCTTGTCATTAATTTTGTATCCTGCTACATTGCCAAAATCATTTATTTATTTTTTTAATTGTTTTATTGCTTAAAGTATTACAAAGGGTATTATATATGTCTCCTTTTTTCCCCCTCCCTTGACAATCCCCTGGCCTCCCCTACCCCCCAGAATCATTTATTAAGGCTAATCACTTTTGATGGAGTCTTTAGGTCTTTCTATGTACAGTATCATGTCATCTGTGAATAATGACAGTTTTATGTTTTCTTTCCCAGTTTGGATACCTTTTATTTCTTCTTGTCTAATTGCTATGGCTAGCACTTCCAGAACTACGTCAAACAGGAGTGATGAAAGTGGGCATCTCTATCTTATTCTTGTTCTTAGGTAAAATGGTTTTAGTTTTTTCCCATTGAGTATGATGTTGGCTGTACATTTGCCATAAAAGGCTTTTATTATGTTAAGGTATGATCCCTCTATTCCCATTTTCCTGAGGCTTTTTATCAAGAAAAGCATTTTGTCTAATGCTTTTTCTGCGTCAATTGATATGACTATGTGATTTTTATCTCTCAATTTGTTTATGTGATGTATCACGTTTATTGATTTGCGGATATTGTACCATCCTTGCATCCCTGGGATAAATCCTACTTGGTCATGGTGTATGATATTTCTGATGTAATGCTGGATTCGATTTGCTAGAACTTTGTTGAGGATTTTGGCATCTATGTTCATGAGGGATATTGGCCTGTAATTCTCTTTCATTATGTTGTCTTTATCTGGTTTTGTTATTAGGGTGATGCTGGCTTTATAGAATGAGCTTGGAAGTGTTCCTTCCTCTAGAATTTTTTGGACTAGTCTGAGGAGGATAGGTTTTAGTTCTTCCTTGAATGTTTGGTAAAACTAGTCCCCTGTGAAGCCTCTGGCCCTGGGCTTTCGTTTGCTGGAAGCTTTTTGATGACTGCTTCAATTTCCTCCATAGTTATCAGCCTATTTATATTTTTAGATTTTTCCTGATTGAGTTTTGGAAGGTTATATTTTTCTAGGCATATGTGCATTTCCTCTAGGTTGTCTAGTTTGTTGGAATAGAGTTGTTCATAGTAATTTTTAACAATCCTTTGTATTTCTGTGGGGTCTGTTGTTATTTCGCCTCTTTCATTTCTGATTTTGTTTATTTGGGTCCTCTCTCTTTGCTTCGTGGTAAACCTGGCTAGAGGTTCATAAATCTTGTTTATCCTTTTAAAGAACCAGCTCTTGGTTTCATTGATTTTCTGTATTGTTTTTTTGGTCTCTATGTCATTTATTTCTGCTCGGATCTTTACTATCTCCTTCCATCTGCTCACTCTGGGCTTTTCTTGTTGCTTTCTTTCTACTTATTTAAATTATAGAGTTAGATGGTTTATTACCATTTTTTTCTTGTTTTTTTGTGGTAGGCCTGTAATGCTATGCACATCCTCTCAGGCCTGCTTTTACTGTGTCCCATAGATTTTGGATTGTTTTGTTTTCATTGTCATTAGTTTCCAGGGTATTTTTAATTTCTTCTTTGATCTCTTTGGTGACCCAATCATTGTTTAATAGCATGCTATTCAGCTTCCAAGTGTTTGAATTTTTTGATTTTTTTATTGTGGTTTATTTCTAATATTATGCCATTGGGTCTGAGAAGATGCTTGATAAGATTTCAATCTTCTTGAGTTTGGAGGGACTTTGCCTGTGACCCAATATGTGGTTTATCTTTGCAAATGGCCCATGATCACTGGAGAAGAACGTACATTCCATGGCTTTGGGGTGAAATGTTCTGAAGATGTCAATTAAGTCCATCTGATCTAGTGCATCATTTAGGATTGCTGTTTCTTTGCTGAGTTTTTGTCTAGAGGATTTATCCAGTGATGTCAGTGGTGTATTAAAGTCCCATAGTATGATTGTCTTCTTGTCGATCTCTTCCTTGTTATCTTCCAGGAGGTTTTTGTTTTTGTTTTTGTTTTTTTTTTTGTTTGTTTTTTTTTTTATGTATTTGGGTGCTCCTGCATTAGGTGCATATATGTAACGATCCCTTTAGTATTATGAAGTGGCCTTCCTTATCTCTTGTTATTACCTTCACTTTGAGGTCAATTTTGTCAGATGTAAGTATTGCTAACCCAGCTTTTTTTTTTAAATTTCCATTTGCCTGAAAGATATTTTTCCATCCCTTCACTTTCAATCTGTTTGAGTCTCTTGTTCTGAGGTAGGTCTCTTGTAGACAGCATATATATGGGTCATATGTTTTTATCCACTCAGCCACTCAATGTCTTTTGATTGGAGCATTTAGTCCATTTACATTTAAAGTTATTATTGAAAGGTACTTGTTTGTAGCCATTTTTATTTTTTGTGCCTATGTTCCTTCTTCCCTTTGTATTTATTCTTTTTACAGCATTCCCTTTAGCATTTCTTGCATTGCTGGCTTGGTGGTGATAAAATCCCTTAGCCTTTTTTTTTTGTCTGTGAAGCTTCTTATTTCCCCTTTAATTCTGAATGATAGCCTTGCTGGATAGAGTATTCTTGGATTCGGTCACTTGCTTTGCATCACTTTGTAAATTTCTTTCCATTGCTTTCTGGCCTGATGTGTTTCTGTTCAGAAATAATTTGATAATCTAATGGGAGAACCCTTGTAGGTGACTTTTTGTCTCTCTCTGGCAGCATTTAAGATTCTCTCTTTGTCCTGAACATTTGCCATGGTAATTATGATTGTCTTGGTGTGGGTCTTTTCGGGTTCACCTTGTTTGGGACTCTCTGTGCTTGTGTGATTTTTTTCTTCCCCACCTCAGGGAAGTTTTCTGATATTATTTCTTTGAATAGGTTTTCTAACCCTTGTTCCTCTTTCTGTTGTTCTGGCAACCCTATTATTCATATGTTGCTTCATTTCATGTTGTCCCAAAGCTCCCTTAGGCTCTCCTCCTGTCTTTAAATATTTTTTTCCAATTGCAGTTCAGTTTGGGTGTGTTTTGCTTCCCTGTCTTCTAATTCGTTAATTTGGTCCTCTGCTTCTCCTAGTCTAGTATTGAAACTTTCAATGGTGTTTTTTATTGCAGCTATATCACTCTTTATTTCTTCTTGATTGTTCATAAGTTCTTGATTTTTTTCATCCATCTGGTTTATGAACTGTATGGCCCTTATTCTGAATTCTTTTTCTGACATATTGCATGCCTCGTTTCAGTAACCTGCTTTTCTGGTGGTTTTTCCTTTTCTTTCCTTTGGGGGTTTCTTTGTCTCCCCATTTTTGCTCTCACCAAAGGATCTAGGTGTCAAGTTATGCAGGGGCTGCTTCTCAGGTGGTCATGGCTCCTCAGGCAGTCGTGGCTGTGGCTGCTCCTCAGTTGGCAGTGGGTCCTCTGGTGGGCACTGCTTGTAGCATTGGTGGCTCCTCAGATGGGGGTGGGCTCCTCGTGGAGCTACTACTCCTTGGATGGGGGCTTGCTGCTCGCATGGGCTGCTGCTCCTTGGACGGGGGTGGGTTGCTTTCACAGCTGCTGCTCCTCGACAGGGGCAAGCTGCTCATGAGGCTGCTGCTCCTCGGACAGGGGCAGGTTGTTTGCAGGGCTGCTGCTTCTCGGATGGGGGCAGGGCGCTTGTGTGGTTGTTGCTCCTCGAACAGGGGTGGACTGCTCGTGGGGCTGCTGCTCCTTGGGCAGAGGCAAGAGCTTGCACAGCTGCAGCTCCTCAGATGGGGGTGGGCTGCTCACGAATCTGTTGCTCTTTGGAAAGTGGTGGGTTGTGCGCAAGGCTGCTGATTCTCAGATGGGAGCAGGCAGCTTGTGCAGCTGCTGCTCCTTGACGGAGGCAGGCTGCTCACGTGGCTGCTGCTCATGTAGTCACAGTGTCCTGGGATAAAGCATTTGACCGGTCAGAGGGGAGCGCACTTTGAAACTCACAGAAGCCTGTGCCCTGGGTGGCTGGAGTCTCGGTGACCGTGGGACTGCCGCCGAGGAAGGGTGGCTTTAGAGTCCTGGGTGTTTTCTGAGGGCACCCTGAGTAGTTGAATTCTTATCTCATTTGGTGGGATATTCTATTCTGGCACTATTGGGAGCCCCATCTCCATCCCTGTGCTGTGTCAGAGTCCTGGAGACTTATATGATAACTAGAGGCCTGATGCACGAAATTCCTGCAAGGGGCTTGACCCTCACAGCCACAGCGGCTTGCTTTAGCCCTCACAGCCGCTGCAGCTGCTTTAGCCATTGCAGTCCCGGCTTCATCCGGAAGGACGTCTGGAAGAACATTCAGAAGGTCATTCAGTGGTCCAGTCTAATTAGCATATTAAACTTTTATTATTATAAATGTGAAAATACATCACAAGACTCTGAACTCTGCCCCCAAAAGTTGTTGCTAATAGGCCCTTGTGCAAGGCCACAGAAGTTCCATGTGGTCAAGGTTCTCTGCGGTATTACTACCCCAATATTAGGAATCTCTGGTCTTGGATCCAGCCTCCTTTCCCCTGTAACCATTACTTTTGGGGTCCTGCTGCATTCCTGAGGTATCAGGAGAGTAGAAAGCTTAACTCAGCTTTAGCTGAAAACCAATTGATTTTTCAACTTTCTCCATCCCAGAGGGAATCACTCTTTCTAGTCCGGGGGGTTGGGATGGTTCCCTCCCCTCCCCTAGCTTCTTGTACATAATCACTATTTCTTCAAGCCAGGGAACACTACAATCTATGTCTGCTCTCAGCAGAGGTATGTCTACTTCTTAAGAGGGAAGTTTCTAGCTGGGGGAAAAAAGGAAGCTGGGAAACAGACATGAAACAGAATATATGGTCTGTTTGAATGGAGGTTAGTGAGAAGCGGAATGTAGGAAGAAAATCTTATAAATATCTTAACATTTTCTAGTGGGAAATAGAAAGTATTAATTATTAAAAAAGCTCTTTGATTCAGTCTTGCTTAAAAGCAAAAGAAATATTGGTCACAATGATATTGGAAAAGAAATCTTGAGATGAAATAATCTGGTTGATATAAATACTTTGAGAATTCAAAGCCTAAATAGGAGAAGGAAATGGGGACTGCAGAACTTTACAACCCAGTGATCAGGGAAGCGCACTGAACAAAGAAGTCCACTGTATGCTAACTAGGTTTAAAGTGAAGGCCTACTTCAAGTATAAACTTTTCTGTTTGAATGCAAAGGTTATTCAGAAACAGAAAAATAATATTTTCAAAGAATAGAACTTTTAACATCAAGACTTGAGATGACCACAAAACCTGTGCAACATATTTATAAAAAGAAATGATACATTTCCCTACTTAAGATCTTGCCAGTCTTATTTATAACAATACTTCCATTCTGTATATGAACTCATGTGCTTTAATGCATTTAAATTATCTTAGAATATTCCACATAAATTTTCTCATTATTCATAAACTATCAAAATTTTTGGTTGAGATGTCTTCATGCAGATAATACATTAAAAAAGAAGTTCCTGTCTAACACATTCAAACCCAAACACAATCCAAAGTTTAACCCCTACATTGCCAATCCACGTTCCCTAAGCAGCCAGCCTTACTTCTAAGTTTTTATTTTTTACTATTCCTGGTGCATTTTCTCTCTGTAGATTCCCATGTTAATTCATTACTCATCTATGACCTCATGATACTATGTTCATATGAAGAATGTAGCAGTCAATACCTTTTGAGAAACAAGACTTGTTTACACATCTGACTTCACTTTATGAATGCCATTCTCAGGGGCAGAAACCTTCACTTTATAGTTCTTCATATCCCCAGAGCCTTTTTAGCACCTGGTAGATAGTAAATAACTATTTATTAAATTGAATTAAATTGATGTTCATCCTGAAGGTTTTCTTTAAGTTATGGTTCACTATTTTACTTGAAAAGTTGTGAATTCTCAGAACATAAGTGTGAATTATTTTTGGATTAGCTGCTGTTTCAAAGGACTATACTTTATACAGTTCTTTCCCTCTATATAATATTCAGTTGATTGGCATCAGAATGAGGTATTTTCATAGTATTAAAGTCTTTTATCTCTTTGTTCTGTATACTTTATTCAGTTATATGAGATTTCCATTACATTATTGATATATTTTAGCTTCATAACCATGTTCTCCCCTTAATTAAAATTTTAGAAAATTATTAAAAATAAGTTTATATTTTATGCTAGCGCCAAGTTTTTATAATGTTAAATCCTAAATAGAACCCATTTTTAAGAGTTGAAATGTTATTACATTTTAATTACATGGTCTATGTATAATTACTATTAACCAAATTTATCACTTTCAACTTAATAAGGAATTTATTTCCAAAGTGTCAAATGATATACAATTGAGCCAGATCCTTGTGGAATATGTTTGCTGCAAGCACTTTTTCATCATTTTATCAGATTGTATGTCACTGGAAATTTAATTAGTTTATGTAACAATATAAGTCTCTATCCAAATAATTTATAACATGTCTATTAAGTTGTTTTATTTTTTGTATTAATTAAATGGTTTACTTTAAATAGTTTAAATGAAAATTGTGCAAAAATTGCATATTTCTTAGTTTGGATAGCTCACTGAAGCAGGCATTCTTGAATTTCACATAGCTTACATAGTTTATAGGTTTGCCTCTAACCAGTTTATGAGCATCAGGAGATTGGCTTACCCTTAAAGCTTGTTACCAACAATATAATATGAAGAGTAGAAGGGAACAGGATGTTCTACACCACAATAAGTTTGAGGAAGATCAACAATTTATTTTTCTCAACTGAGGCTCTTTTGTAAACAAATCATCTATTTTCCACATGCAGAGAAATGCCTAGAGCAGTGGTCGGCAAACTGCGGCTCGCGAGCCACACGCGGCTCTTTGGCCCCTTGAGTGTGACTCTTCCACAAAATACCGACTTCTGCGCATGGGCCACGAAGTTTCAATCACACTGTACGTGTGCTCCCGCACATGGTATTTTGTGGAAGAGCCACACTCAAGGGGCCAAAGAGCTGCGTGTGGCTCGCGAGCCGCAGTTTGCTGACCACTGGCCTAGAATCTAGAAATAATTACCTCAAATGCCTTTATTAGTTAGAGATGAATTACTGTATCATGAAATAATATATAGACATAGGAGTTTTAGTTGGCTTATTAGCAGCAGCATTATCAGTATTGTTACCTGAGAGCCTCCTGAGTAGGAAGGGGGCTCACCCCACCTTGGTTCTTGACACTCATAAGAAAGAATTGAGACCAGTAACAGAGTTTGCAGTGTTCAAGCAAAACAAACAAATTTATTAAGGATACATGGCATAAAGCACAAGCAGGCAACTCAGCTAGTCTGAGTTTGCCACCATTGGGGTTTTCAGGGTTATATATCTTATTGTTGCAAGCTCCAAGGTTCCCCATGGTATTGGAATTAGCATATGGGGTTTTAAGCTCTCCTTTCTTATTGTGGCTTGACTATTTACAGTCTTGTCTTGGCAGATGTTAGGACTGCTTGGGTATGATAATAATCTCCTCTCCTGACTTAGTATCTATCCATTCTATCTAACAGTATCACTACTTAATCCATAGTGTTCTCCATAGTTATCTAGGTCAAGGCCACATTTCTCCTGGAAGGAATTTGTTTGGTGTGACTCTAGAGAGTTTTGGTGAAAATTCTGCTACCTCAGGTACTTTTGATCATTATATGACTAAGACTTATTCATGTAATGTCTGCTTGAGCATACAATATTCTGTCAACTTTTTCTCAACAGTGTCAAGAAATGCTTACTAAACATCTGTTCATTCATGGCATTGGCAGCACAGTGGAAAGTCCCCAAATTGCTTACATTGAAAAAAATATTTGTATCTTACAGTTTTGTGAGGATGGTCATTAAACAGGTCAAATATTTGCCAGTGAAAAGAAAATTCCCTTCAAAACATACATTGGCTGTGATCCAGATGTGGGAGGTTTAGGGTTGTATGAGTCAAGCATGATGATGTTGCAAAAAAGATAATAGGGTCCCTGTTCACTAGGGTCATATCAAGTTCCTTACTTGGATTCCTTGGGACTATAATATTCTTTGACCACTTCTTCACTAAGTATTCTTTTTTGACCTGCTCTTCAATTGAGAACATACCCAAGGTTCAAACTCAGATTTTCTGTCTTTCTCTGTAACACCTCTTTTAAAAAGTTACTACTTCATAACAATCTTTATTTGGATAAAGTTTTAGCAAACATCTTTTTAGTGACTCTAACTGTACTATAATATGTTGTTATGCAAAAATTATTAAAACCCTTATGGTGTGTACAAGATCATGCATGATTAAAATTAATTAGAAGTGCAGATAATACTTGATTACTGGAGATTTATATGTCTTTTGATTTGAAAATTTAATCTATTGAAAGTAGTTATTGATAGGTAAAGACTTAAAATTGTCATTTTGGTAATTGTTGTCTGACTCTTTTGTAAATTCTGTTTCTTTCTTCCTCCCTTGCTGTTTTTCTTTTTGATTTGATGGCTTTTCCTGGTCATTTACTCATTTATCATAATATTTTGTGTTAAAATTTTGTAAATATTATCCTGGAAATTGAGTTGTAGGGTCAAGTATATGAAAATTTTAAATCATTTGAATATGGAAAATTGCCCTCCAAAAAGGTTATACCAATTTAATCCCCACCAACATAGATAGCTTATATTTGTCAATTTCTTTACTCTTTGCCAAAATGGTGAGTAACAACGTTCCTTGTTTTATAAAGAATCTTTACAAACCTCTTCCTGCTCTTAAAAAAGCCTAGCTCTGTTTTGGTGAATGTGAACAAATACTTTGCAGGGCATTTTCTTATTCAAGACTTCTCATGTATTTCCTGTGAACAGTTTAGACTCCCGATTTTAAGGGCAATATATCATTGCACTTATTTATTCCTATTCTTATCTTAAACCTAAAATGAATATGATTTTCTTTAAAGGGAGAAATTGTTTTCTGGATCAAGGATTTTTAGACAATTATAATAAATTTTATGTTGTCATTACACTTGTTTTCAGAGGTTTAAATCTGTCTATCTATCTATCTATCTATCTATCTATCTATCTATCTAATCCTTTAATAAATGTAGGCATACTTCAGATTTGATCTTTACTACAACTTTTATTACCACTTGCTATTTACTTACTATTGACTCTATGATCATTTGTAACACTTAAAAATCTACATGATTCAATAATGTAAATTCATTAAGCACTTAATGTCATGATAACTTTTAATTGAAATATTACTAATAAAAAACTAATCCAAGTGCAAGCCAGGATTAAACAGTAAAATAAATTTTACAACAAGGGAGGGAATCTATCAGCATCATTCTACATCCTTGCTCTTTTTTGCTTTCTAGCAAAATAACCTGTTGATCATTTTTCTATTGGGGTGCTAGCAAATTCTCTGGATGACATTACTCAGTGTGAAATCTGGATTGAACCCAGAGTCTTAAACAGAAGCTAGGAAACTTATTGCCAAATCGAAATTCTCAAGAATGAGTGAAACATGCCAAAGCTGTTTGGCTGAAAGCCATCATTTTACCAGTACTAGAGAGAGAAGGAGAAAAAACAGATATCTTTTGGAATAAGATCAAGATTTGAACTGGCAGAGAGCAGGAGTCAGATGAAGAAAATTTTTAAATCCATCCAACATTTCAAAAACTTAATTGAAAGAAATGTCACGTGATTACAATTTTATTTCCATCTAGGTAATTCTCCTAACCGTGTTTAAGGGAGATTGCATCCCCAATGGAGAGGATGTATCCTATATAATAAAAGGGTAATATGCAAATTGACCCTAATGGCTGAATGACTGGGAAAGACTAGACACTATGACGTGCACTGACCACCAAGGGGCAGAAACTTAACGCAAGAGCTGCCCCCTGTTGTTCAGTACACTCCCACAAGGGGAGCTCCGCTCAGCCACAAGCTGGGCTGACAGCTGCAAGCACAGCGGCAGTGGCAGGAGCCTCTCCCGCCTCCTTGGCAGCAGCAGCACTAAGGATGTCTGACTGATGGCTTAGGCTCGATTTCCCAGGCAGCAGGCCTAAGCCCGCAGGTGGACATCCCCCGAGGGGTCCCAGACTGCAAGAGGGTGCAGGCTGGGCTGAGGGAACCCACCCCCCCAGTGCACAAATTTTTGTGTACCAGGCCTCTAGTACTTGACATAAAAATCACATGACTTACAAATGTGTGTTTATATATAAAATATTTTAAACTAATGAAATCTGAACTCTGATAGAAAAAAAACCCAAAGCTTGTGACTTTATCCATTTCTTCTTTCTATCCTCAGCACTTTGAGAAGTACCCAGTACATAGTGGATATGAAAACAATGTTTGGATGAATGACAACCTTGTTTATTTCAATTAATAGCTCAAGATTATAAAAAAGAAATGGCAGATATGTGCTATAGCAACCTCTAAAAATGCCCTCTACATCTAACATATCATTTCTATAATCTACCTTTCAAGAAATTATGTTAGCAGTTAGAAATTCTTAAGACTATGTGCTCGTATAAAATATTCATGAACGCCTTCAGTATCTTAAGCAGAATAGCCGTGACAAGGACTTGCAACTCCGCTTGCATTTGCTAGAGCATATATTTTGTGGGTAAAATGGTACAAAAACATTGACACTCTTTAAATAAGATGAGCATTTGAATCCACTATCTAAACTTAGTATTGTTATAAGAGCTTGCTTAAAATATATAACTGATCATTGAGGTAAATGTCAATTTGTGGAAGTTGATCATTAATGCCTATAATTTTATAATACCTAAACTAGGAAATAAAAGTATAGGAAATATACACGAATCCTAAAACATATAATTACATTTTTATATGTAATTATATATAAAAATATAGTTGTCTATATTTGTATTCTTTCAGTTGTTTCAAGTAAGGTAATTGTTAAGCAAGTCAGAATTCAAGTAAGGAACTTGATATGGCCCTGGATTAATAAAATTAATTAGTGTTTTATTAGTAATTTGAGAGTACTGAATGTTTATGTATACAAGAATTAAGGCCAATGAAAATAAAATCTTGGGTTTAAACATGTTAGATACATTTTCATATGTTGCACTTAACCTTGAACTGGGTTAAACTTCAGTCTGGAACCCAAAAGAGAACTTCTGAGCCACATATTTTGCAAAAATATTTTACATATTGTACCGGGTACTTTTCAAAGTGCTGAGGATAGAAAGAAGAAATGAATAAAGTCACAAGCTTTGGAGTTTTATCTATCAGAGTTCAGATTTCATTAGTTTAAAATATTTTATATATAAACACACATTTGTCATAACCCCTGGATTTGTCTATGCAACCTCATCTCCGTCTTTTGAAGAATAACTCTGAGCTGATGTATTACTGAGAATGGATAAGCAGTGATATATTACTGAGAGTGGATGAGCAATGTGATTTTCATATGTCAAGCTGATAATTACTAATATAGTTATAAAAATATAATTTTGTTTTCTCAATGTTACCATTCTTTTACATACAGTATGGAATTGGGAACACACACATACATTCATACATGCCCAACATAGATACATCCTTTTTTGGGAACAGTGTGCCATCCCAATGACCTCAAGTACACAGTATAACATGTGAAGGTCAGGTGTCATTCTAAAGTCACTCTTAAAATCCAATTTTTAATGAGATTTTGAGTGTTTACAATGACATGTACCATATGCAAATAATGGGAAACCACAGCCTCTTAAGAACAATTAAAATCCCCAAAGGCAAATTTAAAATGAGTACTATCAGAGGTCACTGCTAAGTAATGAGGGCTTGTTAATGATCTCAATTATCGACTTTAGGTTGTAGTCAAATTTTTAAAAATGCACATTTTAAATATTTATAATTTCTAGTTAAGTTCTGCTAAAAAATTTAGAGGATAGGAAGTTGGTTGCAAGTGGATTATTCTGATATCCACTATTATAAAAGGATTAGTAGTTTTCAGAGGAACACACTTTTTGGTTTGTCCTTATAAAATAGATCTTACATTATATATCAACCTTACCAAAAGAAAAAGATATAATTGCATATGTGAAGATTGGGCCATTTATTTTTAGTAATATTTTCTGAACACTCAACTTTGTATTTGTCCAATTTCACTTGTTTAAAAAATGAATTTTGGCATGAGCAAGCCAGGAGTTGTATCTATTAAAATGTAGCAGTACAAATATGTATACAAAAGCTTCCACTCTAAGAGTTTGTGTGTTTTGTTTTCTTTTTAACTTTGTTCAAAGTATTACAAATGTTTCCTGTTTGGCCCTAGCTAGTTTGGCTCAGTGGATAGAGTGTAGGCCTACAGACTGAAGGGTCCTGGGTTTGATTCCAGTTAAGGGCACATGCCCAGGTTGTGGACATGTGCCAAAACAACCCAAATGCCCCCCCCCCTTTCTCCCTTGTTTACCCCCTCCATCCCACATTGGCCCCCTCCCCAGCCCTTCCCACACTAATGTTTGTCCATGGACTATGCATATAAGTTCTTTGTAAGAGTTTGGTTTTAAATAAGGATATTTATTCATCAAATATTCTAAATTTTGTGTCCTTTACAATTTTCTATTATTTTAAAACCAACTAACAAGTATTGATGATCTAGAATAATAAAATATTAAAAGTCATAATGGTATCTTAACATTTATTTAGTGCCTACTATTTAGAGTTCTGTGGAAATTGTGTTGATGGTTTTTATATTTGTATTTTTTAAATATATTTTTATTGATTTCAGAGAAGAAGGGAGAGGGAGAGATAGAAACATTAATGAGAATTATTGATCAGCTGCCTCTTGCACGCCATTCAGTGGGGATCGAGCCTGCAACCTGGGCATGTGCCCTGACACAGAATCGAACCATGACCTCCTGGGTCATAGGTCGACACTCAACCATTGAGTCACACCAGCTGGGTGTGTTGATAGTTTTTAAACATCGCAACATGACTATAAGACAGTTAGTAACATTATTCCTGTTAGTTGAGAAAACTTAGGTTTTAGGTTTGTGAAGTACCTTGTCCCAGGACATACAGGTGATTGCTAAGCAAGTCAGAATTCAAACTTGAGTTGCCCTGACTTGAAACCACTGAAAGAATACAAATAACAACCTTTGTTCTAAAGTGCCTATGTTCTAGTTAGTCTTTCTACCTATATCTCTCGTCCAAACAAGGTTTTAAGAGGTCACTGTATGAAATTTTATTGATAGTGATAATGATGAAGAATATCTAAGTGCTTACCATGTACTACATACTCTTCTGATCACTTTATTTTCATTAACTTACTCAACACTTTCAATAATTCATTTTGCTATAGGAAAACTGAGTCACAGAAAAATTAAGTAGGTTTCTCAAGGGCACACATCTAGTATCTGATACAGCTATGATCCAAATTCAGGTTTATATGATTCCAGAGCCTGAACTCTTTAAACCTATACTCTACTATGAACCCCTTATGTGACATGGAAAGATAAAGGTTATATACTTTCTTTTTTAGAATAGGGGAAATACATTGACAATAACTTCAAATGGACAGGAGGTGCCAATGGGGGAACTTATGAATGACAATAAGAAATTAATTCTAAAAGAAGGAAAATATTTGATAGTTGGTTAGCATGTATGTGAATATAGAATTATGAAACATTTATTGGGGATTAGGTAAGGTGGTCATAGGACTTGTTTTAGCCAGGAAAGTTCTAATTTACATCTGTTATCCCAGTGTAATTATTAATATACGTTCGCCTTTTCCCCTTTCAAATTTGTACCAGTTTGGATAATAAATTATATTGTCAATGTAGGATGATGAGAAGAGCCAGTTTCCTGTTGTGAATATGCCCAAAGGACAAGAGACTTTGGACAAGCCACTTTCTGGGTCCCAGGTTTCTCATGTGTAAAATGAAGTTTTATGATACACCAGCAGATTACCAAGTTATTTTTCAGCTGTATAAGGGCTAGCACTTGATGCAATGCACTGACATTTTATGAACTTGACATTAAGGCATAGGTTTTACAATTTAATCTACATCAAAATCACTTGAGATCTTATTAACATGCAAATATATAAATTCTTTAGGCCCATCCCTAGAGATTCTGATTCTGTAGGTCTGAGTGAAGCCCAGAATTCTACATTTTCACAAGCACTTTACATAACTATGGTGCTAGCAGTCCTTAAATCATATCTACTGCCTCAGACTATAAGCTTTCTCTTTTTTTAAAAAAAAAAAATTGTGTTTATTGTTGAAAGTATTACTGATGTCCCTCCCCCATTGACTCCCTCCACCCAACTCCCACCCCCGCACCCAACCCCCACCTCCCCACCCTAACCCCAGGCCTTCACTGCACTATTGTCTATGTCCATGGATTATGCATATAAATACTTTGGTTGATCTCCCTCCTCCCCCCCCAAGCCTTCCCTCTGAGATCTATGAAGTCATTTTAGAAAAAAACACACACAATTAAACACATTTTTAAGCCCTTAGGGCACAGGGTGCAGGATTATGAGGAGATAGAGGGAAGTATTTTCAGTTCCCATCCTTACAGTGTTAGGGTTTGGAGGCAAAAAAAAATTTGTGCTATGTGTTTATGACCAAGGGCCATACATGGCAACTGTGGAAATGTGGGGCTTGCAAATTTTAGCTATAATGAATATTCTGTACAACATGATAGTGCCAGTGTGATAGTCAATTGGAGAAGTTGAAATATTAAATTATGTTCCAAGTAAAAGTATTAAATAATAGTACATCAGTGGAGACTAACAAGGGGGTTGTAGTCAGGCAGGTCTCTCCCTAGTCCAATCTCAGCTTTGCCAAATGTGAGCTATATAAATAGATATTTCACTGTTTTGAACTTCCATTTCATCTATCAATGGGCATATGAATATTTCTCTTACAGAAATATTAGGATAAATTGAGATTAAATGATATATCAATATCAAGATATATACAAGATACTATTATCTTGTATATAGTAATAACAGAAGCAAGAATTTGACCATTTACTACATCTCAGATATTTTTCTAAGTGTATAATATATACTGTCTAAATTAAACTTACAATGGTCCTATAAGGTATGTATTATTTTTATAATCTCTATTTTATAAAATTAAGAGGTGGATATACAGAATGGGTAAAGTCAAACAGCTTACCTATTTGTTTTTAAAAATAACTTTACTGAAGTATAATTAACATAACTACAATCTATAATAATAAAAGGGTAATATGCTAATTAGACTGGAAGTCCTTTTGGACGAAGCCAGGGCCAGAGGGAAGCCCCGGTCTGGGGTGCCTGCTGGCGGCCAGAGGGAAGCAAGCCCAGGTCCTGGGTGCCAGAGGGAAGCCGATGCGGGCAGCCAGGGGAAGGAAAGCCTACTCTTACATGAATTTCATACATCGGGCCTCCAGTAATTTATAATATACTGGAGGCCCGGTGCACAAAATTTGTGCACTTAGATAGGGATGTCCCTCAGCTCAGCCTGTGCCCTCCAGCCGTCCGAGAGCCCTCGGGGAATGTTCCCACAGGGAGTGGGCCTAAGCCGTCAGTCAGACATCCTTAGTGCTGTTGCGAAGGTGGGAGAGGCTCCTGCCACTGCCGCTGTGCTCGCCAGCCATGAGCAGCACTGCCCTTGTGGGAGCGCACTGACCACGAGGGGGCATCTCCTGCATTGAGTGTCTGCCCCCGGTGGTTAGTGCGCATCATAGCACCCAATATTTCTGCCGTTCGGTCGATTTGCATATTAGCCTCTTATTATATAGGACTAGAGACCTGATGCACAAAATTCATGCAAGAGTAGGCCTGCCTTTTCCCGGCTGCTGGCACCAGCTCTCCTCTGGCACCTGGGACCCTGGCTGCCCTAGCAGCCCTGGCTTCATCTGGAAGGACGTCTGGTCTAATTAGCATATTACGCTTTTTTTATTATTATAGACACTTTGATGAGTGTTGATATACATATATATATATACACACACACATATATATATCCATGAAATCATCATCATAATTAAGACAACCAATATTGACATTCTCCTGAGTTTTCTCAAGTCTGTTTGCATTTTAATCTACAGCCATTCCCATCCCTAGGCAACCACTTATTTGTTATCTATCACTATAAAATTCTGTACATTTTCTAGAAATTTATACAGATGAAATCATATAGTATATAGTTTTTTGTCTTGTTTTTTAGTTAAGTGAGAGAGTAAATTAAGGCTGGTCCCTATTACTCCATTATGTACAAACCAGATGCCCCTCTTTCTTAAATTTCATTTTGCTCCTGTCTTAAAATTTTTATTTAATCAAAGTAACATAGTAACAAACCAAATAGTGCAAAGAACATAGAAAATCTTTCATATCCCTCATTTCTATTCCTTAAAAATTAAATTTTAATTTTTTCAAATCTAGTTTGAATGATTGAAGAGATAAAACCAGTAACATTATAAAGCAGAATACTCCCTTGCTTACCTTCTCTTTCCCATTTGTCATGCTTTCATGATGTGCCTGTGTAATCCATGTTTTAAATTATATATTATGCATTTATAGACAATTATGATATATTTGTATTTAGATATGTGTGTGTGTGTGTGTGTGTGTGTGTGTGTGTGTGTGATATTAGAATTATCAACTTTCTAAGAGGCTAATTATTCCAACCATTAAAAAAATAATTATGTGATGTGATGTGATAGAAATGCTAATTATTGTTTCAATGACATTCATATTACCGTGTTGAATATATCAAACTAATGTGTTGTACACCTACACAATTTTATATATCAGATATATCTCAATATAAAGGTAGAAAATAAACTCACATATATGCATATATATTATCTTTTTATATATCAAGTATACTTACATTACTTTGGAGAGAGATTAACATTTTTATTGCTGTATGATATTAAATTGTAAGTGTATACCACAGTTGCTGTATGATATTAAACTGTAAGTGTATACTACACCTTTTCCAATATTTTACTGAAAGCCATTTATATAATTTTAAGTATCCTTCTTTAAAGAATAAAACACACCAGCATTTGTATGAATTTTGTTTTTTCTTTACATCATTGAGGATATGCCTTTATAACCTATCAATTTATCAAAGAGCCAGCGTCCTGGAAACAAAATATAGTGAAATAGTGTGAAATAGTACTTCACTGCTGTTTGTTATTTCCATGTCTGTGACTGTATGAATTGCATGCCCATATCCTTTACTCATTTGCCTATTGGTTGATTTTTTTTTCTATGTGATTTGAAGAAATTTTTCATATTTTGAGTCCTTATATTTCCTAAGTTATATGAATACCAGTATTATCTCCAAGGTTATTCCTTCTCTTTTAACTTTATTATAGTGTTGATTTTCATATATAACTATAGTTATATCAGACTTAAATTTCATCAATGTATTTTATGTTGTTTGCATTGTACATGTGATGTGATAGTTTCATTCTATTATTTTAAAGCTTTGTGTGTTTTTTAACACCTGTATCTTTAATGTATTTGGATTTGGCTTCTAATTTATGGAAAGCTAATGGTTGCAATGACATTACTTGAATAAGACTTTCTGATTTCACTAGTTTAATAATAAAATCAGTGGTCATAATAGATAAGCAATTGATAACATTTACCACACCCTTACTATGCACCAGGCACTGTTTTAAGTGTTTTATGTATGTACTAGAGGCCCGGTGCATGAAATTCATGCACAGGATGGGGTTGTCCCTCAGCCCAGCCTGCACCCTATCCAATCTGGGACATCCCTATCACAATCCAGGACTGCTGGCTCCTAACCACTTGCCTGCCAGTCTGCCTGATTGCCCCTAACTACTCTGCCTGCCAGCCTGATAGCTCCCTAACTGCTCCCCTGCCGGCCTGATTGACACCTAACTGTTCCCCTGTCAGCATGATTGTCCCAAACTGCCCTCCCCTGCCGGCCCAAATGCCATCAAATGCCTTCCCCTGCAGGGCTGAGGGGACTGGGGGACTAAGTCTGGATGAGGCTGGATGCTGCAGGGTGGGAGCACTGATCAGCCTAGTCAGCCGAGCAGCGCTCCCACTGTGGGAGAACACTGACCACCAGGGGGCAGCTTCTGAATTGAGTGTCTGCCCCTGGTGGTCTGTATGTGTCATGCAACTGGTTGACCAGTTTTTCTGATCGTTCCACCTTTTAGTCACTGGGCTTTTATTATATAGGATTAGCAATGTCCATGAGATAGATAATACCATTATGCTCATTATGTAGTTCAGTAAACTTCAGCACAGAAAATAAACTAAGTGGCATGAAATTACAGAATGGCAGAGCTGAGATTGAAAATAAAGCAGTATCTCCACATTTTCTTCAGTACTTGTTATCTCTTGTCTTTTTTATTATAGTCATTTTAACTGGTGCAAAGTGATCTCTCATTGTGGTTTTGATTTCCCCGATGATTAGTGATGTTGAGCGTCTTTTTCACATACTTGTTGGCCATTTGTGTATTTTCTTTGGAAAAAATGTCTATGCAGGTTCTTTGCCGAATTTAAAATTGGATTGTTGTTGTTTTTTGCTGTTGTGTTATACGAGTTCTTTATGTTTTAATACCTTGTCAGATACATAGTTTACAAACATTTTCTTCCATTCCATAAGTTGTATTTTCATTTTATTAGTTGTTTCTTTTGCTATACAGAAGCTTTTTAGTTTGATGTAGTTCCACTTGTTTATTTTTCCTTTTGTTGCTTATGCGTTTGGTTTCTTATCCAAAAAGTCATGGACAAGACCAGTGTCAAGGAATTTTTTTTCTGTTTTCTTCTATGAGTTTTATGGTTTCGGGTCTTACATTTAAGTCTTTAACCCATTTGAGTTTATTTTTGTGAATGGTGTAAGACATGGGTCCAGTTTCATTCTTTTGCATGTAGATATCCAATTTTCCCAGCATCATTTATTGAAGAGACTATCTTTTCCCCATTGAGTATTCTTGGCTACCCTGTCAAATATTTATTGAACATATATATTGAGGGTTTATATCTGGACTCTTGTTCTGTTCCTTTAGTCTGTGTTTTATAATATATAAGTGTATAAAAGCATTTCAGATCATCACATTGTATAACTTAAGCTTACATAATGTGGTATTTCAATTATATCTCAATAAAACTGGAAAAAAAAAGTTTCATTGTGGTGTTCTTATGTTTGGCCTCTATAGGCCATATGTGTTTTTCTATTAAGATTCCATATATTGCTAGGACTATTTCTAGATTATCTTTTCTGTGCCCTCTCACAATCCAGGACCCCTAGGTGGATGTCAGAGAGCTGGTTTCGGCCAGATCCGCAGGCCAGGCCAAGGGACCTCACTGGTGCAGGAATCTGTGTACTGGGCCTCAAGTAAAATAATAAATGATGATAAGCTATACCTAACAAAATTTAAAATTGACAGTAATCAAAGGCACCATTAAGAAACCAAGAAAGCTAGTTAAAGACTGGGCTAGAATAATATCAATATATGTCCTAAAATCATTGATATCATGAATCAATAAGAAAACATATACTAATACATATCAAGAATATATAAAACCATACAAATAATACAAATAGGGAGGAGAAAAATCAGAGTCAGAATAAGAGATATACTAGTAAAGAAGCAATACAAGGAAGGGGCCATGAACCAAAGAATGTGGGTGGCCTCTAGAAGTTAGAAAAGGCGAGAAATTAATTCCAGCTGACATCTGTATTTTAGCCCTCTTAAGACTCATTTCAAGGAAACCAAGATGGCGGCATAGGTTAACGCCGGAGATCGCTGCCTCAAACAACCACTTCAGAGATATAACTAAAGGACAGAACGGACATCACCCAGAACCACGGGAAGGCTGGCTGAGTGGAAATTCTACAACTAGGAGGAAAGAGAATATCATACCCAGACTCAGAGGAGGCGCAGTGCTGAAGTGAAATACTCAGATCCCCGGGGACCCACCCCGCCCAAGCCCTGCTCAGAGCCATTTGCCGGATAGCCTAAGGCAAACGCTAGATTAGCACCGCCCTAGAGATCCAGCACAGAAGCCCTCCCACTACAGACACAGCCGACTCTCATAGCCAGTTAGCCTGGAGGTCAAATCACCCCGGTATTGCCGACATCAATCAAGGCTTAAAGGCAACAAGACTGCGGACAAAGACCACTAGGGGGTGCACCAAGAAAACATAAAAAATGCGGAGACAAAGAAACAGGACAAAACTGTCAATGGAGGATATTGAGTTCAGAACCACACTTTTAAGGTCTCTTAAGAACTGTCTAGAAGCTGCCGATAAACTTAGTAAGGCCCTCGAAAAGACTGGTGAGACCGCCGATAAATGTAGTGAGATCCTCAAGAAATCTAATGAGACCCTCGATGTTGTGATAAAGAACCAACTAGAAATTAAGCATACACTGACTGAAATAAAGAATATTATACAGACGCCCAACAGCAGACCAGAGGAGCACAAGAATCAAGTCAAAGATTCGAAATGCGAAGAAGCAAAAAACACCCAACTGGAAAAGCAAAATGAAAAAAGAATCCGAAAATATGAAGATAGTGTAAGGAGCCTCTGGGACAGCTTCAAGCGCACCAACATCAGAATTATAGGGGTGCCAGAGGATGAGAGAGAGCAAGATATTGAAAACCTATTTAAAGAAATAATGACAGAAAACTTCCCCCACCTGGTGAAAGAAATAGACCTACAGGTCCAGGAAGCGCAGAGAACCCCAAACAAAAGGAATCCAAAGAGGACCACACCAAGACACATCATAATTAAAATGCCAAGAGCAAAAGACAAAGAGAGAATCTTAAAAGCAGCAAGAGAAAGAAACCCAGTTACCTACAAGGGAATACCCATACGACTGTTAGCTGATTTCTCAACAGAAACTTTGCAGGCCAGAAGGGAATGGCAAGAAATATTCAAAGTGATGAATACCAAGAACCTACAACCAAGATTACTTTATCCAGCAAAGCTATCATTCAGAACGGAAGGTCAGATAAAGAGCTTCACAGATAAGGAAAAGCTAAAGGAGTTCATCACCACCAAACCAGTATTATATGAAATGCTGAAAGGTATCCTTTAAGAAGAGGAAGAAGAAAAAAAAAAAGGTAAAGATACAAATTATGAACAACAAATATGCATCTATCAACAAGTGAATCTAAGAATCAAGTGAATAAATAATCTGGTGATCATAATAGAATCAGGGACATAGAAAGGGAATGGACTGACTATTCTTGGGGGGGAAAGGGGTGTGGGAGATGCGGGAAGAGACTGGACAAAAATCGTGCACCTATGGAAGAGGACAGTGGGTGGGGAGTGAGGGCGGAGGGTGGGGCGGGAGCTGGGAGGAGGGGAGTTATGGGGGGAAAAAAAGAGGAACAAATGTAATAATCTGAACAATAAAGATTTAATTAAAAAAAATTAAAAAAAAAAGACTCATTTCAAAATTTTTACTTCTAAAACTTCAAGACAATATATTAGTGTTGTTCAAGACACGAAGTTTGTGATGTTACCTGCCAGGATTAGATTTATCAAACTATTTTTTTGTGTGTGTGAAATCTCAAAGAAGAAAAAGAGTATCTTGTGTGAGTTTTCATTTCTCTGAACATAAGTGAGTTTGATCGTGTTTTCTCACATTTATTAGTGCTTAAGCTTCCTGGGATTTAATTTTCTATTTGCAGTATGAATAGAATTAAACTGCTAATGAATTTTGTTAGAACAATTTATACACAAAGGGACTTAATGTGTTTTTAGAAGTGATTAATTGCTTCATTATTTAGTCATAAACTTTTTCTGCTAATAATCTCTGATGCTGGTCAGTTTTACAGTATAAGCTATCAGTTCAAACAGAGATATAGCATATGTCATTTTGATATGATCTCTTTCATTTTCAGGAGACTTAGTTATACAGTAATTAATCAATGTTAGTTTCCTATTACCACTGTATAATTTACCACAAATTTAGTGGTTTAAAACAATACAAATGTATTATTTCATAATTTTTGAGGATAGAAGTCCAAAATGGATCTCAGTGGCCTAAAACAAGGTGTCATTAAAGGTGTATTCTTTCTGGGGATACTATTGGGATAGTTGTCTCCTGGAGGCTGCCCTCATTCCTTGCCTTTTATCCCCTTGCCATTTTCAAAACTAGCAATTGCTGGTTGAGTCTTTCTAGCTGCTATTTCTCTGGTTCTCTATTTTTTTGCCTCCCCCCTTTTGTTTACATTAGGCCATCTCAGATAATCCAGGATAATACCTACCTCTCTACAGTGTGTTTATAAGGACTGAATGAGATAGAAAAGGTAATAATGAAATATTAACAACCATCCAGCCCTAGCCAGTTTGGCTCAGTGGACAGAGCATTGGCCTGTGGATGGAAGGGTCCCAGGTTTGATTCTGGTCAAGGGTACGTACCTCAGTTGCAGGCTCCTCCCAGCCCAGGCCCCTGGTCGGGGCTGGTGCAGGAGGCAACCAATCGATGTGTTTCTCTCTGTCTTTCCATCTCTCTTCCACTCTCTCTAAAGAAAATCAATGGAAAAATATCCTCAGGCGAGGATTAAAAAATAAATAACCATCAAACCCTTAATATTTGAGATATAGAGTAGGTGCCAAACAGATGTTTATGTTCTTTTCTTTCCTCGTGACTAAGGTCATGATGAAAAGCCCTTATAGGAGTCCCATGGTGGCTTCTGGCCACTTAAGTAATAACAGTTTTATCTGTTTTGGGATTTTTCAGAGTTATAGTTTATTCCTGTGTTCATTTGTAAGTGTAGTTTCACAAGGTTTACTGCCATTAAAGCAGGTGTATTTGTTTTGCCTACATCTTATTTTACCTCATTTTATTTTAAAAGTGAAAGGCAGTGGCACCCTTTTCTAAGATCATTGAGAAGTACCTTATAGTAGCTCACAGTACAGCATACTCAACGTGCATACACTACTTAAAGGAGCAGCCACACTGACAAATTGATTTAGCCTGAATTAATACTGTGTTTTACAAATCAAAGATCTGAAGCATAGAAACCAAGATGTAAATGATGGTCCAGTCGAAGATGATACATTTCACAACTTACAGATTGGCTTGCAATCTTTGAAAAGATTCTTCTAAGGAAATTTGATTCCTGAAGTGCAACACTTGCTATGTCGTAACCTCCATTATAGCACTTGAGTATCCGATTCATTCATTGTGCTTTACTCTCAAGTGTGTGAATTTATTTGGTGTTGAGGTGGAAAAGTTGTTGCTGGCCACATTGCTGATAAATCTGTTGAATGGCTGTAGTGTTTCTCTGTACTTTCAGTTCTGGTAGTGGCTGAAAAGCAGTAGTGGACCGCAGGTAGTTGCTTTTCCCTTCATATCCTTCCTCATATCCGACTAGCATCATTAAATGATACTTTCTTTTTAGACTGATCACCCTTATATTTGCCTTTACTATTATTTAGTTTCCATTTCCTTTGAAAAAAATAATGAATTCCATTTCCTTTTAGTCATATTCTGTTTGATCCATTTAGCCCTTTGAAGACTGTCAGTGGAGCTATGTAAGTGGTCTGTGGGGATGTTTAGTATTTTTTACATCAATCTTTTAGGCATATTCATTTTTAACAAATGAGACTTTTTATACTTCTCATCTCTTCATATCTGTTTAACACTGATCAGTCTTTGGTCCTTCAGTCACTGTTGTATACATTGTTGTTTCTAGTATTGCATTTCTAAGTATTGTGTGTGTGTGCGCAAGCTGTAAAGGACATGTTGATATTTTAATATAACATTTAATAAAACCATTCTATTCTAAATAAAAGACTTGAAAATTGAGCAATAATAACAAAATATTTTTATGTAGTCTAATTATAATTTAGTTATATAATATAGAAGGGTTGGCAATGGTATCCTATACATAAAAACATTTTACAGTTTAAAAAATTCCTTTGTTAACTGGGGTCCTAGTTCTCCTTGGTTTGATATATGCCATGTACACCTAGAGGAAAACATATTGGTCTGCACTTTTTTGCTAATTATAACATCTTAATTAATTACTCTTAATTAACTAGATTGAGTTTTCTTTAAAGTATTTAAAAAAATAAATGAATCAATAAGTCTGTTCAGCCTTTATTGCTCAGCCTTCCAGGCATGCAGCCCAGGCCCATGCTGGCCTCTTGCCCCACAGAGGCAAGCATTTCTACCAGTCCACTGGTCCCCAGTTTATTGTGCAGAAGTCTATGTGGTGGCACATTCAGTGATTCAGTGCCCTCTGGAGCACTGGGTTCACAATAGAGTGAGTGTGAGAGAGGACTATAATTGGCTAACGTATGCTCCTGTAAGAATCCATTCAAATGGAACAAATTTGAACTGTTCAGTCCTCCTTGGCATCTAGTCAAATGTTGGGTGACATAAAACAGGCACTTATTTAAGCCAGTGGCATTGGTTGGAGTGTCAGCAGCAGAATGGTGAAAACAGTAGTATCAACTTGCTGCCACTTTGTAGTTTAAAGACAGGTGTTAATTTATATTTCTTTTTCAAATGTCTCTCTGTAAAAGCAATTACTATATGCAGAGGGTAGTTTGATATCTATTTCCTGAAGTTTCCTGCTTCCAAGATTCTTGACATACTTAAAGCCATAACATCTTGTACTTATCATGTTGGTCAGCTATCTGTCAATTATTGTCATAGAGGTTGTTGATGTCACACAACAGTAAATTGATAAGAGTAATTTTTTCATAATGAAGCTAGAAAATATTCCTTGGATTTAGCATGGGTGAGGAATATATGTATTTGTGCATAACTGAATGCTGCAAATAGCTGAAACTTGCCCTATTAAGTGTCAGGATTTTGTTTAAAGTACTTTTGTCTGTCTGTGCTAGTGAAAAGTTATATAGTAAGGAACCCAATTTCTTCTTATGGGCTATAGTCCACACAGTAATAACTCACATTCCAAGAGGATGTTGAATTGGGAGTAAAGGGAAATCATATGTATTAGAAAGAGGAAAAGGCTAGGTGGCATGAGCCTTGGGCTTATTTCCATCTCTTCCAAGCATTTTCAGAGGAACATGGGAAAATCATTTATTCTATATGTATAAATTTTGTCATCTCAATAGACGGAGTGATAGATCCAACCTGTCCTATAGGATATATACAAAAATCTTTTGAAAGTATGCATGCTATACAACAGAACCTATTATTTTTGAAGTACTTAGAATGTGTAAGTAATTTTTAATGTAAGACACATAAAAACTCTAGGCAATAGGTACTATCATTGTTTCCCTTTTACAGATGGAAACACTGTGGCAGAGGGAGCTAAAGTGGCTTGCCCCCTTTAGCAAGCTAGTAAAGTTCAAAACTAGAATTTGAACCCAGATAGTCTGGTGCTGGACTCTGCTCATAACTACTACACTATGCTATTTGAACACAGAAAGAATGCTTTCTTACCTTTCCCATGAAGAGTTCCCCTTAGTTTCCTCATATAGTCAAAATGAATATGACACTTCAGACTCAATCATTGATTGGTCTTGTCAGTGGTAAGGATAGTTTGCATCTCCCATGCAGGATCCCTATAGCCAACCAGAAACTTTTAAGGATCTGCCCATTGAAAACTAGATAGTGTTAGTCTGAATGTAGGAGTATTGACTAGTAGAGTACATGATAGCATATAGATTCCTAGGCCCTTCCACTAGAGATACTGATTTACTTAGGTCAAGGGTGAGCTATGTGCATGCATGTCTTAAAAGCTCCCAGATGACTTGGTAAGATATTTGTGATACTAGTGAAATTAACTGAATTTTTGAAGGATTATACCCACTGTGCAGTCCTCATTGTACATTAATCTAGCTGCTGAGCTAAATGCCTTATTTGAAATTACAGTTCAATTCAAGTTCAGCAAAAAGTCCTGCCATGCTTCTCTAAAACTAGTAAGAGTTCTGACTGCACCTATTGAGTAGTTACTGTGAAAATACACTCCATGCCCTTGGCATGATCACAACATTTTATATAAACTAGGAAATATCATGCCACCAAATGTTGACCAACATATTTTGATGAAAAAACATGAGTCTTCATGTTCCAAATGGAGATGTCAGAATCTGGGGGGGGGAGGGGTTTCTTTGGAATTGTTTCAGTATCTTGAAATAGACATAATGTTTTTTCTCTGCTGTTATTAAAGATCAGAAACACATCTTTGGAGACAGAGCTTAGGGCAAAGTGTTAAAGCTGTGGCTGTCACTGACATACAGAATAGCCTTGGGCAGGACACTAAACTTATTTCTGTCTGTCTCATTATTTGTTAGCTGAGACCACAGCATTTACTTTATTTCAAGGGAATGGGTCATTAATTAATCAATGCATGTGATACTTCATCACTTTCAAGTAAATTTTTCGTTTTTATTATTGTCTGCTGAAATGAATAAATAACATGACCTTATTTTTATTGTTGCTTCATTGTCTCTTGAGGCAGTAGGAAAGAGATGTTAGCTCCAAGTAAAGTTCCCATTACAAGTTTTCTCTAATAAGCCTAATATATAAAAACCCTGGGTCCATCACGACCACAGGCTCGACCAACCAGAAGTCAGTCCCACAGTCAGCATTGGGTTTCTGGGGTGACCCAGCACTGACTACTGTGGCTGCAGGAGCGGTGACCCAGCACTGACTGCTAAGGAGGCTGAAACTCAGGCCCAGAGAGAGGCCTAAAAAGAGAAACAGGGTCTGAGCTGTAGCCTCTGTGGCAGCTATTGATCAGTACTTGCCTCTCTCTTTCTCTTCAGCAGCTGCACCTCCATTTCTCTCCAGGCCTCCACTGGGGCTGCTGATCAGCCCTGCCTTTCTGATCAAGTCCTGTTGATAGGCCCAGAGATGCTGACTGGTATAGGAACTGACCAATCAGAACCAAATCTGGATCAACTGTGAGGAGCCAATGGCTGCCTAGGAGGCGGAGCTTTTGATGCTGACTGGCATAGGAATCGACCAATCAGAACCAAATCTAGGTGAACTGTGAGGAACCAATAGCTGCCTAAGAGGTGGAGCTTCTGACGCTGACTGGCATAGAAACTGACCAATCAGAACCAAATTGGCCAGCAGAGGAGGACAGTTGGGGGCTAGATCAGGCTGGCAGGGGAGGGAAGTTAGGGGTGATCAGGCAGGCAAAGGCAGTTAGAAGTGATCAGGCAAGCAGGGGAGAGCAGTTGGGGGCGAGATCAAGCCAGCAGAGGAGGGCAGTTGGGGGCAACCAGGCCAACAGGGGAGTGCAATTGGGGTTGAGATCAGGCCTGCAGGGGAGGGCAGTTGGGGGTGATCGGGCTGGCAGGAGAGCAGTTATGTGTTAATCAGGCTGGCAGAGGAGCGGTTAGGGGGTGATCAGCCTGGTAGGCAGAAACAATTAGGGTCAATCAGGCAGTCAGGCAGGCAAGCAGTTAGGAGCCAGAAGTCCCGGATTGTGAGAGGGATGTCCCTGTGGAATCAGGCCTAAACTGGCAGTGAGACATCCTCCAAGGGTTCACAGATTGAAGAGGGTGTAAGCTGGGTGAGGGACACCCGCCACCCCTAGTGCATGAATTTCATGCACCAGGCCTCTAGTATATTATACCAAAGCACAGAAGAGTGAGCTGTGATAAAAGGTCCAGCAAAGGGTTAGCTACAGTCTCTACATCAAGAACAGATTGTTACTTATTGAATTTCAGGGTAATAGATTACATTTCCTGATGAAAGAACAAATTCTAAAAAGCACATGGCTTACTTGGGTTTGTTTGTTCTGCAACTTAGTATCCAACTTCACTCCTCAGGCAGGAACTGGCCCTCTTCCCCATTTCAGTAATTATACTTAATACAATTGGAGTGTCCTTTTGAACTTAGGTCATCATAAGGATGACCCCTCCTCCCCCAAAAAACCATAATGCGAAGGAGTACAACCCCATTATAGACTATATGAATTTCATTTAGTTTAAAGTAAATACTATATACCATATAATCCACACAGGATAGATAAATTCTCCTTGTCATCTATAATTCCTTCTAATTAAGGGATTTCAGATAATTCTTAAGAAGTGTGGCCTTGAAAAGACTTTTGTTAGTGTATGTTCCCTTGTTTATGTGTCCTGAATTGCACTCATTTCCCTTGGTTTGGTCTTGCTCTTGTGCCTATAAGGGAGAAAAAACTCATAGTCTTTACATAGGTATTTTTTACTATAGCCTTTAAGATCTGAGTTCTTAGCAATAGTTAACTCATATAAACAACATTTCTTCAAATAGCCTCTTCATAGCACTAGAACTTGCCATGAATTTTTGCAGAGCTGTATTTCCAATCTCAGCACTGCATATCTTCTCACTGTCAAAGTAAGTATCTAGTTTATGCTGATGGGGATTTTATACCACCATTTTGGAGTAGAGTTACTTCTTGCATTGAGGCCAAACTGATGCGTTCTGTGTAAGTGAGGGAATATTAAACATTACAATATAATCATTCTATTCCCCAATCTATATATGTCATAATATCATTTTGATGTTCACAATGGGCGGTAAAAAAATAGAAGATAGAACCTGAAAACCTCAAAGAGGTTTGAGTACAGCTGAAGAAACATGGGAGAATTGCATCTTAAGGAGGGGGGGAACAGCACAGAGAGAAAAGTAACAGGAGCAGACACTAATTAAGGTGAAGTTTAAGATAATATTTTAAACTCCATGTCTTCCATTTACTAACTGTGGCCTTGGGCAATCCACCTCATCTTTCTATGCCTCAATATCCTCATCTGTAAACTGGGAATACAATTAGTACCTTTCCCATACCATCCATGTGAGGAGTAAATGAGTTAATGTATCTAAAACAATAACAGAGCCTGTCCAGAAGTACTTTATGAATAGTACCTATTTTTATTAGCAATTTGAAATTCAAAGAAGAGAAAAGCCTGATGCCCCTCCTTTGAGTATATCTGTGGGACTCACAAACCTGGGAATATTTCCAAATATTTCTCTTACTTCAAATGAAGATTTAGCTTCCCTGAGTATACTTGTAAAGAGGGGGATAATCTCTCTTTTAAAAATAAAAATAAAAATGTATATATTTAAGGTATACCACATGATGATTTGATACGTGTATACACAGTGAATATGCCAGACACAGAAGAAAAAAAAAACCCATCATGATCTCACTTAAATGTGGAATCTAAAAATGTTGAATACATAGAAGTAGAGTAGAATAATGATTACCAGAGGTGGGGGGGGGGGTAGAAGAAATGGGGAGATGTTAGTTCTACATAAACTTTTTGTTTGTTTGTTTGTTTTTAAATATATTTTTATTTATTTCGGAGAAGAAGGGAGAGGGAGAGAGAGAGAGAGAAAAGCATCAATGATGAGAGAGAATCATTGATGGGATGCCTCCTGCATGCTTTATACTGGTATCAAGCCTGCAACCTGGGCATATGCCCCGACTGGGAATTGAACCATGACCTCCTGGCTCATAGGTCGAAACTAAACCACTGAGTCATACCAGTTGGGCAAGTCCTATATAATCTTTTTAATTTTCCTTCTGCCTCAGTGCACTCGGTCCACTGACCCTGAGAAGGACTGAGAGAAGGGAAATTCAATTTCTTTCTTTCCATTTCCTTAGAAATGGAACCTTACCTTCCTTAAACCTAGAACCAGTCCACCAGGTCTGTCTCTTGATAGCTAAAGAGATAAAGAAATTTTAAAAATCCCCTCTTTCATCACAAAGCCTGACTTTCTAGCCTGTTGCTTTGCTAAGGACTTTAACAAGCTATTTTATCTTTCCTTTCACTTTGTAACCACCCTGTAAAAATTCATGGTATTGTACCTACTTCTTTTCCAAAGCACGTGGATACCTTGGATTTAATCCATCAAAGGCCAACTCCTGCACAGTTGGATAACTGATCTAACTTTAGTTATTTAGGAACAGAGACCATATACATTGGAAGCCTTAGGATTTATCTCAGAATTCTTGTTCTGATAATATAATTCACTGCTAGCTCAAATTTTTCCTTCAATGAATTATTATTATAGTATTAATAGACTTAATCAACCCAAGGCCTCCATGTGCTTTGGAGCAGATGGGGGTGCAATGGAACAAGTTTTACATTACCTATATATAATGTGAATACTTTCATATATATAGGGAGTAACTATGAAGAAAGAAAGACATTTGCTTGTGTGGCTTATGGACTGTGTCCCCTCATTTTAATAGTGATGGATATGATGGCAAAATGGTTCAAAGTTCAATGATATTTCCTCCATTAGTTGAGCACTGACAATATGCCTGGCAGAGCGCTAAAGGTTTTGCATATATCATCCACAAGGCAGTCCCAGTATGATTGAAAATAGAAATATATGCAATTAAATAATGAGCATCTTCTAATTAGCACAAATAAAATACTTAGCAAATAAAGTGATCTTCCTTATTATTTAATTCAAAGGCTGTTTTAATATTTTAAATGTCTTGATCAGGCATGTTGTTTGTTCTTAATTGTGCTTAGTTACAACAAAAGATTAAGAAATCTCACATATCCTCTGGTGAATGGTAACTGCAGTTTCTTTAGTTAATGATTATGGATGGTGATTGATTGGGTCAGAAGTTGCCCAAAGGGTAAAGAAAAACACTCACTGTTCCTGGGCAAAGGTATACCCTGTGTCCTCTTTCTTTGCTCTTCTCACACAGTACTATGGTTGCCTAATTACTCGTTCCTCTATGCTACCCCACTAAACTTTGGGGGCCACAGAAGCAGGATTGTATGTGTCTCATTTACTATTGCTTCCTTAGTAGCGAGGATGGGGTCTGAAGCTGACTTCAGTAAATGTTGGATCATGTACCTGTTCATGAACATCAGTGGACCAGGACTGTGGACAGGATCTGGAATTACTATATTTATAAAATGTGAATGAACATTATACATTTTGTACCAGATGGCCTTATTTTTTAATATATATATATATATACACACACACATATACACTAGAGGCCCAGTGCATAAAAATTTGTGTCCCTAAGCCCGACCTGTGCCCTCTTGCAGTCTAGGACCCCTCAGGGGATGACCACCTGCTGGCGTAGGCCCACTCCCCGGGGATTGGGCCTAAGCTGCCAGTCAGACATCCCTCTGGCAGCCCGGGAGCCCTCGGGGGATGTCCACTTGCCAGCGGGGAGCAGACCTAAGCTGCAGTCAGACAACCTTAGTGCTGCTTAGGAGGCAGGAGAGGCTCCCACCACCACCACTGTACTGGCAGCCGTTAGCCTGGCTTGTGGCTGAGCAGAGCTCTCCCTGTGGGAGTGCACTGACCACCAGGGGGCAGCTCCTGCATTGAGCGTCTGGCCCCTGGTGGTCAGTGTGTGTCATAGTGACCAATCATTCCCAGTCATTCTGCTGTTAGGGTCAATTTTCATATTACCCTTTTATTATATAGGGTAGAGGCCTGGTGCATGGGTGGGGGCCAGCTGGTTTGCCCTGAAGGGTGTCCTGGATCAGGGTGGGGGTCCTGCTGGGGTGCCTGGCCAGCCTGGGTGAGGGGCTGATGGGTGTTTTCAGGCTGGCCACACCCCCTTTTGGGTGGGGGGGTCACCACTGGGGTGCCTGGCCAGTCTGGGTGAGGGGCTGAGGGCCATTTTCAGGCTGGCCAAGCCCCCCTGGCGACAGAAGCTCCCAGACTCTCCTTTTTTTCTTTCTTTTTTTATTCTAGGATTTATTTACCTTCTATAATTGAAACTTTGTAGCCTTGAGAGGAGCTCAGAGCCAGCCAGGGCGGGCGGAAGGGAAGCTTGGCTTCCTCCATCGCCAGGGGCAACCCAAGCCTCCTGCTCGCTCCAGCTCCGGGACCATGGCAGGCTGAAAGCAGGTATCTGGGGATTATTTATGTTCTATAATTGAAACTTTGTTGCTTTGAGTGGAACTCAGAGCCGGCCACGGCAGGCGGGAAGCTTGGCTTCCTCCATCATTGGGGCAACCAAGCCTCCTGCTTGCTCTAGCTCCGTGGCTGCCTGCCGCCATCTTGGTTAGGTTAATTTGCATATAGTCGCTCTGAATGGCTGGTGGGCATGGCTTAAGGCATAGCGAAGGTATGGTCAATTTGCATGATTGTCATATATATATATATACACATATATATCAGAGAGGAAGGGAGAGGGAGACAGAGAAACATAAATGATGAGAGAGAATCATTGATTGGCTGCCTCCTGCTCACCCCCACTGGGGATCAAGCCCGTGACCTTGGCATGTGCACTGACTGGGAATAGAACCATGACCTCCTGGTTCATAGGTTGACACTCAGCCACTGAGCCATGCTGGCCAGGCCAGACAGCCTTATTTTAATAAATAATTAGCTTTTTGGAATGTCTGCAGCACAATTTCCTCCAAAATTCTGCTGGTTTTTTATTTATATGGCAACTGGCACTTCAACTACTCTCCTCATTTGAACATTTTTTTCAACTATCTTAGATAGTGGTGTGTCTTTGTTTTTTGTCACATGAACATGAACCAGGTGAAACCACAGAAATGTCACTTACATGAAATACATGGTACAAGAAAGAAGAGCAATAAATGGAACTGTGCATGTTCCTCATGCTTGAAATATGTGGGTAACAGAATGGTGTGGAAGTTGGATTTAAAGGGTGTATGTTGTATCAAAGCTGATAGTCCTAAAGTGATAGTACTTAGTAATGTGAAGGAAATATGATTTAAAAAGTGAGACTCCCTGAGAACAGTCTAAGAGTTTTGTCAGGAAGCACTACCGCTGTTCACTTGCATCATTTTCAGCCTCCAGTTTCCACCATGTCACTGGGAATTGAATCAGGAAGTAGTCCAACAGGGACTTTTATTTGCAGTCACAGGTTCTTTCCAGGCCCTGAAAACAGATTTCTTAAAAGAATAGGTAATAAATAGAAGCTTTTTCTCTTCCAGAGAGAGCACACCTGGACTGTGCTATTTAATTTAGGAGCATTCCCTGTGAAATATACTTTAGTATCATATTCATGAAAGGTGTAAAATTAGTACCCACAATATTGTGATTTGTTAAACATCAGTTCTTAATATTTTAATAAAGCAGCTCTGAACAAGGATGGAATGTGTGTTCCTGAGTTAAATAAAATGATATTTACCTTTCTGAGATACTTTTAAACATGTGTGATAATTTTTACCTCATTTAGGTTTATTGTTTTTGAATCAATGTTAAAAATAAATAGTGCTATGGATTCCCCAAATTCCTGCAACATTTTTTCCCTTGAACCAGTAAAAATGTCAGGATTTATTTATTTATTTAGTTAGTTAGTTATTATTTTTTGACCATGCATTGAAAACATCTGTTATCCTTTAGCTGTGGAACAAATGGTATACCAACTTCCACTCTGTCTTCCAAACAGGTGCTATTTTGTATGTTAACACTTTTAACCCTCTGTTCTGTACTCCCAGCTGGTGCTTTTGTACCTCAAACCAACTCAGAGGTTTTGTATTAATGAAGCTTGTATTTTACAAACTCTAATTTACCTTGGGGACCAGATCAACGCTCAGCGAAGGCAGACTGGGATGTGGCACAAGTTATCATCAAAATCAGACATCATGGCAGGCTTCTTACCTAAATAGGGATTGAATTCAGAAAAGACAGGAATTGATGTGTACAAGAGATACCAGAGGTCGACATTAGAAGGACAAAGAGACAGAAGGTTATGCTCACAGACTTAAGAATGTGTCCTACTTGTTCAAGGAAGATGACTGGCACCCAAGCCACTGAACACAGACAGAAATTCCTCTAGGAGACCCTGAGGGCATCTAAGGATTTTAATCTACAAAAACCATGTAGGTTGATTTACCTCTCTAACTTAATACAGCAGTATAAGTGATCTTCAGAATCCCACTTGTGCTAAGCTAAACCTTTGGAGTAGTGAGTAAATTAATCTCATCTAAATGGTCTCCCTATCCTCGATGTCACATTGCATCCCTTACATTGCATCCCTACTTTACAAAACAGTTAAACACACACACACACACACACACACACACACACACACACACACCCCACAAAAAACAAACAAAAAACCTTTTAAGATCAGATAATGTCACCTTCCTGCACAGAAGTCTTGAATGACTCCCTTTCTGTACCTAGAAGCTTATCAAGGCACACATAGCCCTTTATGATTTAGGGCAGCCAACTTTTTAAGGCTTTTTTTGCCACGCCTTCCCCGTCTCCAATCAGAAGGAAGGGATCAAGTGGGTTATGTCCCATTAGTTCTATGTACACCCTGACCCACAAGCCTATGTGCTGCTTTTTCCTCAGGAGAAAGCTTTCCCATCCCCCTTGACAGCCTAATTCCAATTCATCTTCCAGGTCTACCTTTTATTTCTAAGAAACTTTCCAGGACTTCTTCAGTCTGGATTAAATATTCTCTCTTTTTTTAAGTGCTCCTACAGTACCTTGTATTTTCCCTACATTACCATCTTTCATATCTCATTTTAATTACTTACCAGTTTGCTTATTATCTTGATAGTTCCCTCAGAAAGTGCTTTATCTGATCTATCTATCTATCTATCTATCTATCTATCTATCTATCTATCTACCTACCTATCTATCTACCTATCTATATATCTATCATCTATCTATCATCTTTCTATCATCTATCTATCTATCTATCTATCTATCTATCTATCTATCTATCTATCTATCTATCTATCTATCTATCATCTATTATCTATCTATCTATCTATCTATCTATCTATCTATCTATCTATCTATCTATCTACCTATCTATCTATCTATCATGTAGTACTGGAATTGGTACATAACAAGTAGCCTACACAATTACTCAGTAAATGAATAAATAATGAAAATAAACAAATTATAAAAGGAATCTCTCTAGGAGTTTTTGATCTTTTGTTGAGTGGTATGTTCACACTGGCTAGTGTCATCTGGGATTCCACTGAGATATTAATCTCCTTCAATAGCTTTCATTGCACTATTGCCTCTCAAAATTTTCTGTCTTCTAGGGAAGGAGGTGGGGACCTTCATCCTTTGTAACTCATTGGTTTTGCTTTCATTATAGTCTATAATGGGGGTCAATAATATACAAGACACTGTTCAACTCTATAGATTAAGCCAGCCAGTAGGACCACTTGTAAGCCTAAATCCTAAATTCTGGGTAAGGGAATTGCCAAGAGAAAGATGAGTAGGAGAGGAGGTACATTAGAGTGCAGAGGAAAGAAAGAATAATAAGGCTTATATGTTGAAGATGCCATGGAGAATACCAGCAAGTTTTTCCCCAGAAAGCTACTCCTGGGACAGTGGTTGGATTTTGCATCTCTGTTGGTTGAAATAGTTTGTTTTAGTTACCACCTAGCAGCCTAATAAGTAATACATGGCACTTTTTTATTTCAAGTAACAAGCTGTTAGGTAAATTCAGATTCTGTGGAAAGGTACTGAGAAAGTAATTTGCATAGTAGAAGCAGAGGCTGTGATGGTTAATTACTTCCTAAAAGAAACATATTTTCCTCTGCTTTATTGAATGCACTGTATTATGGAAGTTTCTACTTTATGATTGAATGATGGAAAAGGAAGGACATACCACATCTCTCAAAACTGTACAAATATTTTAAAATTATTTTTATTTATATGTAGCTTTAATTGAGATTTAATTTAGATACCATAAAATTCACCCTTTTAAACTATATTATTCAGCCTGGCCAGCATGGTTTAGTGATTGAGCATCAACCTATGAACCAGGAGGTCATGGTTCAATTCTTGGTCAGGACACATGCCCTAGTTGTGGGCTCGATCTCCAGTAGGGGGCTTGCAGGAGGCAGCTGATCAATAATTCTCTCTCATCATTGATGTTTCTATCTCCCTCTCCCTCTCCTTCCCTCTCCAAAATAAATAAAAGATATATTAAAAATAAAACCCAACAATATAATTCAGTGACATTTAGCATATTTGAATAAGTATGCAACCATCTTACTATCTAATTAAATAATCTTTTCACCACCCCCAAAATATTCCTTATACCAATTTGCTGTCTCTCCCTGTCCATGCCCTCCAGACCCTGGCAACCATTAATTGAGTTTCTGTCTCTAGGGATTTTACCACTCTGGAGATGTTATATAAATGAAATCATATAACATGTGAGCTTTTGGGCCTGGCTTTTTTCGGTTAGCATTTATATAAGATTCATCCATGCTGAAGCATGTATCAGTACACCAGTCTCTTTTTAAAAAAGCACTTTATTGAGGTACTAGAGGCCCAGTGCATGGATTAGTGTACCAGTGGGGTCCCTCGATCTGGCCTGCGGGGATCAAGCAGAAATCAGCTCTCTGACATCCCCCGAGAGGTCCCAGATTGCAAGAGGGCGGTTCTCAGGGGACACATCCCAGAATCGGGCTCCCTCCTTTCTGGTTCTGGGTGCATCATCCAAGAACCACAGCTGCCAAGTTACCACAGCTCCGCAGCTCCTGCATTGAGCATCTGCCCCCTGGTGGTCAGTGCACGTCATAGCTACCGGTCTGCTGGTTGCTTAGGCTCATTATATATATATATATTTGACATACAAAAAGCTATAAATATTAATATGTACAATTAATACATTTTGGGATAAGTATACACACATGAAGCATAATCACAATCTTTGCCACATCCCTGCCATCCAAAACTTTCATCTTGCCATCTTTTATTTAGCATTATTATAATCATCATCATTTTTTAATATATTTTTATTGATTTCAGAGAGGAATGGAAAGGGAGAAAGAGATAGAAACATCAATGATGAGGGAGAATCATTGATCGGCTGCCTCCGGCATGCCCCACACTGGGAATTGAGCCCACAACCCGGGCATGTGCTCTGACCAGGAATCAAACCATGACCTGGTTCATACATAGGTCAATGCTAAATCCCTGAGCCATGCTGGCTGGGCCATCATTTTTGTTATTGATATGAACACTTAACATCTATCCAAACACAAGATCTAGAATTTTTTATACAATAACATATTGTAAACAATAGCTTTCTGCTGTACAGTAGACCTCTAGACTTTATTCATCTTGTATAACCATAAACTTGTACTCTTTGAGTGATACTTGCTGTTTCTCCCTCCCCCCAGCCTCCCCTGGCAACAACTATTTCATGCAGCTTCTATGAGTTTGGATATTTTAGATTCATTATGTTAGTGGTATAATGTAGTATTTGTTTTTCTGTGTCTGGCTTATTTCATTTAACAGAATGCCCTCCAGATTCTACCATGCTGTAGCAAATCACAGGATTTTCTTCATTTTTAAGGTTGAATAATATTCCAATGTGTGCATATATCACTTGTTCTTTATTCATTAATTTGATGATACACCTATGTTCCTTACATATCTTGTCAATTGTGAATAGTGCTGCAATGAACATAGAGGGGCAGGTATTTCTCTAAGGTCCTCATTTCAAATCCTTTGGATATATACCCAGAAGTGGGATAGTTGGATCGTATGGTAGTTCTGGTTTTCATGTTCTGAGGAATTATAATGCTGTTTTCCATAGTGACTGCTCCAATTTACATTATTACCAGCAGTGTAAAAGGTTTCCTTCTCTTCCCGTCCTTGCTAACACTTGTTATTTTTTTTTTGTTTTAATAATAGCCATACTGACATGTGACTTATTATCTCATTTGATTAAAAAAATATTTTAAATCCTCACCAAGAGTATTATTCCATTGTTTTTTTAAAAATTATCTTTATTGTTGACAGTATTATAGATGTGCCCCTTTTTATTTCCCAATGACCACCTCCACCCTGCACCCACCCCTCCCAGGCCTTCCTTCACCACACTATTGTCTGTGTCCATGGGCTATGTATATATAAATTCCCAGGTTAATTTCTTCCCACCCACCCACCTCCACCTTCCCTCTGAGATTCCACAGTTTGTTCCATGCTACTATGTCTCTTGATCTATTTTGTTCATCAGTTCATTAGATTTTACATATGAGTGAGATCATGTGATACTTATCTTTCTCTGACTGGCTTATTTTGCTTAGCGTAATACTCTCCAGGTCCCTCAATACTCAAAGGGTAAGAGATCCTTCTTTTTTACTGCTGCACCCATAGAAACTGGTTCAGCACCTCTTATGACTTTGCCCTTCCTACCAGTCTCCAGGTGTTTCTGTCCTTCCTTGATATAAGTCCCCCCCTCAGCTGTACCTTTGTTGGTAATTCTGGGTGCATGTCCCCCACTTTAGTTTTATTTCCAGTCTGGCCCTGGGAGGAGATGCAAGAAATGTCTGCCTATTCAGCTGCCATGTTTTCTCCCTCAAGGTCTTTTTTGGTTCCATAAATATTTTTGGAATATTTGTTCTAGATCCCTGAGATTTGCCATTGGTATATTAATAGGAATTGCATTGAATCTATAGATTTATTTTGGTACTATATACTTCCACTTATTTGTATCTTACTCAGTTTTTTTCTTCAGTATCCTATAATTTTCTGAGTACAAGTCTTTTACCTTCTTTATTAACTTTATTCCTACATACTTTATTATTTTAAATAGTAAATGGGATTGTTTTCTTAATTTCTTCTTCTGATAGTTCATTATTCATTTACAAAAATGCCACCAATTTCTGAATATTAATTTTGTATTCTACTTTACTGAATTCATTTATCAGTTCTAGTAGTTCTTTGTTGAAGTATTTTTTATATACAGTATCATGTCATCTGTAAATAAGGACAATTTTACTTCCTCCTTTCCTATTTGGATGCCTTTTATTTTTTCTTCTTGTCCGATTGCTTTGGCTAGGAATTCTAGTACTATCTACACTAATAAAAGAGAAACATGCACATTGGTGTCACTCTGCTACACCCACAAGCCACGCCCACCAGCCAATCAGGAGTGAGTGTGCAAATTAACCCAACCAAGATAGCAGAGGCCACGGAGCTGGAGTGAGCAGGAGGCTTGGATTGTCCCTGGTGATGAAGGAAATCAAGCTTCCCACCCGCCCTGGCTAGCCCTGTCCTCTGGTCAAGGCTACAAAGTTTCAATTATAGAAGATAAATAAATCTCAGATACCTGCTTCCCTCTGCTCAAGGAGGTGCTGAAAAAAAAAAGAAAAAAGGAGGGGCTGGGAGCTTGGATCACTGGGGGCCATGGCCAGCTTGAAAACAGCCCTCAGCCCCTCACCCAGGCTTGCCACAACCCCCAGTGGGGACCCTCACCCTATGGGGTCATGGATGGCCTGAAAACCACCACAGGCCCCTCTCCCAGGCCACCCCACACCCGAAGGGAACTCCCACCCTGATCCGGGACACACTCCAGGGCAAACCAGCCAGTCCCCACCCATGCACCAGGCCTCTATCTATACTAATAAAAGGGTAATATGCTAATTAGACTGGGTATCCTTCTAGGAGACCTTCCGGACGTTCTTCTGGACAAAGCCATGGTGGCAGGGCCGAGGTAGAGGCGGTTAGTGACCAAGAGGGGAGGGAAGTTGTGGGTGACCAGGCTGGTGGGGGGTGGGGCCATTGGGGGTAAGCAGACCATCAGGGAGGACAGTAGGGTGCAAGCAGGCCATCAGTAGGGTTCAGTTGGAGGTGATCAGGACAGTGGGGAGGGAAGTTTGGAGTGAGCAGACCAGTGGGGAGGGAAGATGAGGACAAGCAGGCCAGGAGGGGCGGCAGTTGGGGGCAAGCACACTGGCACAGGGGACAGTTGGGGGTAATCAGGCTGGAGGGGGAGCATTTGGGGGCAAGCAAGCCGGCAGGCAGAGTGGTTAGAGGCAATCAGGCAGGCAGGTGAGGGGTTAGGAGCCAGCAGTCCCGGATTGTGAGAGGGATGTCCGACTGCCGGTTTAGGCGCAATCCCTATAAACCGGCAGTAGGACATCCTTCGAGGGGTCCCAGATTGGAGAGGGTGCAGGCCGGGCTGAGGGACACCGCCTCCCCCATGCACGAATTTCATTCACCGGGCCACTAGTGTTGAATAAGAGTGGTGAAAGTGGTAATCCCTGTCTTGTTTCAGATCTTAACGGGAACACTTGTAATTTTTGTCCATTGAGTATAACGTTGGCTGTAGATTTGTTGTATACGGCCTATATTGTGTTGAGGTATGATTCCTCTATTCCCACTGTACTGAGAGTTTTTATTATAAGTTGGTGCTGGATTTTATCAAATGCCTTTTCTGCATCTATTGATATGACCATGTGGTTTTTATTTTGTTTATGTGATGTATCCAATTTATTGATTTGTGAACATTGTACCAACCTTGCATACCCAGAATAAATCCTACTTGATCATGGTGTATGATCTTTTTCATGCATTGCTGGATCTGGTTTGCTAATATTTTGTTGAGGATTTTAGCATCTATGTTCATCAGAATTATTGGCCTATAATTCTCTTTCCTTATAGTGTCTTTATGTAGTTTGGGAATTAGGATAAAACTAGCCTTGTAAAAAGAGCTTGGAAGTCTTCCCTGTTCTTGTATTTTTTGGAATAGTTTGAGGACAGATGTTTGTTCTTTGAATGTTGGGTAAAATTTGCCTGTATAGTCTACCTGCTCAGGACTTTTGTTTGCTGGGAGATTTTTTATTACTGCTTTGATTTCATTAGTTGTAATTGTGTATCCAGATTTGCTGATACTTCCTGGTTCAGTTTTGGAAGACTGTATGTTTCTAGATATTTATCCATGTAGCCCAGGTAGTGCAATTTGTTAGTGTATAGTTGTTCCTAATATTTTCTTACAATCCTTTGTATATCTATGGTGTCATTTGTTATTCCTTCTCTTTAATTTCTGATTTTATTTATTTGGGTCCTCTTTCTTTTTTTCTTGATGTGTCTTGATAAAGGTAAGGTTTGTCAATCTTGTTTACCTTTTCAAAGAACCAACTCTTGGTTTCATTGATCTTTTGTATCTCTCTCTCTCTCTCTCTCTCTCTCTCTCTCTCTCTCTCTCTCTTTTTCTTTTTTTTTTTTTTTTTTTAGTCTCCATGTCATTTATTCCTGTTTAATCTATTATTTCCTTCCTTCTATGTACTCTGGATTTTTGTTGTTCATTTTCTAGTTTTTTGTTTGTTTGTTTGTTTTATTTTTAGGTGTAGGGTTTCATTATTTATTTGAGATTTTTCTTGATTCTTAAGGTAGGCCTTTAATCCTATGAATTTGCTTCTCAGGACTGCCTTTGTTGTGTCCCATAGATTTTATCTTGTTGTATACTCATTTTCATTTGTCTCCAGGTAACTTTTGATTTCTTCCTTGATGTCATTGCTACCCCATTCATCTATAATAATAAAAACATAAGATGCTAATTAGATTGGACAGCCAAACAACCTTCTGCACGTCCTTCCAGACGACCTTCTGGACAAAGCCAAGGCTGAAAGGGCTGAAGGCAGCTGAGAGGGCTGAGCCCCTTGCATGAATTTTGTGCATTGGGCCTCTAGTTGTTTAATAACATCTTATTTAGCCTCCATAGAGTCTCTGCTGACTTTAACTGCCAGATGCTATGCAGGCTACCCTTTCTGACCTTGATGCTCTTGTAGGCCTTGGTGTGGGGTTGAGACCCCACACTCCTCACATATGAATTTTACAGCCAAGATACCCTCTTGCTTCTCAACTATTGCAAATGGGTTCAGGGACCAGCCCTCTCTGCATCTCTGCCCTTGTTATCAGTCTCTGTGTATATTCTTCTATAAATCCTTAGATATAATACTTCTTCCAGCTGTCCTTCATTTGGTCATTCAGACTGATTGCTCTAAAATTTAACTCTAAATCTGGTATGGTGCCAAGAGTAGGCAAGTGTAGCTTTCACCTATTCTGCACCATCTTAAAAAAAAACTCTTTTCTTATATATGATAATAATATATTCTATATCATCTAGTGAATCCCAAGTATTTTTAGGTACTCAGAACATTAATAAATTATACTCATTAAAACCCTGGCCAGTGTGGTTCAATTGATTGCATATCATCCCATGCACAGAAAGGTTGCTGATTTGATTCTTGGTCAGGTTGCATGCCTGTGTTGCAGGCTCCGTGCCCAGGTTGCAAACTCAGTCACTAGTGGGTGCCATGCAGGAGGCAGCCAATTGATGTTTCTCTCTCATCAATTTTCTCTTTCACTCCTTCTCCCTTGCTCTCTCTCTAAAAATGAATTTAAAATCTTAAAAAATATTATACTCATTAAAATATTTAATTGATATAGTAAAGCAGTGTTTTCAAGTCCAGACTTTGAGTTTAATGATTTTTCACTTTCAATATTGCCTATATTAAACAAATAACCTTTGGCTAATTTCTTCACTTGTTTGATACTTTAGTAGGCGTTATACAAACATTTGTTGAATGAATGAAGTAATTTATCAAACTTAATGCATTAATATTTTTCTTGAGTATTACTAACAATTTAAAAAGTAAATTTGCTCTTGTCTCTCTGATTTTAAATATTTGAAATTTTCTTGGCATTCAATATATTTGAGCATGTTTCCTTTTTCTTATGTTCAAAAAAGAAAAATAGATATGATCTATAGAGAAGAAATATACTAGAAAGAATTTCAGTCCATGAACACAAAGATATATATCAATTGTATAGTCATTCAAAGAGTTGATTTCTTCAAATAAACCAACACAGAGAGAATAATTTTTATTTAGGATTCAGGTGAGGTACTTAATATTAATAATCACACTGGTCCCAAGTACTGTTCTGGTAGAGAGTACCTCATCAATCTTAGACTTGGAATTCTGAGTCACAATAAGGAGAGAGATAGACTTTAGTGACCTTGCCTTTTATGTATGTGGATTGCATATGCAGGTCATTGAATTGTCATCCCTTCAAGGACTACTTTTACCTGTTCACAGTTATTGAATATTTCCTAGCCATTTGGGATCAGAGTGTCTGCAACACATCAGTGTCAATGAATATTTACTACATTGCAGGTGAAAATTAGTGCCAAATTGATTTCAGTGAACCCTCCAGAAACAACAGAAATCCCTTATGAGATGAGTACCTGAATACCTCTGTTAGAAGGATTACACAGGAGAGAGAGAGAGAGAGAGAGAGAGAGAGAGAGAGAGAGAGAGAGAGAGAGAGAGAGAGAGAGAATGCATGCACAAAAGACTGACTTAATTGATTGGCATAGCAATGCTTTTGTTTTGTAGAATGAATCGTGATGAAGGTTATTTGGACCCTGTTAACTGTGATTGATGAAAATGATGCAATTTAGATCTCCAACTCCTAATAGTAAGTTTATGAATGTAAAAGATTAATTATTCAATATGTTCCATGTTACTGCAAATAAAAAGTAAAGCAACTGAACTTAAATGTGCATGTTGCTAATTATAGCATTCTGTATTGCGAGATCTTTGGAACAGTAGTATATAGGTTATCTTACTTATCTATATTTATTTAATACAAAAATAGGTAAATGTAATCCCAACTATTAAGATAATTGGTCATATATTTTTTTGCATAAGTGGGCTTGATAAACTTAAGGTTTTATTACCAGTTGACTAGTAAGAGTGTAAAATCAATTTCAATGGACCTCTTTTGTAACTCTCTTTCCATTGTTCTCACTACCTATTGTCTAACCTGCTCTATTTTTTGTCTGTATGCAAAACTTACACAGGCTGTGATCAGAGACAAAACCATCTTATTTTATGATCTCCAAACCACAGTCAGAGACCCAAAATAGAAAGTAATTTCTAGTGAGCTCATCCAAGCTTTAGCCTACACAGTTACTTTTTTTTTTGCAAAAAATGACTTGGCTAACATTCCAACCAAGTACCATAAACCAGCAGTGTGCATAGACACTGAGAATAAAGATATATTTAGATAGAAGCACAGATTAAAGAGGCCTAAACCATCTGTCTTTAACACAGGCGAATGTCATTTTCTTTAGTCAAGGATCTGGGCTTTCCAGCAATACCCTGCATTTAAAGATTCAAAAAGGTCCTTGAACAATTAGATGTGCATATTATTCACAAAAAAGTCATATATATATATATGTTTCTCTTATTCTTACAGACTTTTATAAACTCAGAAAATCTTAGTTATAGTTTCAGAAATAATTTATGTACTTTTTTCTCCCCTGTACTTCCACAAAATCTGTTAATACTGCTATCCTAAGCACACTGTTCTGTAAATATCTCTTTGCTTGTCTACCTCCTCTTCCGGAGTGTGAGCTCCTCTAGGATGGGGGGTGGGCTTTATTTTCCCTGTGTTCCCAGTGTCCAGTACTTAGTAAGTGATCTACATATGCTTGTAAATATATGTTTAGTGAATTGCATATTTGTGCAACATTTGGGGTATTGGGGATTGTGTGATTCATGGGAATGATGTGAGAAATAATTGAGGTTTGGCAGCCTCGAGTGAGCTAGAATATGATTCTTTAATAGATGCCTCATCCTCTAATAATACGGTTGCTAGATAAAATACATGATACTTAAATATATTTTAGTAAACGTATACCCATATATTGCATCCAATTATTGCATTTCCTGTTATTTAATATTTATCTGAAATTCACATTTAGCTGTTCAGCTTGTATTTTAATTTTGTAAATCTGACAACTCTTATCAATAAGGATGGGTTGCCCAATGGAACGTGGGATAGTGCCTTTCCTCAAATGAGCTGAAATATTTTATTGTTTAAGTAGGCCCACTCAATTAAAAGCCTTGACACCTATTATCTTTGCTGCATTGGGTATGACTAAACTTTCCTTAAAGTGGTAAGAAGACATATTTCAAAATACCCCTGATCTGATCTAATTCTTAAGAACTGTACTCGTTGCTGAATGAATAAGCTATTGCCTAGTGTAGGGAAGTCCTAAGATATATGAACCTTACAGGAAGAGTTATATTTGTCAGAAAGAAGCATTATTTAGAGTCACATGATGTGAGTGCTCTTGTACAAAACAGACAGCTCATATAACGCCTAGTCAGTTAATGGTTTTGCCATAAAACCCCTTGAAGAACATATATCATTTTTCAGTTAAGTTTTTTTAGGGGTGTTGGTGAAGTGGAGCCATAAAGGCTTTTCACCAAAAACACATTAAATAATAACATTATAAGAAATGATATTTGCTTTGAAGCATCTGTTTAGATCTATTGCCCATTTGTAACATGCATATACATATGATATTCACTAATTAAAATATGATTTGATTTTTTTACTAAAAAATGATATTTTGCCTTTCAATTTTCAGGTAAAGACATACTCATTTACTTAATCCAACAGTTTCTAGTCAGAAAATATGAACCACATTGAAGTCATGTACCATATTTGGGTAAACCCAAAAAGTTCTACTTGGTGTAGGTACACCATGTGAATGGCATAAAGATATACATTTTTTACTGCTCTTTAGCCTGCTGTGCACATTGGCTATTTCCATGGAATTAAAAGTACTCTCATGTTGAACCTTTATTTTGCCCTAAGGTGTCTTTCTATGCTATAACTTTATTTTTTAAATATTTCTTAAATTTTTTAATCCTCACTCTAGTACAGTGGTTCTCAACCTTCCTAATGCCGTGACCCTTTAATACAGTTCCTCATATTGTGGTGACCCCCAACCATAAAATTATTTTCGTTGCTACTTCATAACTGTAATTTTGCTACTGTTATGAATCGTAATGTAAATATCTGATATCAGGATGTATTTTCATTGTTACAAATTGAACATAATTAAAGCATAGTGATTAATCACAAAACAATATGTAATTATATATGTGTTTTCCGATGGTCTTAGGTGATCCCTGTGAAAGGGTTGTTCGACCCCCAAAGGGGTCGCGACCCACAGGTTGAGAACCGCTGCTCTAGTACATAATTTTTTTTAAAATTGGTTTTAGAGAGAGAAACATTAATGTGAGAGTGAAACACCAATTAGTTGCCTCCCACATGCAAACTGACTGGGGATCTAACCTGCAACCTGGGTATGTACCCTGACCAGTAATCGAACCTGCAACCCTTTGGTGTATGGGAGAGTGCCCCAACCAATTGAGCCACACTGGCCAGGGCCTGAGGATATGTTTCTATTGAGTTTTTTGTTGTTTTTGTTTGTTTGTTTGTTTTTAGAGAGAGAGGAAGGAAGAAAGAGAGAGAGACATAGATGTGAGAGAGAAATTTTCAATTGGTTGCCTCCCGCATGTACCCGGACCAGGAATTGAACCTGCAGCCTAGGTATGTGTCCTGACTGGGAATTGAACCCACAGCCTTTTAGTGTTCCAGTTTACATTTCAACCAACTGAGCTACCCAGCCAGGGCTATGATATAGCTTTAATTTTTTAGTGCAAGAGTACTATGACCTCCCAAATGGTTGAAAACTTGGCAAAGAAAATAGTGCAGAAAGAAAAAAAAGAATGAGAACATCTTTAGGCATTAAGTATAATATGTGTAACAAAGATGTTTGAAAAGAAGGGGAAAACCTTAGCATTAACTCACCCTATTTGGTATAAGATATTGAATGGCTACCTAAAAGTCGACCACCTGACTTTTCTTCAGTTAGCAAAGAATCACTATCTCTCCTCCACCAACGTCCATTCATTGTCAAGTTTTTTCTTCTTCCCTTGGTGAGTACAACAAAACTACACTGCCCAATACTTATGTATAAGCACATTAATCTAAATGATAATTTGCAGTCAAATGCTCTACCACTGAGCTATACCCCCAGGACATTAAATGATAATTTGTATGTATTGATTGTGTAAACTTGATTTTCATTGTTCAACTGTTATGTTTTTAACCTCTGATAAATATTTAGATATTGTTGGCTAGCATGGATTTCATGATTATTTTGTTTTAAAACCCATGATCTAAAAATTAGTAGCTTCTCACATAGAAACAATGTTTCCAGGGATATATTAATGTCATTAAACATGTTCATACAAGACCCATTAGAATAGGGAAATAGAAGTAGAGAATGTGAAAGGTGACTGGATTATAGATGCATTTTGAGTGTAGAGATACCAGGGGTATTAACTTTTCTAGGGATGGTATAACAGAGTACCATAAACTAAGAAGCTTAAAACAGCAGAATTTATGGTTTCATAGTTCTGGAGGCTAGAAGATCAAAATCAAGGTATCAGCAAGGCCATTTTCTCTCTTAAACCTGCAGGACATTTTATTTATGTGCTAGAGGCCTGATGCATGAAATTCATGCAAGGGGCTCGGCTCTCACATCCCAGGCTACCTTGGCCGGCCCTCGCAGCCATGCCTCCATCCAGAAGGTCATCCTGGGAAGGTTATTTGTATAGTTGTTCTGCTGTTTGGTCTAATTAGCATATTAGCTCTTTATTATATATGATATATATGTGTGTGTGTTTATGTATAAATTTATGCATTATTTTTTTTAAATATATATTTTATTGATTTTTTACAGAGAGGAAGGGAGAAAGATAGAGAGTTAGAAACATCGATGAGAGAGAAACATCGATCAGCTGCCTCCAGCACATCTCCTACTGGGGATATGCCCGCAACCCAGGTACATGCCCTTGACCAGAATCGAATCTGGGACCTTTCAGTCTGCAGGCTGATGCTCTATCCACTGAGCCAAACCAGTTTCGGCTATGCATTATTTTTTATTTAGGGATTCATAGAAGAGCAGAATGCTGGAGAAAATGTTGGTGAAGAAGGGGCAGGTTTTTTTAAAATGAGAGAATATATAGGCAAAGATATAGGCAGGTGGGTAAATTTGGTGGTGGTCTGTGAAATTTCTGCTCTTTTTTTTCAGGCAAAGCACTTTGACTTTTTAATTATTAATTGTTTAGCATTTCTCTTCTGATCATTAGTGTTAATTGGGAGCAAAGTCATCTAAGAGTAAGGATGGGAAAGGAGTCATTGGAGGTTTTAAGGGAAAAAAGTGAATAATCTTCTCAGAGAGTTGGGAGAAAATAGAGTAGGAAATGTATTAGAATTAATTAGCAGGTTTAAAGACTACTTGATATTAAGGAACATAAATTTAAAGTGAGACAAATCAGCATAGATCTCTCTTCAACCATATTCTTCGGCACTTTTGAAAGAAGAGAGTTCATTTAACTCATTTTACAGATTTACCATAAGAGGACTATGATTAAAGAGAAGCACAAAGGAATTAGGGAGTGTGTGAGGGAGTCATTTTTATGATTTAGCATAAAATTGAATGAATAAAGCTGGGTAAAAGAGGCAGAAATAACTTCAAAAAAGTCATGTGAAAAAGTGGAGATTGAATTTTTTTGAATCAAGGTACTAGAGGAAGTAATATGGAAAGATGTGAAACGATAGAGAGTGTAACAGTTTATAGAGAGAATGCAATTGCAAACTTTGATAAAGTCTTGTGTATACAGGAATGAGTGAAGTTGTGTAGAATACTAGAGCACTGGGTGAGAGGAGGTCAAAGGATTTGAGAAATTTTAGGTTATTGGAAGAATCATCTAATTGTATATTGCAGTTAGGATTTATGATGGAAATGGTGTATCCCGGCTGTCAAGAGTTAGTGGTTGAGCATCGACCTATGAACCAGGATGTCACAGGTCAGGGCATATGCCTGGGTTTCGGGCTGGATCCCCAGTGTGGGGTGTGCAGAAGGCAGTCAATCAATGATTCTCTCTCATCAGTGATGTTTCTATCTCTCTCTCCCTCTCCTTTCCTCTCTGAAATCAATAAAAATATGTGTATATATATATTTTTTAAAAGATGGAAATGGTGTAGGAGAAACTTTAAGCCTAATTGTTTCTGCTAGATGCACTGTGATATAGAAATCCCTAATAAAAATATATTAATCATATAAGAAGAAACTTTTTTGCAAAGCAAAGCTTGTTGTATTCCTCATTTCAATTCCACTATTATTTAATAAATTTATTAGTGTATGTGTGTGTGTGTGTGTGTGTGTGTGTGTGTGTGTGTGTGTGTAGTTGGGTTTTGATTGTGTTCTTAACAAGAATAACCCACAGGAGTGCTATCTTTGTATTAATACAGTTTAATTGGCAATGTTGATTGGTTGTATTTTTAACATCATCAGTAAAATTATCACATACAAGAAAAGGGATTCAGAGGAAGCATATCATGATCTCTTTGAAGAGTCAACATATTCCAGAATAATCTTATGCACTATTGTCAGGAGTTCCTCTGACCCCTCTGGGTATGTTAGAATAATGAAAAAGAATGTGCATGATCTTGAAGCCCTGTAGGAAATATATCTCTGTGATCCAACTCCAGAATAGTCAACTTTTAATGGAAAGGGTTACTGAATTTCCCCAGGGCAAACAGAATGTAGGGAGGAGGGAAGAATATATGAGAACAAAGAACTTTGGATGATCCACTTCAACTAGAGAGGGGGAGATGGAGACAACTAGAAAAGGCCTCAGCCCATTTTTTTTTAAATGGCCCAATAGGAGACAATAAGACCTAGGCAATGTATGAGGAAACTATTAACTCCATAGTACTCAGCCAATGAGGAACTGGAAGAGGGACTCTTACACCTTGGGGATAAATAGGTTGTGATTGCTATTCCATGTGTGCCTATACAACCAGATGGACACTCACTCTCAAGAACATATTAAAGGTCTTGTTTTTGCCATACTTCTGTCTCTGAGTCCATTATTTGAATTCAGACAGGTGAACATTTCTCACAGGCCTGCTTTAAATCCTAAGCTGAATAGAAAGTTGCATACATGTTATACCTCCCAGCATATACTTTATTTCTTTTAAATTTACCTTTATTGTTGAAAGTATTACAGATGTCATCTTTTTTCCACTATTGATCCTCTCCACCTTGCTCCTGCACCTTCCTCAGGCCTTCATTGCACTATTCTCTATGTCCATGGGATATATATATATATATATATATATATAGTGCAAAGTGTACCCTTGGAAGCTTGACCTACCCCAGGAGTTTGATTGCTCACTATGACATGTGCTGACCACCATGGGGCAGCTCAGAACAAAGGAAGGCCCTGGCCATCAGCTGGCAGCCAGGGAAGAGAGGCCCCGGCTGGCAGCTGGCAGCCACTAGGGACTCTACCCATGCATGAATTTTGTGCACTGGGCCTCTAGTATGTATATAAGTTTTTTGGTTAATCTCTTCCTGCCCACCCACCCCGCTTCCTTGTGGAATACGGTCAGTCTGTTCCATGCTTCAATGTCTCTTGTTCTATTTTGGTCATCAGTTTATTATGTTCATTAGATTCCACATCCAGCACATAGTTTCTTAAAGTATGAATGAAAACTTGAAAAAAAGATGAAGTCAAATTGGATAATTAAAACTCTGGTTACTATTCTATATATGATTGCATGTTTATATTTGTTTTTATTAAACATTCATACAAGAAAAGATTGACAGGAAATACATGTTAACAATGGTAAACCCTGGATAGCATGTTACAGGTGGTTTTATAAGGAAAGTTAGTGATTTATTGCCAGGAATATGTTAGGGGTCTCCTGAACCACTTCCATGTTAGTATCTATGTCAAAATGTGCCACGATCTCTTATGGGCTCAAAGCCCTTTTGTGTTCACATCTAGCAAATGGAAACTTTTAGGAGAAAACTGTCCCCATGTCTCCCTTGCCCCACTTCTCTCATTCAGACATATCAGCTGGTATAGATGCTAATCACTGATTTGTTTTGGAGCCTTAGGCAAATGTCACATTAGCATTTGCAAATTCAGTATTTCAGTAATTAAATGTTAAGTATAATACTTAGTTTATTCAATATAATGAGAGAATTTGACTTATTTTTCATTAATTGACCCCATAATTTTGGTGTATGTCCTTCAACCAAAGTTCCCTGCCAGATAAATGTTTAATAATTATGCCATTCAGAGGTATCAATGCTTTAAAATATTGTAGTTATTTACATAAGGAAAATAAAATGCCGTCTACCCATCCTGCATGTGCCAATGGAAAGTAAAACACTAGGCCCTTTACCTAGGTATCTCCAAGTGCTTCTATTCTTGGGCTGCAGGGGAAGAACATTATATAGTCACAGTAATGAATATATTCTAATAAATTTCAGTTTATATAGAGCTCATCCATTTATTCAACGAATACTTACGGAGTCCTACTATGTGTCAGACAATGTAGTAGGCTTGCAGATATATCGATGAACAAAAGAGACAAAGCTGTCTCACCTCATGAAGTGAACATTCAGGAGGAGGATGGGAAATAAACCAATAAGTAATCCTATATAATAAAAGCCTAATATGCAAATTGTCCCCTCCGGCAGTCATTGGATTGAGAGTTAGACTGGGAGACCAGTTCTACCACTTGCTATGACATGCACTCACCACCAGGGGGCAGCACGAATCATGGCAGGCGTCAGCGATGCGGCGCTGGCAGCGGGCTGCAGTGGAGACTCTGACAGGCCCAATGGGCCCAGATGAGAGCAGGACCGCAGTGGGATGGTGAAACAGGTCAGCAGGTGGTGCCAGGGAACTGGGGGTGGGTGGCGGCAACCAACCTCCCATGGCACCCAGGCAGAGGGCTGCGACCTTTCGCTGGCTACCTGGGGCCAGGGTGATAGGGGCCTCCAGAGGTGTGGTGAGAATACGGGGTATCTGCTGATCTCGCTCTCACTCCCCCTGCAACCCTCCCCCCAGTGCGCCCGGGCTTGTGTGCCCGGGAAGCCTCCATGCTCAGGTGCTGGGCGCCCATGAGGAGTCCACCCCACACCCATGTGGCCTCTTCTGGGTGAGCCAGGCCACAGCCGCCGGGATCGCAGGGGCCAGTCAGGCTCCCCATAGGTTCGTACAGGAGCTGGTCTGCGAGGCCGGCTGGAAGAGAGCGCGCTGCCCACCCAGCTTTTGTGTGGTGCCACTTGGCGCCCCAGAGGCCCACATGTGCCCTGGCCCACAGTGTCTGGCTGCGCTCACCGTATTTCTGTGTGGGGACTTGTGCACCATGACTCAGGCAGAGGGGGGCATTTGGGGGCCCAGGGGCCCAGGTGCTACCCAGAGCCCAGAGGGCAGCTGGGACCTGCCCTTTTTCCACACCAGATGCTTGCACTTTGATAGCTGGCCAGGCGTAGAGACTGCACCTGTGCACAGATTTCATGCACTGGGCCTCTAGTTACATATACTATGTCTGCAGGGCACAAAAGCTAAGGGAATTAGTGTGGAAAGGGGGCATGAATTATTGACACTGGAATTTTAAATAAGTTGTTGAAGGAAAAAATATCAGCACAGGTTGACTTTTTTTGAGGTTTAATTTACAAATAATAAAATACATAGTTCTTACGATTTTGACAGTTATGAAGTTTGACCATTGTATATGCTCATATTACAAGTATCTGAAACACAATGCAGAACAAGTCCTTAAAAAGTTCCTCTTGTAATACAAGTAAATGCTTTCCCCCAATTTTCCTAAGCTACCACTCTATTGATTTCTATCACTCTAAATTAGTTTCCCTGTTCTTTGACTTAGTATTGGTTAAATTGTAGTGTTTATTTGTGTAGTGTGTGTGTGTTTGTGTGTGCATGCTTGCACGCGTGTATGTGTGTTTGCCTGGCTACTTTTGCTCAATATAATGTTGGTAAGATTCATCCAAGTTGTGCAATCAATAGCTTGTTACTTCACATGGCTGGATAGCCTCCAACATGATTTTTTTTCATAATTTTTAAAGTTCACTATCCTGTTGGACATTTGGATTGTTTCAATCTTAGGCTTTTATTGTTTAAGACTGCCTTGATCCTGGTAGGTAAATTTTTTGGTAGACACATGTTTTTATTTCTCTTGGGTAAGTACTTAAAAGTGAAACTGCTGTAGCAAAGGGTATAAGTGTATTTAATTTTTTACAAGAAACTACCAAATAGTTTTATAAAATTATCATTTTACTCTCTCACCAGCAATGCATGAGATTCCTAGTAGTTCCACATCCTCACAAATGTTTGGTATTGTGTGAAATTTTTATTGTAGCCAGACTAGTGAGTATATAATGATATTTCATTGTGGTTTTAATGTATTGTATATATATCCCATGTTCAAATGCTGTTAAATTGCATTGTTTACCCATATCTTCAGAAAAAAATCACTTTTACTGTCATGGTAAACAACCTGCTTCCCTATTTATAATGGTCTGGCCCTCTAGCAACTTCAGTGCAAAATTATAGCTACTTTGCCTACAAATGTCAGGTGGTCATAATAATCTGGCCATTCAGTGTTTATTTCCCTTATGATGAATGCCTTTGCATGTGCTTATTGTCAATTTGTTTAAAAGAGTGCCTGTTCATCATTTTCCCATTTTCATATTGTATTTGTTTTTTTATTATTGACTAGAGGCCTGATGCATGAAATTCATGCACTGGAGGTGAGGGGGTCCCTGGCCTGCGCCCTCTCGTAGTCTGGGACCCCTTGCTTCTTACCGCTCAGCTTGCTGCTCCTTAGCACTGCCATAGAGGCGGGAGAGGCTCCTGCCATTGCCGCTGCACTGGCTGAGTGGTGCTCCCCCTGTGGGAGTGCACTGACCACCAGGAGGCAGCTCCTGCAATGAGCATCTGCCCCCTGGTGGTCAGTGCGCATCATAGTGACTGGTCGTTCCAGTCGTTCCGTCGTAATGGTCGTTTAGGCTTTTATTATATAGATTTCTATAAATTCTTTTTTGTATTTTGATCATGAGTGTTTTTCAAATAGATGTACAGTAGTCCCTCCTTACCCATGGGGAGATATGTTTCAAGATACCCAGTGGATGTCTGAAACCACAGATAGTACCCAACCTTATATATACTATATTTGTTTCATATCTATATCTATCTATCTCTATCTCTATCTCTATCTCTATCTCTATCTCTATCTCTATCTCTATCTCTATCTCTATCTCTATCTCTATCTAATTAAGTTTAATTTATAAATCAGGTACACGAGATTAACAATAACTAATAATAGTACAACTGTAACAATATCCTATATAATAAAAGGCTAATACGCAAGTTGTTCCCTGGGGAGTTCAACTGGGAGATCAGGAGTTCAATCACTCTCTATGACGTGCACTGACCACTAGGGGGTGGCATGTAACATGGCAGGTGACCAGCGGTTGCAGCGAGGTGCTGAGGGAGTGAAGGAAAGAGGAGGCGGGGAGGCAGGGAACCTGATCGGCCCTGATTGCTGGCCAGGCCTAGGGACCCTACCCGTGCACAAATTTTGTGCAGAGCCTCTAGCTCTGTAATAAAAGTTATGTGAATGTGGTCTCTCTCTCTCTCTCTCTCTCTCTCTCTCTCTCTCTCTCTCTCTCTCAAAATATCTTATTATACTGTATGTACAGTGTGGATATTCTGGACAAAGGGATGAATCATATCCTGGGCAGGACAGAGCAGGATGGCATGAGATTTTTGTCATGCTATTCATAATGATGTGCAATATAAAATTCATGAATTTTTTATTTCTAGAATTTTCTAATTAATAGTTTTGGACTGTGGTCCACCATGGATCACTGAAACCATGAAAAACAAATCTATTGCACTATATTTCTCAGTTCAGGGTTTGCCTACTAATTTTATTGTTGTTGTTGTTTTTTGAGTTTTTTTTTAACTGAAAATTTAAATTTCTGAAGCCCATTTTATATAAACGTTGTTTTATGGCTAGTGCTCTTTAAACTTATTAAGCAGTCTTACCTACATGAAGCTTAGAAAGGTGTTTTATACTTTTTTTCTAGAAGCTTTATGATTCTTAAATTTATTAGGACTATGATGTGTGGTGTAAGGTCAAGGTTCACTTTTTTCCATGCAGATAAGAGTTTGTCCCATTGTGCATTGATTGATCATACATTGGCCATGTGGGTCTCTTCTTGTACCCTCTATTCTTTTCCATTAACCTATAATTCTATCCTTACACCAGTACTACAATCCCTTAATTATTATAGATTTATGTTAAGTCTTAAAATCAGGTAATTCCTCATTTTGTTCTTCCAAGTTATTCTGGTTATCCTAGATCCTTTGTGTTCAAAAGAGGCAGGGACACACAATGGGTTAAACATAGTCTATTCAATAAATGGTGTTGGGAAAATTACACAGATGAAACTAGACCACTTTCTTATACCATACACAAAAATAAACAAAAAATGAATTAAAGATTTAAATGTTAGACTCTAAAGCAGTGATGGCGAACCTATGACACGCGTGTCAGAGGTGACACGCGAACTCATTTTTTTGGTTGATTTTTCTTTGTTAAATGGCATTTAAATATATAAAATAAATATCAAAAATATAAGTCTTTGTGCCGAAACCGGTTTGGCTCAGTGGATAGAGCGTCAGCCTGCGGACTGAAAGGTCCCAGGTTCGATTCCGGTCAAGGGCATGTACCTGGGTTGCGGGCACATCCCCAGTGGGAGACGTGCAGGAGGCGGCTGATCGATGTTTCTAACTCTCTATCTCTCTCCCTTCCTCTCTGTAAAAAATCAATAAAATATATTTAAAAAAATATAAGTCTTTGTTTTACTATGGTTCCAAAAATCAAAAAATTTCTATATGTGACATGGCACCAGGGTGAAGTTAGGGTTTTTCAAAATGCTGACACGCCGAGCTCAAAAGGTTGCCATCACTGCTCTAAAGCATAAAAATGTAGAAGAAAACATAGGCAGTAAAATCTCTAAATAAATTTTAAATCACTTTGCCAATTTCTTTAAAAAATTCTGCTGGAATTTGTATAGGGATTGTATTGAATATATGGATAATTTCACAGAGAATATTTCAGTATGTTGAATTCTTCTATACATGAATATGGTTTATCTCTTTTTATGCTTTCCAGAGTGTGGAGATCCTTCTCTTCTCTACAATTTGGATGCCTGCTCTTAGGATCACTGCAGAGTTCTCTTTGGTCACCATTCTTGCTCCAGGCTTTCTGCACCTTATGATATCTCTTTCTACCCTTCTGCCTGACCAGCAGTCTTCAGAGGCAATTGCCTTACAATTTATGAATAACTAGACTACCTAAAAGGGATTTCTCTCAGCTCCCCTGTCATTACCCTAGCTTTTGTAAAAGTATCCCCATGTAGTAAATGAAGATTATCTCTTGATTTGGCAGATAAATGCAATATCATTCTGTCTTGTGAGCTCCTTGAAATTCTAATCTATCACTCTATCCAATGTGTAGGCATTACAAGTTATTAAATTTTGGAATTTGTTTTTATCCCAGTCAGTGGCAAATACTTTCCACTTCACCACTTCACCATAGACAAAACATTCATAGATCTTTTCTCTCCCTTTTCAGCTTTTCCTTTTCTGGAATTGAGTTCATTTAGGTTTCTTGTATTCTCAGCTTTCTAATATTTTGTTTTTTTGCTTGCTTGCTTTTGTTTCTTCTTTTTACCTATGATTTTGTAGATTACTAGGTTGAAAGCCGTGTGCTTTTTTAAAATACAAATTTCTATATTCTAACTGGAAGCAGATGACCTGAGCAGGTAACATTTAAATATGGAACTGAATGAAGTGAGAGCAATTGCTACACAGATATCTGGTGGGAGAAAATGATATGAAAAGGAATAAAAAGTCAAGGACACTTAGATGTGGACCTCCTCAGTATGGTGAAAGAATAGTAAGTATGCCAGTGTGGATGGAGAATAGTGAGGGATGGCAAGAGTTGTTGGAGATGAGGTAGGAGAAATATATAGAAACCAATAGGCTCTTACAGGATTTACCTGTTATTTATGGGGAATCAGATACTTTTGCAGGGTTGAATTGAGAGATAACATATTTTGCCTTATATTTTTCAGGATTACTCTAGCTATTGTGTTGAGTATAAAGTGAAAGACTTCAAGGGCAGAAAGCAATTTGAAGACTATAGCAATAATCCAAATAAGAAATGATGTTTGTTGCTGTGAATAGTGAGGTACAATTACAGATGATGATAAATGATTGGATACTAGATATATTTTGAAATTAAAGTCTACAAAATTTCCTGCAAAATTAGATGTGAGAGAGTGGGTGAATTCAAGGATGACTGAATATTTTTTTGACCTGAACGACTTGAAGATTTGTCATTATCTGAAAGGAGGAAAACTAAAAAAAGACTGCAATTGAGGGGACTATCAGGACCTTTGTTTTGGGTATATTAAAGTTAAATTCTCTGCCAAAGCCAGTTTGGCTCAGTGGATAGAGCCACGGCCTGCGGACTGAAGGGTCCCAGGTTCGATTCCGGTCAAGGGCATGTACCTGGGTTGCCGGCCCATCCCCAGTGGGAGATGTGCAGGAGGCAGCTGATCGATGTTTCTCTGTCATCGATGTTTCTGGCTCTCTATCTCTCTCCCTTCCTCTCTGTGGAAAATCAATAAAATATATTAAAAAAATAATAAATAAAAAATAAATAAAAAATATATATTTAAAGTTAAATCCTCTATTAGACATTCAAGTAGTGACTTTTAAGGATGCATATGGGTCATTATTGAGATTGGGGGAAAGCCCTGAAGGCATGTATTTGGAAGTTATAAGCTTTTATATGGCAAAGACAAGGTAGTGGATGAGGTCCTTTAAGGAGTGATTGGATTAGAATGTTCCATTTGAGTGGGTTCTGAAGAGGATGGAAGGAAAGAGATTGGGCATACATTATGCACAAATCTTTCATTTTTTTCTGTAAATAAAAAGGAGAAGGTCTGTAAATAGAAGGAAAATGAGCTTACAAAGGATTTATTTTTATTTTGGAGAAATGGTCTGTTTCTTTTAATGCTGATTAGAATGGTCCATTAGAGAGCAAATGCTTCTGTAGAAGAAAGAGGAAACAATTGCTGGAGAGTTTTGGCATAGATTATATAGGCACAGATGTAGGTAGGTGGGTAGATGTGGATGGTGTGAGCATTTGGAAATTCTTTTCTAATTCTTCAACATCCCTGGTGAAATAGGAAGCAGAATTATCAGCTGAGAGTGAGAATTGGAGAGGAGGTGTTAGAAGTTTGAAGAGATGGAAAAAAGTTTGGTGTAGCAGTCTAAAAAAATGGGAGAAAGAACTGACTGAAAAAAAAAAAAAGGAATAATGGGGTTACTTGAAAGCATTACTTAAAAGCATTAAAGCCCAGTCTACAATTGTTGATCATGTCCAGCTGGTGTGCCTCAGTGGCTGAGGTGTCTACCTATGAACCAGGAAGTCATGGCTCCATTCCTGGTCAGGGCACATGCCCGGGTTGCTGGCTCCATCCCCAGTAGGGGAATGCAGGAGGCAGCCGATCAGTGATTCTCTCTCATCATTGACGTTTCTATCTCTCTCTCCCTCTCCCTTCTTCTCTGAAATCAATACCAAAGAAATAAATAAAAAACAGAAGAAAATTATTGATCATAATTTTAAAGTGATAATTGCCAGTGGAGTTTTTGGAATCTTCCTTGTTCATTGTAGGCATGGGCTACACAGAGAGCTGGATTTAGGCCAGCTTGATGAAAAGGTTGAGGGACAACGAGTGGTAAATACACTGGAGCGATTGTAATGATTGGTCAGGATTTTGATAAAGTAGTATTATTTCGTAATTTTTAATGGCACCCAATGTCCTAATTGTTGAAATAGTATAGAGTCGTTTAATGTGATGCTGATCACTTAAGAGAATATCTTAATTTGTTTTTTTACTAACAGGATGAAATTCAAAACCCTCAATATGGACCCATGACTCTTTATGGTATGTTATTTCTGCCCTGAGACAAAATGCTCCCTGTTCACCCTAAATTCTATAAGGTTGCATGCCTTGGTCAGGTCGGGCTGCTCTAACAAATATACCATGTATTGGGTGACTTATAAACAACATAAATTTATTTCTCACAGTTCTGGAGGCTGGACATTCTGGTGGGAACCTTCTTCTTGCAGAGTGCCGACATCTCCTTATAACCTTGCATGATGGAGAACAGAGAGAGAAGCAAGAGCTCTTATGACTGAAGGAGAATATAGGGGGCAAGCTGGGGGCCCTAGCAATCTGAATCTGTGCCGGTGACGGGTGTCCTAGTGCACCTGTTAGCCTATAATTAAGTCATTGCCCCTTCCTTAGGCAATAGTCTGTTTTCCTGGGTGCTCCCAGTTTACAAGGGCCACAAACCAAGAATTTAAGAGCTTAGCCAGAGGGGAGGTCACTAGTACCACCCAGATCAGGCCTTTAGCTGTAATCTTACTTCCTTATTCTAACTAACTTAGGTAGGGCTGCTAAGCCCAAAAGTAAGGAAACAAATGAAGTATGGTACCTATTTGCTTTGTTTAACAATGGACAGATTATTTTGATTTTCTGAGTTGTATAAATCATCCCATTCGATTGAATGCCTTATTGATTGAATGACTATCCCATTGATTGTGATCTTACTGGTTATCGAAGCACATTCTTCTGTACCTGGGAAACAGGGCAGCACAATTACCCTAAATTGTTTTAGTGGCCACAGGTGGTGCACTCCAGCTGACTCAGTGGTCCCAAGACCAGGACAGCACAATTACTCTAAACTGTCCTGACAACTCAGTGGTCGGGAGACCCGAGGGCTCTAGATAATGTGTTTCTATCAACTCAGTGATCCGGAGACCCAAAACTGTAATTTAGATAACATGCCTAAGTTTAACCCAGGTTACCCAAGGGCCCTAGATAATGTATTTCTGTCAATTCGGTGACCCCGATACCCAAAACTGTAATTAACATGCTTAATTCTGCTTCTGTAATCTGCTTTTTTTGCGAGCCAGGTGCCTCATTCCAAACCCTGGGATGTAATCAATACCTTTGTGATTTTTGCCTATATAAGTCTGGTTTTGCCACCATATTATTGCTATGAGATTTGGGAATGGCCCCTCATAGTCCCGGATTGCAATAAATGTGACTCTTTAATTCGACTTCTTGAGGCATCCTTCTGTGATTCGCGGGGTACATTACAACACAAAGAAGTTAGAAATATATATATATATATATATATATATATATATATATATATATATGTAGAGAGAGAGAGAGAGAGAGAGAGAGAGTAATCTCATTGTATTAGCTGTTCAGGCTTTGTATCGTCAAATCACCTGAACCAGCAGAGCTGCTTTAAATAAAGGGTTGGTTTTTCCTGAATATGCAGGTACCTGTTGTGTATTTTCTGGTCGCCTGGTAAATTCTGCAACATGACTACTTTTTAAATATATTTCTATTGATTTCAGAGAAGAAGGGGAGGGAGAGAGAGAGAAACATTGATAGGATGCATCTTGCATGCCCCCTACTGGGGGGATCTAGCCCACAATCTGGGCATGTGCCCTGACCAGGAATTGAACTATGACCTCCTGGTTCATAAGTAAATCTCAGCCACTGAGCCAATCCAGCTGGGCTTCTCTTGTGACTCTTAAACAGGAAATCCCATTCATGAGGACTTTACCTTTATGACCTCATCTAATTCTAATTTACTCCCAAAGGCTCCACTTTCTGATACCATGGAACCTCCGTTCTTGAACTTAAGTCATTCTGGAAGGCTGTTTGAGAAGTGATTTGTTTGATAACCGAATCATTTTTCCCCATTAGAAATAATGTAAATTGAATTAATTCATTCCAACTCCCAAATGATTCCCTGTTTTAACCTTTCTTACACGCAGTACATATCTAATGTACTGTTCAATCTATAAAAAACACTCCTTTTCTTAAATTTATGGAACCACCCCCTACTAGCTTTAAAGGAATCCCTTTCAGCACTCATTTCAGGGGTGTCTTCCAGAAGGTCAGTATGTGCCATCTTCTCTTTTTCACATATCATGGCCTCCAAAATACTGTCAATGGCTAACTGCTTTTTGTTTATCCAAATCAACAACAGGTTTCCTACCTCTTCAATTGCGGTGCTCATTGTTTCTTTCATACCTTAGCAACATTAGCACTCATGATGGCTGGCCTCTTTATGTTTTAAAGGTGTGCTAATCATCCATTTCAACAAAAACAAAAGGAAAAAAATAAACACAAAAATATCCACAGTAGTTTCCTGAGATATTTATGAGGCAACATTTAGCTATAACCTGATTCATACTGGTGCATTCTCTCCTTTGTTTGTGGCTTGAGAGACACTTTGTCATGCTGATGTATCAGTATGAGAGGGTTGTCAGGTGGAGAACCTTAACAGAGACATTTTTTTCTGAGAACAACTTGGTGGAGAACTGAATTGAGATGGGAGACATTTGAGAACCGAGGTTTGACTGTATAATCACATTGTTGAGTAGGGTTTCAACATATTAATTTTGGGGGAAACAATCACATTCTACTTGTATTTTGTGGATGTAACAGACTCTCAGACAGCTAATGCCTCTATGTAGGTGGATCTTTCCTTCCTCACTTCCTCAATTGGCATACCTCCCACTCTTCCTTTAAGTACTCCCCTTGATCCACCTACTCTGAGAATCATTCCCTGCTGACCTCATCTTGAGCTAGTTCTTTGTTCTATTTACTCTTAGCATAAAGAGAGTACACTACAATGGAAATAATAATGTCTCAGAAGCCAGGGAGATGAGAGCAGGCTCTGCAATTTTTCTATTCACACTGCAGCTGTTAGGCCTTGAGAAAGTCACTAAAGTTCTCTCTCAATTTCCATATTCACACACTTGTGGTAACATAATGTACCACACAGGATTGTTGTGGGAATTAAGATTAACATGTGTAATGATGCTGGCATATAATAAGCACTCAATAAATATTGCTAAGTGAATGAATACATCTCTGTGATTAATTTTCTTTATAGATGCAATTGCTTGCCAAACGTAAATATTCAGAACAATAAGTAAATACTAATTTTATGAGCTTCTATAGAATTCAAAATATATATTATATTTATGTTTTTTCCATATGTTGAATGTTGTGAATAATGCTGCAATGAACATAGGTGTGTAGATATTTCTTTGAGACACTGATTACATTTCCTTTGGAAATATACTCAGAAGTTAGATTGTGGATCTTTTAGAAGTTCTATTTTTAATTGTTGGAGGGGCTTTCATACTGTTTTTCATAAGAGCTGTACTATCTTCAATTTTAATAAACAAATATGCAATTCACAATTGTTTTACTTAATATTTATCATTTATATGTAACCTATGTTTGCCATAATATAGAATGATCTGGCACTCTTTTTAACATGAAATGGAGAGGGAAAGGAGGTATTGTGAGCCTCAATGTTAGAAAAATTTTGTTTTTAGTTTTCAGTGGGTACTGATTTCAGTAATGCCATTTATCAGAAAAATGTTTGAAATTTAAAAATATATATTCAGAAGTCTTTAGAGATATACATATAAAAAAAAAAGGAAAACAAAATCATACCACTCTTGGAAATTCTCCCATTGGATCTCATAAGATTTTCTACAAATTAGTCCTCATATAAGAATTAATGAGGCACTTAAAAGAATCCACACTGGTAAAATGTCTGTTCAAATTCTCCTTTATATTCCCTATATGACTGAGGTAAAAAAATAGAATATTATCAGATCCCTATAAGATCCCTTAAGTTGATAATTTCCAATCTTTCCTCCAAGTAACCATTATCTTAGTAGTTAACACTATAGATTAGTTTTGACATATATATATACACGAAATGGGAAATTTGGACTGGAAACACTCGTTCCCCTGGGCAGGATGGCTTCCCAGGCTCTTTGTCCATTGGAGTTGAATAATAAAACCACAGATGGAGGATGGTACAGCAAAGATGGGAATTTATTGAGAAACAAGCATAGACTCCCACGTGGGGATAGGGAAAAAGTCCCACAGCACAAGCTCCCACGTGGGGAAGGGGAAAGAGTCTCATGAGTCCCTTTTTCTACGGTTTATAAAGGCTGCAGTTTTTTGTGCCTCTATATCCCCTCTGATTGGTCACTATTCCCCTTTCATTTGGTCACTATAACAACTCCTGGGCTCAAGTCTCACATGAAGTACTGAGGTTCCCTTCTTCTTCTTCCTTATTGTTCTCCTATTTCCTCTGGGCTTTTCTTCCTCCCTCTTTGAATGAGGGGCTTCCTTCCCTTTATTCTGTAAATGTGTACCTTCTGCTACTCCCAGCTCCCTTGTCTTATGAAAATGTACCCTTTGCAGCTCTGTAGCCCTGTGTTTTGTCCATGGACCCCTTAATTTTTTAAAATTTCCTAAACCTGCCTCTTTCACTCCTAAAAATCCCTTTCATACACACATGCACATTTATATATTCATACAATATTTACTATTTTGTCAGATATAAATGTTGCAAATATGTTACAAAAAACCCCTTGTCAGATATGTGACACAAATATTTCCAATACTATATATTGTTTTTTATACCCTTAATGATAACTTTTGAATAAAATTCAGTTTATGAATATTATATTTTATTGGTAGTGTTCTAATATTAATAAAAAAATTTGAGGCCCCAAGGTCACAGAGATAATTTCTTATATATGTTTTTACTTTCTTAAATGACTTATTTTTTTTTTCAAACTAGAAACTATATGGAATTGATGTGTGTGTATGGTCTTTGATAAGAATAAAGGTTTATTTTTTTCAATGTACATATCAAATTGAGCCAGAGCTATTCGTTGTAAAAACAATATCTTTTCTACTGCTTTGCAATAATATGTTTGTCACAAATCAAGTGATTGTATATATTTGTGCACACATGCATGCCTGTGTGTGTGTGTGTGTGTGTGTGTGTGCAAGAGAGCATGTGTATTTTGTTTCTCATTTTTATCCTGTTTGTCTAAGCCAAATACATACTTAGTTACTCTAGCTTGAAAATATATTTATAGTAAATAATGTAAGTCATTTAACAGTCTTATAAGATTGTCTTGACTATCCTTGTCCCCTTGCATTTCCATATAAATTGTAGATTCGGCTTGCCAGATTTGAAGACATTTTCAAGGGGACTTTGATTCAAATTGCATTGAATCTGTAGATCAATTTGTGAAAATGACATTTTGAATCTTCGAGTCTATAAATATGATTTATCTTGATATTTACTTAGGCCTTTGAAAATGTTCTCTTAGCAATATTATATTGTTTACTATACAGAGGTCAGTCCTATCTTTTGTTAAATTTATTCCTAGATACTTGATTCTTTGTTATGTTTAATGGTATTTTATTTTAAAAATTCATTCTATTTGGTTCTATTATATAGAAATAAAAATTATTTTATTAATCGTGTATCCAGCAACTTAGCAGAATTTACTTATGATTTTTAATAGTTTTTGATTCACTTGACTTTTCAATTGCAGAAACATGACCTCTGACAATAATAACTTTATTTCTTCTATCTTTTTCTCATTCCTGATCTCAGGATGGAACCTTTTTTAATCTTTTTTAAAACATATTTTTTTTATTAATTTCAGAGAGGAAGGGAGAAAGAGAGAGATAGAAACATCTATGATGAGAGAGAATCATTGATTATCTGCCTCCTGCATGCCCCCCACTGGTGGGGATCGAGCCTGTAAACCGGGCACATGCCCCTAACTGGAGGGAACACTTTTAATATTTCACTATGATGAATAAGTTCTGCTGAAGTACTTTGTAGATATTTTATACTTTTAAAGACTTTTAAAAATATGTTTTTATTGATTTCAGAGAGGAAGGGAGAGGGATCGAGAAATAGAAACCTCAATGATGACAGAGAATCATTGATTGGCTGCCTCCTGCATGCCCCCTACTGTGGGGGATTGAGCCTGCAACCTGGGAATGTGCCTGTGGCCGGAATCAAACCTGGGACGCTTTAGTTTGCAGGCCATCACTCTATCCAAACTGGCTAGGGCCTTTTAAAGACTTTAATTCTTAGTTTGTTAAGGGCATATTTTCCACAAATAAATGTTGAATTTTAATAAGATTTTCTACATATGTTATGATCATACAATTTTCCTTCTTTTTATGTTATTGTAGTGATTTACATTTATTGACATTCAAATATTAAATCAACTTACCTTCCTAAAATAACTCTGCTTTGGTCAAAATGTATTTTATGCCTTTTATATAACACTGTATTTCATATGCTACTATTTTATGTAGGACTAGAGGCCTGGTGCATGAAATTCGTGCACTGGGGAGTGGGGGTCCCTCAGCCCAGCCTGCCCCCTCTCACAGTCTGGGAGCCCTCAGTGGATGTCCTACTGATGGCTTAGGCCCATTCTGGGAGTGGGCCTAAGACACAGTCTGGCAGCAGAGGCTCGGAGCAGGCATCCCGTGTGTGTGTGTGTGTGTGTGTGTGTGTGTGTGTGTGTGCGCGCGCGCACGTGCTGGGGCCTGCCCCCAGCCACACCATGTAGGCTCAGTGCAGTTGCCCTGTGTGTATGTGTGTGTGTCCGCTGGGGGCCTGGCCCCAGCCATGCTACAGAGGCTCAGAGCAAGCGCCCCGTGTGTGTGAGTGTGTGTGTCCCCACTGGCCTGCCCCCAGCTGTGTCAGAGTCTTGGATCAGGCACCCCATGTGTGTGTGTGTGGTGGGGGTGTCCACTGGGGGCCTGCCCACAGCCACACTGTGGAGGCTTGGAGCAGGCGCCCCTCTGTGTTGATCTCTCAGGCTCCTGGCCACACCTGTGTGTTGTTCTCTGCCTTGAGCGGTGGCCAGGGTGGGCTGGAAGCCTGGGTCACCCCTGACAACCCAGGCCCCCAGCCACTCCTTGAGCAGCAACCAGGGAGGGCAGGAAGCTTGGCTTCCTCCATCGCCGGGGGCAACCCAAGCCTCCAGCTCCATGGCTGCTGTCATCTTTGTTGGATTTATTTGCATACTCGCCCTGAATGGCTAGTAGGTATAGTGGAGTGACACCAATTTGCATGTTTCTCTTTTATTAATGTAGATTGTTGCATCTATGGTTATGAGAGAGACAGCCCCATAATTTTCTAATTTGTCATATCCTTGTAAAATGTCATATCAGAGTAATGCTGACTTTATTAAATGACTTGGAAAAATATTTTTTTGGATTGTCTATGTAATATCATGTTATTACTTCTAAAAGATTAGAAAATTTAATTTTTCCTTTTTTCACTACTGACATTGGTGATTCTTGCCTTCTCCATTTTTCTTGAATAATCTTATTAAGGGTTTGTCAATTGTGCTAGTGTTTTTCAAGAATCAACTTTTAGTTTTGTCAATTATCTTTTTTTGCGCATTTTTCCTTTTATTGATTTTTTTCTTTATGATCTCTTTTCTTCTACTTTATTTGGTCTTGTATTCATTCTTTCTTTCTTTTGTGTCTTTCTTTTTGAGGGTGATACTTAGTTTATTCAATTTAAGCTGTTTTTTTCTTTCTAATCCATGGGTATTTCTCTTTCATATTGTTTTACTTTGTGGCTGAGTGGTCTTTCATTTTTAAATATTATTTTTATAAATTTAATTACAGTTGACATACAATATTATTAACACGTATTTATAAGATCTAAGAGTAGAGAGAGTAGCCACTACAATAAAAAACAAAACAAAGAGATTATCAATTGTCATTTGATTTAGGGCAAACACAGTGACCCTCATTTGCTGAGAGCTCCTTGTATAGTACCGGCTGTCTACTAGTATAATACACTAGAGGCCTGGTGTATGAAATTTGTGCAGTCAGAGGGTCCCTTCAGCCTGGCCTGCACCCTTTTGCAGTCCAAGAGCCCTTGGGGGATGTCTGACTGCCGTGGGGAGCAGGCCTAAGCCATTAGTAGGACATCCTTAGCACTGCCGCAGAGGCAGGAGAGGCTCCCGCCACCGCTGCTGCATTAGCCAGCCTTAAGCCTGGCTTCTGGCTGAGTGGCAATCCCTCTGTGGGAGCACACTGACCACCAGAGGGCAGCTCCTGTGTTGAGTGTCTGCCTCCTGGTGGTCAGTGCACGTCATAGCAATTGTTCAATCGATTTGCATATTAACCTTTTATTATATAGGATAGTTGCTGTTGCAGAAATGCCAGTAACTCAATGAGTAATGAAGAACCATTAAAGATTTTGATAGGACAGAAATGTGATCAGAATCATATTTTGGGAATGTGAATCTAGCCCAGCCGTGGGCAAACTACGGCCCGCGGGCCGGATCCAGCCCGTTTGAAACGAATAAAACTAAAAAAAAAAAAAAGACTGTACCCTTTTATGTAATGATGTTTACTTTGAATTTATATTAGTTCACACAAACACTCCATCCATGCTTTTGTTCCGGCCCTCCGGTCCAGTTTAAGAACCCATTGTGGCCCTCGAGTCAAAAAGTTTGCCCACCCCTGATCTAGCCCTTTTGGGAAAGGTAAATAAGCAGAAAGAGAAATAAAGAGATACAACTAATTTAAGAGTTATTCAATTATTGAAGGAGAAAGATGATGAGTTGGAGTAACAGTGATATGACAGGTTGAAAAAAGTAAGATAAACATATTGGAAGATATTATAAATGAGAAGTTTGGATGCAGGGCAGAGACTATATTTGTATTTATTTATAAAGCCAGCTATTTGATTACTATGGCTAGATTGTTTTTCTTCAAAATTTTAAAGAAACTGATTAAAAAAGGGGGATTATTTAATGAACAGAGTAAGCAGTGTGCAATATAATCAGAAATCATTGAATAATTTCAAGTAAATTGTTTGGATTTTATATCTGGGAAGTATCCACTGTTTCCTGCCTAAAAATGAAATCAGATGTTATGAAATTATTAATGTTGAGTGTACAGAATCTGAATGACTTATCAATAAGATTCATGTTCATTTTCCCTATAAAATATTAAAAACAACTTGTTGATGAGAACAGTTTTGTCACATAACAAATCAGTGGAATAATAATCATCAGGTAAGTTTAGGTAACTTTGAACTAGCACAGTCTACATACATTATATTTATAACTTTTTGTGAAATTTTTTCCTTCACATGTAAAAACATGAAAAATCATAAGTTACAATCAGTCATGAAAAAAATATATAAATTATCTATGCCAACCATCATTATTTATACTTGTACCTTGACTTTTTTTGCTTTATAGCACTCACTACAACCTGACATAATATTAATTCATTCATGTTCTTCTAGAATACTGTCTCTATGAAGAAAGGGGATTTGTTTGATTGTCTTCCCCCCACCACATAGACTGACTGAATGCATAGATTTGGAAATTGTACCTTTTAAATTATCATTAAAACTTCCAGGACAATTAAATGAATGATTCAGAGTCCCAAGGACTAGGATTTATTTTATGAATACTTGTGCTACCATTAATTTTTTAGCTCTTCCAATCTGAAGAGGATAAAATAACCCTACTCATTATCCTATATAATAAAGAGGTAATATGCAAATTGACCATCACAGCCTCGCACAAGATGGCTGCCCCCATGTGATCAAAAAAATGGCTGCCCCATGTGGTCACAAGATGGCTGCCACAAGATGGCCGGCTGGAGATGGCAGTTAGGGGCAACCAGACCAGCAGGGGAGGGCAGTTAAGGGCAACCAGGCCTGCAGGGGAGGGCAGTTGGGGGCGACTGGGCCAGCAGGGGAGCAGTTAGGCGTCGATCAGGCTGGCAGGGGAGTTGTTAGGGGGTCATCAGGCTGGCAGGCAGAAGCAGTTAGGGGAAATCAGGCAGCCAGGCAGGCGAGCAGTTGGGATCGGGCCTAAACTGGCAGTTGGACATCCCCTGAGGGGTCCCAGATTGGAGAGGGTACAGGCTGGGCTGAGGGTCACCCTCTCCCCACAGTGCACAGATTTTGTGCACCAGGCCTCTAGTCTATTATATTGGATATTCCAGGAGCAAATTTTAAAATTTATTTTGATACAGTTGAAATACATAAAAAATCTTAAAACAAAATTTCCCCACTCAGAAACAGTCATTTCTTTCACTCTTTTCTCCCTTCATTTTTTGATAATTAAATACCTTATAAAGAAAAAAATAAATGATTAATGATAAATAAATACATAATAAGGAAAAATAACTAAATATTGATGGAAACTCTTATTTATGAATGGGTAACAAGACAGTCAGTACATATGTACATATTATGGGCATAGAACACTAAAATGAATTTTTTGAATGCAACTTTGATTTCATTCACTATATTAAGGACTTTTACTTGTTTGACTGTTTATCAACTAAGCTTCCCTCTATTATACTATTTATGCTATACATTTATTCTTAAAAATGATACTTTCATAAAGGCAGACATTTGGGTACAGAGGCAAAGCAAGTATATTGTTCTTTTCTATTGCTGTAAGCTGATTCCCCTGTTCAGCATCTTCTTGCAATGGGGCCTGTAGGGCAGCAAAGCATATGGTTCTCTTGTCTCTTGGTTAACACATAGATTAGGTTTTCTTTTGTTGTAGTAAAATTTAATTTTTATTCACAAATCAGTCTTCAATGCTACTTTATATTTCCTCTGATTTACAATGTAATTACTTCTCTCTAGCTGATCTTCTCATTGACAATGACCATCCTTGATTTTGGCATATATCTATGAGGAAATGGTTTTATTATTTCCATGAATCATTTGTACATTTGTTAAAGATACAAGGCACTTGCCTTAGCTGGTTTGGCTCAGTGGATAGAGCGTCAGCCTGCGGACTGAAGGGTCCCTGGTTTGATTCCGGTCAAGGGCACATGCCTGGGTTGCGTGCTTGATCCCTGGTGTGGGATGTGCAGGAGGCAGCCAATCAATGATTCACTCTCATCATTGATGTTTCCATCTCTCTCTCCCTCTCCCTTCTTCTCTAAAATCAATAAAAATATATTTTAAAAAAGATACAAGGCAGTGACAAAACATTTAGTGTTCATCTAAATCTTAAGTACAGGACGCCATGAGTCCTGATGACTGCGCAAGATGGCTGGGTTTTCCTCACATTTGTCTCTTCAGAAGATACCTTATCGATAACTTTTGTAGTTTTATTCCAATACGTTTATTTTCCATTTTTTTGTTAAAGGAGTCTCCATTTCCCCACTCACCCAGACATAAGCCTCTGTGGTTCATTTGCTTTTTAATTTATTGATTTTTTACAAATATACAGTATTTTTAAAAGATATGTGTCCATTGATTTTATAGAAAGAGGAAGGAAGAGGGAGAGAGAGAGAGAGAGAGAGAGAGAGAGAGAGAGAGAGAGAGAGAAACATGGATGTGAGAGAGAACATCAATTGGATGTACCCTCAACCAGAGATCAAACCCACAATCTCGGCGGGGCATGTGCCCTGATTGGGAATTGAACTGGTGACTTTTCTGTGCATGGAATGATCCTCAACCAACTGAGCCACACTGGCCAGGGTTCATATACAGTATTTATTGAATAACTACTCAGTATCAGTCATTATTCTAGGAACAGAGGACACAAAATTACACAAAACAAATAAGATACCTGCTCTTGTTACCTTTGACTTCTTTAATCTTCATCTTCATTCTGGCACTAATTAACTTAAAATTTGACTGTTACAATTGTCTAGTATTAACTTTCTTTGCCTCATGTATTTCTCTAACTCCTAATTATTATTATTATTATTTTTTAATCCTCACCTGAGGATACTTTTCCATTGATTTTTAGAGAGAGTGGGAGACAGGCCTCCTGCATACTCCCTGACCAGGGCCTGGGCTGGGGAGGAGCCTGTAACCGAGGTACATTCCCTTAGCAGGTATCAAACCTGGGACCCTTTGGTCTGCAGGCCGATGCTCTATCCACTGAGCAAAACCAGCTAGGGCTAGCCCCCAATTCTTTATGTGTGGCACATAGTAGGCAGTTGGGAAATATTTGGTTAACTTAATCTAATTGAAACTATTCTCCACATATTGCTGTATTCACAGCTCAGAGATCATATTTCTATTTATTATCTGACTCTATATTTCCTACTTCCAATATAATTTACCTCGTTCTTCTTAAGACTTTCATCCAATTGAATTAGATTCTATTACATGTATATTTTTGTGCACTCTTGCTCTCCTTTATATCCAAACACTACACACCATCAAAGTCAAACTAAGTGCTACTTTTTTTAAGCCTTCTCTTAGCTCTTCAGCTGGTGGTATTTTTTCCCAGATCTGATTTTCATAGTATTGTATTGTGCCTCCCTGATCCCCTATAATGTACATATTTGTATACAAATCTGGTTCACATACTAGACTAAGTAAACCTCCTGAGGGCAAGGCCCACATTTTACACCATTTTCTGTTCTCTGAAGGGCTTGTCAGTGAACTTTGAAGAAATGTTTGATAATTGAATAAAGTGGCCTTTTAGGATATGAGGCATGAATTTCCTTATAAGCTTATTTCTCATACATTTTTTTTTCTGACTGGTTATGTCTAATTCAGAGCTAAGTAGGCCAGCTTATTAAATTCTAATCCCTTGGTTGAACAAAAGCCGACTTCATAAATCATAGTGTAATTGCCTGTCTACAATTTCTTTAGGTTTTTGAGGCTGTGTGGTAATGCTTGTTTAGCCAGGCAGTTCAGTTGTTGAAATTATATAGGTAGTAGTAAAGGTAGTAAATAGCTTGTTTGTTTTTGGTCACAAAGTCTCATTTCAGGAATATCTGTGTGGAGATTTCTGGGGCACTATCATATCTAATGCTGTTCCCCATGTACACTGTAATTTTGTAATCTTTAATTGTGTACCCAGGCTGATGTTTTGCTTTTTCATGAACCCACACATTTTAGATTTGCAGTCATATTTCACATATTTCACATATTTGCAGTCATCTTTTTAATCTGTTTATCATGGATCCACTCAATTGTCAGAATTTCTAACTCCTTTAAATAATGTGTATCTATGTATTACAAGAGTATGAGATTTTGACTTTAAGGAATGCTTTGTTATAAAATGATAAAGAGACTAGATAGAGAAAGTAAAACTATAAGATTGAAAAATAACCTTAGAACTCAAAAATGGCGACAGAGTAAGTGCAAGCTACACTGATACTTTCCCAGGACCAAACTGGAAATACAAGTAAAATATAGAAAAACCAGGCCAGCCACTATGGCTCAGTGGTTGAACCAGGAGGTCATGGTTCAATTCCTGGTCAGGGCACAATTCCTGGTCAGGGATTGAGCCTGAGTTCTGGGCTCAATCCTTTGTGTGGAGTGTGCAGGAGGCAGGCAGCCAATCAATGATTCTCTCTCATTGATGTTTCTATCTCTCTCTCCCTCTCCCTTCCTCTCTGAACTCAATAAAAACATATATTTTTAAATAAATACAGAGAAACCACCCTGAAAAATCAACTGAAGACTAGCTGGAGAGAAACCTGATAACCAAGGAAGTAAAGTGGAGACCACATAGAGACTAGTAGAAAGGGAAGCTTGCTGGGCTCCAATAGACAGCAGCTGAAGTTCTGGAGGGATATCTCAGCTGTGGGGGTTTCCCACTGAGAATTCTAGGGTATAAACCCAAATCTGGGCTCCCAAACCCAGAGTACTGGAACTGAGAAAGGTGCCCACAGCACATCTGGCTGTGAGAAGCAGTGAGGTTGCTGTCTGCCAGTGAGAGACAGCTGAAAATGCAGGCACCCTCTTAAAGGGCCAAAACACAAAATTTTGTGTGCAGCCACTCACCTTGGACTCAAGCAGAGGGAAGGAAGAGTGGACTGGAGCTGAGTGAGCTGAAACCAGAATTAAAGGCTCTGGATCTATTTTGTTCTTCAATTTAATTTGTTCATTAGGTTCTATATTTGAGTGAGATCATGTGATACTTGTCTTTCTCTGACTGGTTTATTTTGCTAGCATAATACTCTCCTGGCCCCTCCATGCTGTCTCAAAGAGATCTTTCTTATTTTACTGCTGCATAGTATTCCTTGGTATAAATGTACCACATCTCTTTTATTGATCTGACTAGAGGCCCGGTGCACAAAAATTTGTGCACTCGGTGCGGGGGTGGGGGGGGTCCCTCAGCCCAGCCTGTGCCCCCTTACAGTCTGGGACCCCTCAGGGGATGTCCACCTGCTGGCTTAGACCCGCTCCCAGGGGGATTGGGCCTAAGCTGGCAGTCAGACATCCTTCTGGCAGCCTGGAAGACCTCGGGGGATGTCCACTTGCCAGCGGGGAGCAGGCCTAAACTTCAGTCGGACATCCTTAGTGCTGCTGAGGAGGTGGGAGAGGCTCCCACCACCACCACTGTACTGGCAGCCATTAGCCTGGCTTGTGGCTGAGCAGAGCTCCCCCTGTGGGAGCGCACTGACCACCAGGGGGCAGCTCCTGCATTGAGCGTCTGCCAATGGTTAGTGTGTGTCATAGTGACCACTCATTCCCAGTGGTTCTGCTGTTAGGGTCAGTTTGCATATTACCCTTTTATTATATAGAATAGAGACCTGGTGCATGGGTTAGGGTCGGCTGGTTTGCCTTGAAGGGTGTCCCGGATCAGCATGGGGGTCCCGCTGGGGTGCCTGGCCAGCCTGGGTGAAGGGCTGAGGGCCATTTTCAGACTGGCCACACCTCCTTCAGGGTGGGGGTCCCCACTGGGGTGCCTGGCCAGCCTGGGTGAGGGGCTGAGGGCCGTTTTCAGGCTGGCCACACCACCTTCAGGGTGGGGGGTGCCTGGCCAGTCTGGGTGAGGGCCTGATTGCTGTTTGCAAGCTGGCCAAGCCCCCCAGCAAGGACCCTCACCCCATGAGTGCATAACCAGCCTGGGTGAGGGGCTAATGGCTGTTTGCAGGCTGGCCACGGTCCCCAGCCACCAAAGCTCCCAGTGGAGGCTGGCTGGAAGCAGGTATCTGGAATTTATTTATCTTCTATAATTGAAACTTTGTTGCTTTGAGCAGAGGACACAGACGGCCAGGGCAGGCTGGAAGCTTGTCTGCCTCCATCACCGGGGCAACTAAGCCTCCTGCTTGCTCCAGCTCTGTGGCTGCTGGCCGCCATCTTGGTTGGGTTAATTTGCATATAGTCGCTCTGATTGGCTGGTGGGCTTGGCTTGGGGCATAGTGGAGGGGCGGCCAATTTGCATGTTTCTCTTTTATTAGATTAGATGATAGTGTTTCTTCTAGTACTTGCTCCTGTGCCTTTTACTGATATGACACTTGTATAGACAGAAATTATTGTCTCAATTTCCCACTGTTTCAGGTAAGGCCAAATTATCATATTTAATGTGAAAAATAACTTGGGAAAAATAATGGTAAATTACAATGTATAAAACCATCTTAAAACTTTAAATTAGATATCTGAATACAGAATCCAGCCATGTTCTCCTGTGTTCATCTCATATTAGGCCTTGGACTACCAACATTTTCCTCCAGGTCTTTCATAACTTTGTGTACTCTAGTAACTTCATCCAAAACACTAAAGATTAGATACAATAAATTTAGTTTTACTATCTGCAGAGATTTTGCCCTCCTATTACTTTATTATCTAGACCCTTTACATTTTGTTTACTTAAAGCTTTCCATTTAGAATTGGATCTAGTTTTACTTTTGCAAAACTAAAAGGGTCATGAGTCATCCCCTCCGACCCCAGAACAAAGGAGTTGCCTTCTCCTAAAGTTTATTTTATACCAAATAATGTTTCTACATAAAGAGGCCAAAACAATAGAAAAAAACAACAACAACATAGTGCTGTATTTCTCTCTTCAGGGTTGAGACCTGGAGAGGGGAGTCTGAGACATACATGTCTCATTATCTCTCTCTTCTTCCTCTCCTCACAGTTTCTTGGGTGAGAAGGAATGGGATTTTCTTTTACTTCATTGTTCTAGGTCATATCCTTTATTTTTTAAATTATTGATTTCATAGATCAAGGTAGAGGGTGAGATAGATGGAAACATCAATGATTAGAGAGAATCATTCATCAGCTGCCTCCTGCACACCCCCATTGGTGATCGAGCCCACAATCTGGGCAAGTGCCCTGACTTGGAATTGAACTGTGACCTTTTGGTTCATAGGTGGATGCTCATCCACTGAGTCATGCTGGCTGGGCAGACAATATCCTTTTTACTATATAGGTCAACATAACTCTTTATCAAACAGGGTAGGTAGAAAGGCTATCTTCTGCACATTATTGGTTAGGGGTCTATGTTCTAAGTACTAACAGATCAATTTTTAAATTGTCTTTGAAATATCAGTTAGAAGCTAAAGGATCTGGACAGTTACTTTTCTCTCAGTCATACATGGATTTTAAGCTATTGTCATGATGCAAATCCTTACCACCCTGGCATATCACATGCAGCAGAAATACATGCCTTTAGAAGGAGGTAGGTATACTCAGTAAGACAAGAGAACAAAGCACTTTCATCCTATCTAATAAAGAGGGAATATGCAAATTGACCATCACACTGTCACAAATGGTGGCACCCACAGCAGTGGCTGGGTTTCCATAACACAAGATGGCTGCACCCACAGAGGAGGCTGAGTTCCCATAACGAGCCTTAAGGAGCAATCAGCAGGGACCTGAGGGTGTGTGGCACAGGGCCCCCTGCCCGGCAGGGCTTGACGGGGGACCTCAGGCCACTCCCCCCACCCTGGCATTGGGCCGGGGGACCTGAGGCTATGACCCTGCCTGGCAGGGCTTGACAGGAGACCTCAGGCCACACCCCTTGCCCTGGGCTGGAGGACCTGGGGCTGCGCCCCCACCTAGCAGGGCTTGATGGGGGCCCTGAAGCTGAGCACCCCACCTGGCGGGGCTTGACAGGGGACCTGAGGCTTCAGCCCCCACCCAGCGGGGCTTGATGGGGAACCCCAGGCCATGCCCCCATTTGGCAGAGCTTGAGGGGGCACTTCAAGGTGCGCCCCTACCCCGGTGCTGGGCTGGGGGGGCCTCAGGCTGTGCCCCCCACCTTAGTGCTGGGCTGGGGGACCTGAGGGTGTGTTGGTGGGCCTGAGGCTGTGCCCTCCTGCCCAGTGTGCATCAGGGGACCTGAGGCTACACCCCACCTCAGCGCTGGGCCAGTGGACCTGAGGCTGCACCCCCCACCCTGCGGGGCTTGATGGGAGCCTGAGACTGTGACCCTTATCCAGCGAGGCTTGACTGAAGACCTGAGGCTGTGCCCTCGCCCGGCAGGGCTTGACAAGGGTGGGGCCGGCCAGGTCTTGATCTCTCCCAATGGGGGTGGGGACAGCTGGGTCTGGGTCTCACGCAATTTTGAGGCTCCATAGGTGGGCAGGACTTGACTCTGGGTCCCGCAGCGCGTCCCAGACTCTGACAGGAGGAAGATTTTCATATACGTTTTACTAATTTTCTTTCATCTCTGACACTTCTATTATAGAGAAAAGGCAAATAGCAACATTAAAATATTTCCTCTAATTAATCCCCTTTTAATGTGCATGAATTCCGTGCACTGGGCCACTAGTATGTATATATTCCTTCTCTTAAAAATTTGCCTTCATTTTAGCTATTTTAAGACTGTATGTAAATAAGTGAAACGATGTGTTATAGTGCATCAAAAGTATCCTTCATGGTCAAAACCACACCTAGGGGACTCTAATTCAGCCTCCCTCTTTTACATGCTACCATTTTTACTGCTTCATTTCTCACATAGTCATCTCAATATCTCTACTGTGAGTTCTTGGTCCCCTCTATTATCTGTCTCTTGATTTGATATATTGCCAATGACAGTCTCTTCTGAGCTTGGTTATTGTCTCAACCTTTTGTCTAATCCTCCAATAAGGTTTATCATACCCTGATGCATATTTTCTGACTGGCTCATGCTGTGGACCAGTCAACACTCATGAGTTACAGGAAATCTAGGTAGGGCACTTAGTCTTATTTATTGGCTAATTCAGTCTGTAACACACTCATCCATTCATTTTCATTCTACAAACATTTAATGCTTATCTTTCTATACACAGGGTAATGATGACAGAACCCAAAATGGATCTTGAATTTTACCCCAGAAATTTCTTTCCAAACCAGCTCCTGTCTCATACTTGCCTATTGCAATTAATTGCAACAACACCCTATCAGTAATTCAGGCCAATACCTGGGGGTCCATCCATGTTTTTTTTTATTTTGATATAAAAAAAAATTAGTTTTTCTATTGCAATTGACATACTTAGTTTTAGTGTATAACCTGTTTATTAAACATTATATAACTTACTAACTTATTACCCAATAAATCTAGTACCTATCTGGCACCATATATTGTTATTATAATATTGCTGACTATACCCCCTATGCTGTACTTTACATATTTGTGACTATTTTGTAATGACCAACTTGTACTTCTATTTTTAAAAATTGATTTCAGAGAAGAAAGGAGAGGGAGAGAGAGATAGAAACATCAATGATGAGAGAGAATCATCCATCAGCTGCCTTTTGCACACCCCACACTGGGGATGAAGCCTACAACCCGGGCATGTGCCCTGACTGGGAATCAAACCATGACCATGTGGTTCATAGATCACCACTCAACTACTGAGCCAAATTATAGACAATGGACAAATGTACTATGAAGAAATGATACTATGGAAGACTTTTTATATGGAAGATTTTTTTTTGTATGGAAGATAATTTAAGACGTAATTTATATGTCTTAATCCCTTCACACTAAAGCACTTTTCCTGGATATCCGTTGTCTCTGTCACTTCCTGTGGCAGTCTGCTCAAATGTCACCTCTTGAGAGACCTATCTTGATCATACAATTTGAAATGTTTTTCCATTACTGAGACCTTTGTTTAGTTTCTTCATAGCACTTATCTCTGGCTGGCATTATATTATGTGTGTTGTTTATTGTTTGTTACTGCTGCCAGAGTGTTAGCTCTATCAGGGCAAGTATTTTATTTTTTCTTCATTATTGCATCCCTAGTGTGTAGTGCTGTGTTTGTCACATAGTAGCTTTTAAAAATGTTTCATGAATGAATGTATGCATGAATGAATGAATGAAGCATGAACTGGAAGCAGCTCAGATTGTGCATATGCCCCATTTGTTGACTAAAACTGTGTCACATTACTTTTTGTCCTAAATCTAATAGCTTCCTCCTTTATAGAACTATTTATTTTATTTTTCTTTATTCTAATCCTCCCAACAACCCTGTGAGGGAGAGAGGTGTAATTATGAATCCAATTTATAAATTAAGAAACCGAAGCTCACAGAAGTAACTCGTGACACATAACAGAGTGAATAAGTGATGGAGGCAGGAATTCATAGCTGATTAGCTCTAATAGCCACATCCTTTTGACTACACTACTCTATACTTCCAGAAAAACTGAACATATCTATCTATTCCTTTTCTACATAATGGCCCTTAAAACTTTTGAAAATTATCTTCCATACGAAAAAAATCTTCCATATAAAAAGTCTTCCATAGTATTATTTCTCCATAGTACATTTGTCCATTATCTATAATTTTTCTCCCATAATTTTCTTTTTAACCATATGGTATCCTAGTTGTTCTCACCTAAATGCACTCCAATATGTATATGCCCCTCTTATAAGGCAGAGTTCTGATTTAAACATACTGTTCTAGCTGTGATATGACTAGTTGTAAGAACAGTGAGATTATTAGATTGGTGGTCTGGAACGTGGTTTTCTATTATTGTTGTGGATGCTTGCATTGGATTTAAATAGACAGAGAACACCATTGATGTTGTGATTGACTTTGTGATCAAGTAAACTCTGAAATTTTTCAACGGAACTGCTGTCAGGCACATTGTTTCCTCCATTCTGTCTTATTGTAATTGATCAAAAATCTATTTTATGTAAGTAATCTAAAGGTAAAACTTTTATTTTTTTTTTTAGAATTTATCTAGTTGATTTTATGCAGCATAGCAATCTAGGAAGTCAGGATTACTGGGGACCATTATTGAATCATCTGTGGAATAATAAATACTTTATAATATTTTTTCTTAGTCATGACATGTTATCATTGTATTTGACTTATTCAGCTTCATTTCTCAGTATATTTTACCCCATTGTTCAAGTCAGACTTATAGTCCTAAAATGTACCCCTTTCTCCTCTGCCTAATGAAAACATTTACTTCTAATCTTATTTTAACCAACCAATACAGACTATTCTTATTTTCCTTGTTGCATTCTGATTGTAGGCATGATTTTATATGATTTAGCTTTTAAGTCTCATTTTATTCTTGGATACAAGTTTGTTTGTAAGCAGTAGGACAAAAGCTAAGTCTTATGATTGTATATGTATCCATGACACAGGGAACAGTACTTGATATATTTTAGGTGCCATGAAGATTTCTTGTTTAAAGTTACGGGGGATCTGGAAATATACACTTGCTCTTGCTTGCAATTGAATCCTTAGTGCTGAATACAGTGCCTGACAAATAGTAAACATTCAGTAAATGTTTATTGAATGAATAAATTGGTAAGTTCCCTGCCTTCAGAGGACTTACATTATAGAGGAGACAGACAAAACAATGAGCCAATAATCAAATAAAATTATTTCAAATAAAGACTTGTGCCCAAAAAAGAAATAGAGCAGGGCAATTATCTTTTTTGCTATGTTTTAAAAATGTTTTAAAAATAGATATTTTATTGGTTTTAGAGAGAGAGGAAGTAAGAGGGGGAGAGAGAGAGAAACATTGACATGAGACAGAAACATCAATCGGTTGCCTCCTGTATCAAACCTGCAACCTGGGTATGTGCCCTGACCAGGAATTGAACCCGTGACCTTTCCGTGCAAGAGATGATACTCAACCAACTGAGGCACACCGGGCAGGGCCACGGTGATTATCTTAAAGTGACAGAAATTGACATAGGGACTACTCACTAACCAGTTTCTTTTGCAAACAAGTGTGTGTGTGAAATGACAGGAAGGGTCACAGAGCCCACTCCTAGGCCTTCCAAAAAATAAATACCATACAAATTCTTCACCTGAAACTTCATAATATAATCTTATTTTGAAATTGGATCTTTGTAGATGTAATCAGTTAAATTAAGGTGAGGTCATACTAGATCAGGGTAGGCCCTAATCTAATGACTGGTGTCTTTATATGAAGAGGAAAATTTGAGCCCAGACACATAAGAGGAACGCTTTATGACAACTAAGGCAGAGATTGGAATGATGCAGCTTTAAGGCAAGGGATGCCAAGAATTGGTGACAATAATAAGGACTAGGAAGAGACTGGAATATTTCTTTCCTAGAGCCTTCAGCAGGAACATGACCCCACCCACACCTTGATTTCTGACTTTCAGCCTTCAAAACTGTAAGGAATTATTTTCTACTGTTTTAAACCACCTTGTTGGTAGTACTTTGTTAATGTCATCCCTAAGAAAATCCTGCATGCTCCAGTTTAGGATGAGTCTTCTTTTGAAGTACATATATACTTTTGCTGTCATGCTAATTACTAGGCAGGCCTTGGGCTTAGAAAACTAAGGAGAGTGACTATCATTTGCATGTTTAAGTGTTTCTGAAGGAGATTATTCTCTTAGGGGAAATCTGTGTGTCAGGCTTTTCACCAATTCCATTGAAGGAACTTCCATGGATAAAAGTTGGGGCACTCCAATAAACCTAGGTCAAATCTTAGAGATTCAAGCATTAAAGGGCATAGGAACATTATTTCACCACTCATCATTTATAGCTTTACAGTCAAGCATGACTAGGGATTTTAGCATAAATTAACACAAGTACACAAAGCCCAGTTCAAAATCATCTCAAATGCACAGAAATGAGGAGGAGGCAACAAGATACCATGGCTTTGGAGCTAAGAAACCTGGCTTGAATCTTTAATCTCAGTTTCTCTACCTTCTCACTGTGTGATCTAGGTCAAGGCATTGAAAGGCTTTGAGCCTCAATTTACTCATCTATGGAATAGGAATAATGCCAGTTGCTCTTCGGGGATTTTATGGAAAGTAGAGATAATGTAACAAATCACATAGCAAAGTTCCTGGCAAATATTATACCCTCAATAAACAGTAGCTATTATGAAACTAGGTTAACCCCAAATTTATAACTATAGAAATATATCTTTCAGAAAGGTAAAATTATTTTGTGAAGTTATTTGGGCTGTAAAGGGCAAAGGCAAAACTAATTATGATCATTCTTTATTTAATTTCATCCAAAAAGTTAAACTTTGGAGAGTTTTCCCCTTTGGTCTATAAAATTTCTTATAACATTACTTGTTTACATTTCTCATAATAGCTCTGTAGAATGTTTAATATACAAAGTTTTATGTTCACTTTATCCAGTTTTGTTTTAAATCTAGTATTCTTTCCAAGGCTCTTATAGTAAACTAGAGGCCTGGTACACAAAATTCATGCACGTGGGGGGGAGGTGCCCTCAGACTAGCCTGCACCCTCTCACAATCTGGGACTGCTGGCTCCTAACTGCTCACCTGCCTGCCTGCCTGATCACCCCTAACTGGCCCCCCTGCCAGCCTGATCACTCCTAACTGCCTCTGCCTGCCTGCCTGATCACACCTAATTGTCCCCAACTGCTGCCCTGCCAACCTGGTCACCCCCAACTGCCCCCCCATGCCATCCTGGTCACCCCAACAGCCCCCCTCTGCCAGCCTGGTCACTCCAAACTGCCCCCCGCCAGCCTGGTCACCCTTTACTGCCCCTGCCAACCTGGTTGCCCCCAACTGCCCCCCTCTGCTGGCCTGGTTGCCCTTAACTGCAACCCCTGTTAGCCTGGTTGCCGCCAACTGCTCCCCCCCCCCGCTGGCCTGGTCTCCCCTCACTGCCCCCCTCTGCTGGCCTGGTAGCCCCTCACTGCTCCCCTGCTGGCCTGGTTGCCCCACACAGCCTGTTCAGTCGTCCATTCGGTTGTTTTGGATGTGACGACCCCTGGCTCTTTATATATATAGACTAGAGGCCTGTTACATGAAGAGATTCATGCAATAGGCCTTCTCTTCTCTTGGCTGCTGGCACCAGTTTTCCTCCAGCACCCGGCACCCAGGCCTTCTCTCTGGCTGGGCTCCGGCCAGAAGCACCCCCTCGCCCCCAGCCATCAGGCCTCGCAGCTCTGCTGATCCCGGGCCGGGACACCTCCCGGCTGTGCCCATCCCAAGGCTGTGAGGCCTCAGGGTCTCGCTGCTCCACCCATCCTGGGGCCGTGAGGCTTCCTGGCTCCGCTGATCCTGGGCCCCTGAGGCCTCGTGGCTCCACCCATCCTGGGGCTGTAAGGCCTTGGGGCTCCACCTGGCACCAGGACCCTGAGGCCTCGTGGCTCCGCCAGGCGCCGGGACCCTGAGGCCTCTTGGCTCTGCTTGGCGCCGGGGCCATGAGGCTTTGTGGCTCCGCTGATCCCAGGGGTGTGAGGCCTCGTGGCTCTGCTGATCCTGGGACCATGAGGCCTCCTGGCTCCACTGATCCCGGGGCGGTGAGGCCTCACTGCTCGGCCAGCTTCGGGCCATTTAGCTTTGCTCCACCGCTTGGAGCCTACGTATGCAAATTAACCTCCATCTTTGTTGGCGGTTAATTTGCATATCACCCTGATTAGCCTATGGGAAGTGTAGCAAAGGTACGGTCAATTACCCTTTTTGTCTTTTATTAGATAGGATAATTGCTCATTTTCAATTCTGTAGATTTGGTATTAACCAAAGTTGAAAGAACATTTCCCCAGCTTAGTGCTGAGCATTTGTTGCACAGTCTGAGACAGAATCTCTTGCTAAACTAAAAATGAGGATTAGTTCAAATCTACAGTCTCATATTAAATGTCAATTTCTCTTCAACTTTGCCCCATAGCAGGGTGCAAGAGCAATGTAGGTGAAGGATGGGGGAAGAGACCTTGGAAGGGTTAAGGAATCCCTACTGACATCTCCTCTCACTGTAGTGCACCAGTTTCCTTTTAGGCTTTCCACTGACACTGTGTCCCAGTGCATAAATGTCTTGGCATTTTACAAAAATGTTTCAAGTCGATGGTTCTTTAGTTGCTGCATTCCCTTTGCTATCTTCTCCCCACAGATGCTCTCCTCACACAGTGTTCCCTTTGAAGTAAGCAGCCAGAAATCTTCAACAGAGAGGAAGCGAGCAAAATGCAGCAGTTGGAACAGTTTGTTTTGCTTACTGCGTGCTCATTTGGGAGCTTTTAGATCTGTGAGGCTGCCAAAGAAGTTCTTCATTCCAACACTTCACCATGGACTTGGGGAGTAGCTTTATAATACTATCCTTGAAGCTGAAACTGAATTATTAACACAATTAATATTATAGCAGCATCAAAACTTCATATCAAGAGGCAATATATTATACGGCTTTGATTTTCAAATTGTAGTCTAGAGCTCACTGGGGGTCCCTAAGATCTTTTTAGGTTATCAGTGCAGTAACATTTTCCATAACACTAAAATCTCTGTTGCATTTTGCACTCTTTTTCTTTCACAGGAATAGAGTGGAGTATTCCAAAGGCTACATGGCCTGTGATATTGCAATAGGCTGAATTTAGAAGCAGAGATGAGAATCCAGCATTCTATTAAACTAGGCATTAAAGACATTGGTAATAATGTAAAGCCATGCCACCCTCCTCCCACTCTTTTTAGAAAATGTAATTAGTCTATTAAAAATGTTATTCATGTTTGTATATAATGGTTTTATTATTGCTATTTTAATTATACCTTTTATTTTTAGGCTAGAGGCCCGATGCACAAAATTCGTGCACTTGGGGGGTGTCCCTCAGCCTGTCCTGTGCCCTCTTGCAGTCTGGGATCTCTCAGGGGATGTCTGCCTGCCGGCTTAGGCCCGATCCCCCGCTCCCCCGGGCCTAAGCCTGCAGCAGGCATCCCTTTCGCAGTCCAGGGCTCTCACAGTCAAGGACCACTTGCTCCTTACCGCCCGCCTGCAGCGGAGGTGGGAGAGGCTCTAGCCACTGCTGCTACACTCGCCAGCCGTGAGCCCATCTCTGGCTGAGCGGTCCTCCCTCTATGGGAGTGCATTGACCACCAAAGGGCAGCTCCTGCATTGAGCATCTGCCCCCTGGTGGCCAGTGCATGTCATAGCAACCGGTCGTTCCACTGTTCGGTTGATTTGCATATTAAGATTTTATTATATATGATAATTTATTTTCATTTAACTTATACTTGTGAGAAATGATACAGAGAGATTATGTGTAATCTTTACCTGTTTACAATAATGGTAACATCTTGCAAAATTATAGTATCATATTAACTCAGGATATTTACCTTGATTCAATCAAGATATAAAATATACAGAACAGTTCTATTACCACAAGGATATGACCCTTTATTAGTCACACTTGCATCCTTTTCCATGGAGCACTAATTTGTTCTCAATTTCTATAATTTTCTTGTTTAAATGAATCAATACATAAGCATTTAACACTTTTATTTTTATTGAACTGGCTAGGGTTATGTAGGCTTCAAGTGTATGATTCAATAATATATCATCTGTATATTGTATTGTGTGTTCACCACCCCAAGTCAAGTCTCCTTCCATCATCCATCATTTATCCTGCCTATACCCCCTCTACCTCCTCTCACTGTCTTTTCTCTAGTAGTCACCATACTGTTATCTATATCTATGCATTTTATTTTATTTTTTTGCTTAATTCCTTCACCTTTTTCACCAGTTCCTCAAACCCTTTTCCCCTCTGACAGTTGTCAATCAGTTCTCTGTATCTATGAGTCTATTTCTATTTTGTTTCTTTGTTTATTTTGATCATTAATTCTACATATAAATGATGTCATATGGTATTTTTCTTCCTCTGAGTAGCTTATTTCACATAGCATAATACTCTCCAGGGCCATCTATGCTGTAGCAAAGGTAAGATTTCCTTCTTTTTTATGGCTGAGTAGTATTCCATTGTGTAAATGTACCATGGCTTTTTTTAAAAAAAAATATTTATTGTTGAGATTATTGCAGATGTCCCTCTTCCCTCCTCCCTTTGCACCCATCCAACTGGTTCCCACCAATCTCCAGGGCTTCACCATCCTATTGTCTGTGTCCATAGATAATGCATACATGCATATAAAATCTTTATTTAACCTTTTCACACACCCCTTTGTTTAATCTCTTCACACCCTCTTCCCTCTGAGAATCATCATTCTGTTCCATTTCCATACCTTTGATTCTATTTTATTCACCAACTTATTCTGTTCATTAGATTTTTTATTCATTTTGATTTTTAAATTCAATTATTGATAGGTATGTATTTGTTGCCATTTTATTCATTTTTTTATCTTTTTCTTCTTCTTCCTCTTCTTAAAGAATACTCTTCAACATTTCATATAAGACTGGTTTTATAGTGGATGAACTCCTTTAGCTTTTACTTATCTGTGAAGCTCTTTATTTGACCTTCAACTCCAAATGCTGGCTTTTCTGGGTAGAGTAATCTTGGTGGTAGGTCCTTGCTATTAATCACTTTGAATATTTCTTGCCACTCCCTCTGTCCTGCATAGTTTCTGTTGAGAAATCAGCTGACAGTTGTATGGGCACTCCCTTGTAGGTAACTAAGTGCTTTTCTCTTGTTACTTTTAAGATTTTCTCTGTCTTTAGCCCTTGGCATTTTAATTATGATGTGTCTTGGTGTGGTCCTCTTTGGGTTCCACTTGTTTGGGACTCTCTGTGCTTCCTGGACTTGTAAGTCTATTTCTTTCACCAGGTAGGGGACATTTTCTGTCATTATTTCTTCAAATAGGTTTTCAATATCTTGCTCACTCTCTTCTTCTGGCACTGCCATCATGCAAATGATGGTATGCTTGAAGGTGTTCCAGAGGTTCCTTACATTATCTTCATATTTTTGAATTATTTTTTCTTTTTGCTCTTCTGATTGGGTGTTTTTTGCTTCCTCATATTTCAAATCATTGATTTGATTTTCAGGATCCTCTACTGTTGAATTCCTATATATTACTCTTTATTTTGGTCAATGTATGCTTCATTTCTGAATGGTTCTTTTCCATCTTTTGGAAGTTTCTAGCTGATTCTTGAGTAACCTTATAACCGTGATTTTGAACTCTATATCCAATAGTTTACTTTCTTCCATTTCTTTCATTTGTAACATGTTTCCTTGTCTCCTCATTTTGGCCACTTCCCTCTGTTTCTATGTATTGGGTAGAGCTGCTATGTCTCCTTGAGTTGGTAGAGGGGCCTTGTGTAGTAGGTGTTCTATAGGGCTCAGTGCCTCAGCCTGCCTAGTCATCTCATCTGGGAGCTCTAGATGCACCCCTTTGTGGGTTGTGAGCACAGTCTTGTTGTAGTTGAGAGTTGATTGCTGTTGGTGTCACTGGGAGGAATTGACCTCCAAGCCAATTGGCTGTGAGGACCAGCTGTGACTACAATGGGAGAGCTGCTGTGCAGGGACACTCCTATGGAGCAAGACTTGCTTCAGTGGGGCTTTGATGCTCACTGAGTCTGCCCCTTGAGTGTGTTGCTTATGGATGTGTAGAGTTGTAATTTGGTATGGTCTGACACTGACCACTAGAAATACTGGCTCTTGGGTCTCCTTTTGCAAAGTTAGCCACTGCCTGGGGACACCAAGCAGGAGCTACAGAGAGATCTGAAGATTCTTCTCTTGTATTGGGTTTGGAAGTGCCCAGATGAGGCCCAGCTGTGAAGCAAGGCAGGCTGGTGTGGGTCTTGAGCCTTTTATTGATAGGTTTGGGGCTCCCAGATCCAGTTGCAGCTTGTTTGATAGATTTTAGCTTGAGGAAATACAGGCCATTCATATGAAAAAGCCTCTGCACACAGCTTGGATGAGGCTGTAAATTGGATGAGGTAGGGTCTTAGGGAATCACCAGGGCTGAGAAAATAGAAATGGCTGCCAGTAATCCCTTCTACCAGGGAGGTGCCAGTATAGGAACAATGATCCCTGTCAGCACCTCTGTCTGGGAGAAAGCCATGCTTGAATTTCTGCCCCAATGCCAGACAATCCAGTTTTTCTTCGTCTGTGTCTGTGTCCCCTAGAGCAGGGGTCCTCAAACTATGGCCCGCGGGTCACATGCGGCCCACCGAAAACATTTATCCAGCCTACCAGGTGTTTTTGCCACTGCTGTGTGCATAGGAATTTGTTCATAGTTTTTTTAAAAACTATAGTCCGGCCCTCCAATGGTCTGAGGGACAGTGAACTGGCCTCCTGTTTAAAAAGTTTGAGGACCCCTGCCCTAGAGCCTCACCCTGATGCTGGAGCTCAGAGGACGCAGGACATTGTAAGTTCTGTTGGTGGTGCTGGCCATTTAAGAGGAACAGCTGGGTCTCCAGCATCTTGTGTGCCACTCAGCTGGTTTTTACAGCCCAAAGTTCTTACTGCCTATAGGGACTTCTTTTCCCAGCTCTGGGACCCTGGCTGGGGGTCTGGTGTGGGGCTGGGACCCCTTGCTCATCCGGGCATCCTCCACAAAGATGATCTCCCTCCCGATACATGGGTGCCAGACCAACCCGTTCCGTGTCTCCACACCTCCCCAACTCCTACCAGTCTCAGTGTGCTTTCTTCTTTACAACTCTTTTTTAAAAAATATATTTTATTGATTTTTTTATAGAGAGGAAGGGAGGGATAGAGTGTTAGAAACATCGATGAGAGAGAAACATCAATCAGCTGCCTCCACACTCCCTACTGGGGATGTGCCTGCAACCAAAGTACATGCCCTGGTACCCTTCAGTCCGTAGGCTGATGCTCTATCCAGAGCCAAACTGGTTAGGGCTCTTCTTTACTTCTCTTGTTGTAGGACTTTCATTCAGCCAGCTTGCCAGTGGTTCTTGATGATGGTTGTTCTGTATTTTAGTTGTAAGTTTGATGTGTTTTGGGGAGGCGGCAAATGCAGGCATTTACCTACACCTCCATCTTCAAATCTGTACCATGGCTTTTTATCCACTCATTTACTGATGGACATTTCTGTTGCTTCTGAATCTTGGCTATTATAAATAACACTGCAATGTGATCAGTGTGCACATAATCTTTTGAATTAGTGTTCTAGGTTTATTCAGATAAACCAGTCTTCCCAGAAGTGGAATCTCTGAGTAATAAAGCATTTCCATTTTTAATTTTTTGAGGAAATGGCATTCTGTCTTCCACAGTGTCTATATCAGTCTGCATTCCCACCAAAAGTGCACAAGGGTTCCTTTTTCTCCACATCATCACCAATACTTGTTGCTTGTTGATTTATTGATGATAGTCATTCCAACAGGCATGAAGTGATATTGTGGTTTTAATTTGCATTTCTCTGATGATTAGTGACATTGAACATCTTTTCGCATGTCTGTTGGCCATCCCTGTATGTCCTCTTTGGAGAAGTGTCTATTAAGTTCCTTTGCCCATTTTAGCATTTAATTTTTATCAGTTTTGATTCCTTATATGGAAATTTTTGATATGTAAAACTCAAAATTACAAAAGGTCTTTGGGATATTCAATAATTTTTTTTAAGTGTAAAGAGAGCATAAAACCAAATGTTACATATATACCAGATAGTGGTGAAGAGCGCAGTTTGTGAAGCCGATTGTGTGGACTTGACTCCTGGCTCAACCACTTATCGGGCAAGTACTAAGCCTCTATGTCTATAGGTTTCTTCATCTGCAAAATGGGAAAATTCTCATAAGAACATGAGAATTCAATGAGTTCATGCCTAGAAAGCACCTAGAAGAATGTCTGGTAGTAATTACCATGTAAGAGTTAGGAATTATTTTTATTGGATGTCCAAGATCTAGCCTTAGTTGGATGGAAAAAGCCAATTAAGGATACAGAAGTAGCTCTGCCCCTTAACTCTGCAATTACAATATTTTTTCCTACCCATTCCTCATGTCCAAATCCTATGTCATAAGTGATAGGTCAAATTCTACCTCTAACTTGGTGTTTCTTAAGGCCCTTTGCACTGTCTGAAAACCAACTCACTCATTGTGGTCCTTGATCATGCTTGCATTTAACCACATGCTATAAAAGCTGAGTCTTTAATTGTTTCAGTGTGAGTGTGTCTCGACAGCACATCCAGATTGTAACAATCTGAGACTGCCTCATAGGATCTTTTGTATTCTTAATGCCTTACACATAAAGAGTGCTTAGGATATGCCTTTAAAAATATTTTATTTTTTAATTAGTTTTAATCCTCACCTGATATTTTTTCCATTGACTTTTAGAGCAGGTGGAAGGGAGGGAGGAAAGAAGGGAAGGGAGAGAGAGAGAAAGAGAGATCAATGTGAGAGAGAAACATTGATTGGTTGCCTCCCACAGGTGCCCCAACCCAGGAAGACCAAGAACAGGATTGAAGCTGCAACCCAGGTACATGCCTTTGACCAGGAATGGAACCTGCAGCTAATACTCTAATCACCGAGCCACCAGTCAAGACAGGATATGCCTTTTAAATGAATGAACTATATCAAAATGTAAGAAATATATTAATCTTAAACCTATACTTTATATTTGATAAAATGTTTTCAGATTGAGGACTCTACTAAACCGTGTACTTTTAAGATAACCTTTGAAAATATTTACCAAGCAAGGCTTAAGAATGAGAGATTGTTAAAAAATTGCAAGTTTGTATTGATGTCAATTCATTTATTGATATCAATTGGAGATGAGATTATTCTCTACAGATGTATGCATTATGTATTTGTAGTATGTATGTGAATATATAGGAAATCATATCCTATCTAATAAAGAGGGAATATGCTAATTGACCCACACATCGTCGCAAAGATGGCAGTGCCCACAGCCAATAAGGAGGGAATATGCTAATTGACTGTCACACCCTTAAAGGTCGTGGTGCCCACAACCACAGATGACTGGCAGGGGAGGGCAGTTGTGGGCAATCAGGCCAGCAGGGGAGGGCAGTTAGGGGCAACCAGGCCAGCAGGGAAGGGCAGTTGGGGGAAACCCAGCTGGCAGGGGAGGGCAGTTGGTGGTGATCGGGCCAGTAGGGGAGCAGTTAGGTGTCGATTGGGCTGGCAGGGGAGTGGTTAGGGGGTAATCAAGCTGGCAGGCTGAAGCAGTTGGGGGAAATCAGGCAACCAGGCAGGCGAGCGGTTCGGAGCCAGCAGTCTCGGATTGTAAGAGGGATGTCCGACAGCTGGTTTAGGCCCAATTCCACAAACCAGTAGTCAGACATCTCCCGAGGGTTCCCAGATTGGAGATGGTTCAGGCTAGACTGAGGGACACCCCCCCAGTGCATTAATTTCTTGCACTGGGCCTCTAGTATATATATAATTATAAAGAAACTAGAGACCCGGTGCACAAAAATTTGTGCACTTGGGGGGGGCGGGGGGGCCCCAGCCCGGCCTGTGCCCTCTTGCATCTGGGACCCCTCAGGAGATAATGACCTGCTGGCTTAGGCCTGCTCGGGTGGCAGAGGGCAGGCCCAATCCCTAGGTTCAGCCCCTGGTTGGGCTCAGAGCAGGGCCCATTGGAGAGTTGGGGCGCCGCCCCCTGTCATGCACAGACCAGGGCGGATTGGGAGGTTGCGATGCCACTCTGAGTCACGCTCAGGATAGGGCCGATTGGGGGGTTGGGGCACCGACCCTGTCACACTCAAGGCAGGGTCGATGGGGAGATTGCGGCTCCACCCCCCGTGACACACACAGCAGGGCCGATCAGGGGGTTGGGGCTCTGCCCCCTGTCACACACAGAGCCTCAGGGCGATCATGGGGTTGGGGAGCTCCCCTTATCAGGCACAGAGCAGGGCTGATCAGGGGGTTGGGGCGCCTTCCCCTGTCACAAACAGAGCAGGGCCGATAGGGAGGTTGTGGCCCTGCCCCCTGTCACACACAGAGCCACAGGGTGATCAGGGGGTTTGGGCGCTGCCCCCTGACACACTGATCCCAGTGCCTGGAGGCCTTGTGGCTCCGCTGATCCCGGTGCTGGGAGGCATATTACCCTTTTACTATATAGGATAGAGGCCTGGTGCACGTGTGGGGGCTGGCTGGTTTGCCCTGAAGGGTGTCCTGGGTCAGGGTGGGGGTCCCCACTGGGGTGCCTGGCCAGTCTGGGTGAGGGGCTGAAGGCTGTTTTCAGGCTGGTGGGTGACAGAAGCTCCCAACCACTCCTTTTTTTCTTTTTTTTTTATTCTGGGCCAGCTTTAGCTCTGAGGCTCCAGCTCTTAGGCCTCTGCTGCTGCTGAAAGCAGGTTTCTGGCCTTTGTTTACCTTCTGTATTTGAAACAATGTTGTGATCCTGCTGGCTGAAGCCCGGCAACTAAAGCAGGTTTCTGGGGTTTTGTTTAGCTTCTATATTTGTAACTTAGTTGCTTAGAGTTGCAGCTCAGACAGGCGGGGAACGTTGGAGTCCTCTGTCACTGAAGCAAGCAAGCCTCATGTTTGCTTCTAGCTGCCTGGCTGCCGGCCGCCATCTTGGCTGGCAGTTAATTTGCATATCTCGCTGATTAGCCAATGGGAAGGGTAGTGGTTGTACGCTAATTACCATGTTTCTCTCTTATTAGATAGGATAGTTATGATTAAGCTACTGAATTCAAGAATCTGTGAGCTTATTTCTTTTTTTTTATGCATACTATGGTCATATAAGGCTACAGATTAATGAACAACAAAGGCTCAATGTGAGCCTATATTATATCCCAATTCTTGGTAAATCTTAAAGTTAAGGTACAAAATTCTTGGAAAGTTCATTTATCTTATTGTTATATTTGGGAATTCTTCACACATGAAACATGGAAATTTGAAACAATTATGTAAAGCACAAGGACAACATCTATACTAATAAAAGGGTAATATGCTAATTATATAGGGAGACCTTCTGGACGTCCTTCCCGACAATGCCATGGTGGCGGGGCTGAGGCAGAGGCGGTTAGGGGCAATCAGGTCAGGAGGGGAGGGCAGTAGGGGTTGATCAGGCTGGCGTGGTGGGCCAGTTGGGGGCAAGCTAGCTGGTGGGATGGGCAGTTGGGGGCGAGTAGACCAGCAGTGGGGCGCAGTTGGGGCTAGCAGGCCGGTAGGGGGGGCAGTTGGGGGCGAGCATGCTGGCAGACAGAGTGGTTAGGGGTGATTAGGCAGGCAGGCAGGTGAGCCGTTAGGAGCCAGCAGTCCCGGATTGTGAGAGAGATGTCCAACTGCCAGTTTAGACCCGATCCCATAGCCCCTGAGGGGTCCCAGATTGGAGAGGGTGCAGGTGGGCTGAGGGACAACCCCCCCCCCCCACAAATTTTGTGCACTGGGCCACTAGTAAATATATAATAACCAAAAATGTCTGCTGCGGCATCAATCCTAAATAGTAAGGGACTGTAATGCACTGAGACCCTGGGTTATCAGAGGCTCTGGACCTGATGCCGGGATAAAACCTGATACCAAGTCTGATCATATGGTCCAATAGCCCATTTTGGCAAGTCTCTAATTCCAGAGGCTTTCCTGACTCCAATGCTGTCAAAGTTAAACTACATTAACACCACAATAATCTATGAATGTCAATTATATTTAGAAAATCAGGATCACATGACACAATACAACCTACCTAGGTTTGTATTTTTCTGCTATTTAAGGCACACAGACAAAATCCTTAGAAACTTGATAAAATGGCATAGTTGTGTTTAATTTTGATAAAATAATGTTCTTTTTTATTTTCTTATATTTGTAATCATTCAGTAATACTTGGGTATTTTCTTCCTTGTTCTATCTCACATGGCACCTTGCTATACTTATTAGTTTCTATGTTTTCTTCCCCCAAGACTGAGTTCTTAACCTTATTTTGTGACATTTAAATCTTTAAAAATTTGATTAAAGCTCTGGATTTAAGCCATAGGAAGTGTAGCAGCATACAGCAATATTTATTTGCTCTTTTCAAATGAAAAAAATATATATACAGTAAAAATAAAATATGCTTAGATAGTATATGTCTATAGCTTCATCTTTGCATTCCTAGATGTAGTAATAAAAAAGAATATGAATAGCCCGTCAATGTTCACAGTGAATTTTTGTGAATCAAGTTCCATCATTAGAATCCCAATAACTATAAAGCTTACTTATAAATGCCATTGCGACTTTTAGAGCCTGTCTTTAGGAATGCAGGACACTGGAAATAAGTGTGTAGCAATTGTCCTTAATTTTTTCACTACTCTACCCACCTCACCCTGTTTCCTCTCAATTCCTTGTTACCATGGTAACCTTTCTAAAACACAAATCAAAATATTGCCTCCTTGCTTAGAAAGCATCAAATACTTCCCCTCATTGTAGCTCCTAAGCATCATTGTGTTTGGAATCACTGCAGATGCTTTATAATAAGCAGATGCATCACAAAGATGCTGATTCTGGAGACCTTGAGTGAAACCGAGGAATTTGCATTTCTTTATATTTTTAATCTTCACCTGAGGATATGTTTTTATTTATTGTAGAAAGAGAGGAAGGAAGGGAAAGAGAGAGAGAGAGAGAGAGAGAGAGAGAGAGAGAGAGAGAGAGAGAGAGAGAGAGAAGCATCAATGTGAGAGAGAGAAACATCACTGGGTTGCCTCCCATATGTGCCCCAACTGGGATTGAACCCACATTTTTAATAAGTACCCTAGTGTTTTGAGATGCTGGTAGTTTAAAAACTACACTTTCAGAAATACTAATCTTCAGGATCAATGTTCAATTTTTAAATCTGGCTTTCAAGGCCATTTGATTTGGCTCTGCATAACAATTATCCAGAGGTATTTTTAAAATCATTAATGGATATTGGGTTTTGTTAAGTGCCTTCTTGGCATTTAGAATTTAGAGGGAATCCCATTTTGGCATTTAGACATGATTTTTAATAGATTTTCTAACATCTCTCAGGTAGACTTCCTGGTATCTCTCAAATCCATCTACCACTTATTCTCGTCTTCCCAATAAATACCTTTATTTAGTCATTACCATCTCTGTCTTGTACTATTGTCCCAGCCACCCAGCTGATCTTCCAGTCTCTGGTAGTGTACACTTTTATTCTTTCACTAGAGGCCCGGTGCACAAAAATTTGTGCACTCGGGGGAGGGGGGGTCCCTCAGACCGGCCTGTGCCCTCTCGCAGTCTGGGACCCCTATCAGATAACGACCTGCTGGCTTAGGCCTGCTCCCGGGTGGCAGAGGGCAGGCCCAATCCCTAGGTGCAGCCCCTGGTCGGGCTCAGAGCAGGGCCGATTGGGGAGCTGGGGCGCCTTCCCCTGTCATGCACAGAGCAGGGCAGATTGGGAGGTTGCGATGCCACCCTCAGTCACGATCAGGGTAGGGCCAATTGGGGGGTTGGGGAACCGCCCCCTGTCACATGCAAGGCAGGGTCGATGGGGAGGTTGTGGCGCCACCCCCTGTCACTCACAGAGCAGGTCCATTAGGGGGTTGAGGAGCTCCCCAGTGTCATGCACAGAGCAGGGCCGATGAGGGGGTTGGGGCGCCGCCACTGTCACACTCAGGGCAGGGCCGATGGGGAGGTTATAGCTCTACCCCATCACACACAGAGCAGGGCCCATCGGGTGTGGGGGTTGGTGCGCCACCCTCTATCACCCACAGAGCCGCAGGGCGATCAGAAGGTTGGGGAGCTCCCCCCATCAGGCACAGAGCAGGGCCGATCAGGGGGTTGGGGCGCTTTCCCCTGTCAGGAACAGAGCATGGCTGATAGGGAGGTTGTGGCCCCGCCCTCTGTCATACCCAGAGCCACAGGGTGATCAGGGGGTTTGGGCGCTGGCCCCTGTCACGCTGATCCTGGTGCCGGGAGGCCTTGCGGCTCCGCTGATCCCGGTGCTGGGAGGCATATTACCCTTTTACTATATAGAATAGAGGCCTGGTGCATGGGTGGGGGCTGGCTGGTTTGCCCTGAAGGGTGTCCTGGATCAGGGTCAGGATCCCCACTGGGGTGCCTGGCCAGCCTGGATGAGGGGCTGATGGTTGTATGCAGCTGGTCACACACCCTTCAGGGTGAGGGTCCCCACTGGGGTGCCTGGCCAGTCTGGGTGAGGGGCTGAGGGCTGTTTTCAGGCTGGGACTGAAGCTCCCAACTGCTCCTTTTTCCTTTTTTTTTTTTTTTTTATTCTGGGCCAGCTTTAGCTCTGGCTCCAGCTCTGAGGCCTCAACTGCTGAAAGTAGGTATCTGGTTTGTTTCGGTTCTATAATCGAAACTCTGTATCAACTCCAGCTCTGAGATCCCGGGCTCGCTGAAAGATGGTTTCTGGGGTTTTGTTTCACTTCTATATTTATTACAATGTTCAAACTGAAGGCTCAGAGGCCAGCAAGGCAGGCCGGGAACGTTGGAGTCCTCCGTCACTGAAGCAAGCGAGCCTCATGTTCAGTTTAAGCTGTCTGGCTGCCGGCCGCCATCTTGGCTGGCAGTTAATTTGCATATCACCCTGATTAGCCAATGGGAAGGGTAGTGGTCGTACGCCAATTACCATGTTTCTCTTTTATTAGATTAGATACTGCAGTCAAATAAGTCTTTTGACATGCCGACATTTTTTAGCTTTTAATTTTGTGAGCATTTACTTTTATTAACAGTTTTATATGCAGACATAGTCAATTATCCCAATAACCCTCTGAGTTATGTACTATTATTATCCCTATTTAAATATGAAGAATGTTAAGGAGTAGAAAGCAGTGGAGCCAAGATGAAAAGCTGATCATTTCAGCACCATGCTTAAAAATCACATAATGGGACTACTTTACCTTCATTATAAATTTTTTGCTTCATATATGACCCCAAACCTCTTTCCTTCTTCCTCATGGACTCTGCTCCACCAATCTAAAACTATTCCTGGAATGCATAATGCTTTTTAATAACAGCAGAGTATTATGCATTATATATAACACATTGTATGAATAGAAAAATGAATGCTCCTTGGTCTGACAAACTAGGAAAAAGATGGCACATGCCGGGCAGATATAGGGCCAAAGGAGCTTTCATTGGGAGCAGAACACAGGCTGGATTTCGACTCTCTTTTCCTCATACCTCAATTCCTTTATATGATGCACAAATTGTGGTGGGCCCCAATGCCAATGCCACTGTATGTGCTGATTCTAGGGGATGGAATGTCTTTTAAAAAATAAGTTTTTTATTGCTTTTAGAGAGAGAGGAAATGAGAGAGATAGACAGAAACATTGATGCGAGAGAAATATCAATCAGCTGTCTCCTGCACACCCCATACTGGGGATCTAACCCAGGCATATGCCCTCACCTGGAATTGAACTGTGACCTCCTGGTTCATAGGTTGATGTTCAACCACTGAGCCACACTGGTAGGGCTGGAATGTTCTTTTGCTCTATATGGTGAGCAGTCCTTTTGGATTGGCTCAAGTCAATCTTTCTTCCCTTTCTCCCTCCCTCCCTTCCTGTCTTCTTTTCAACAATATAATTACTGATGTTTACTGTATGAAGGGATATAGTAGTGAGCATAATAAACATGGTCCCATCCTTTATGGGATTAGCAGACTAGCAGAAAAGAATTTTTATCCTTCTGGAAGCCTTCCGGAGATCCCCAGGCAGAGTAATCACTCCACCATCACCACCTTAATGGCATTATGTGCATTGACTAATCTGGTCTACATGACTCAGTTTCCTCAAATGTGAAATGACAATAATGAAAACTATCATGTGAGTATACTACTGTGCTAATTTTAAAATAATCTAAAGTAGCCGTTATTGCAGAGAGTACTTGATTAAATGGTCACAGGTACATCTGTTAATCTTCTAGAGAGTTTATTAATTAGAATATCTTGTCTCTGGTGAGATTCCAATTATGGCGAATGGGTGTGGGAAGGAACAGGGAGGATGGGCTGAGATAAAAGCCTCCATGGATATCTGTTCTGTGGACTTGCTCTTTTTCTATGCAATTATTTTCAGAATACTCTGCATTTGTAGTAATCCCCTCCTTATCTGCAGAGGATATATCCAAGACCCCCAGTGGATACCTGAAACCATAGATAATACTGAGCCCTATGTATCCTGTTTGTCCTACACATACATACCTATAATAGAGTTTAATAGATTAATGAGGAACAATAAGAGATTAACAATAGTCTCTCTATATAAAAGCCTAAGTGACCGGCAGACCAGTCAACTAGCCAGTAGCTACCATGTGCACTGACCAACAGGGGGTATATGCTCAATGCAGGAGCTGCCGAGCAACAGCAACTTTGCAGAGTGTCCTCTCATGCTCTGGAACCCCTTGGGAGATGTCAGACTGCTGGTTTCTGCCAGACCCCCACAGGCCAGGCCAAGGGACCCCACCTGCCAGAGGGACCTTGCTCACGCTGCAGATGCCCGTCAAGCCCCGGCACTGCCCCAGGTGCAGCTGGACGGGGAGGGACTGCAGGAGGTTGGCTCTAGGGTGTGTCAAGCCTGTCTCACCCAGTCTTGGCCCACTGGCCACCTTCTAATTAATTTACTTTCAATGTGCACGAATCCATGCACCAGGGCACTAGTACATAATAATAAAGTAGAATAATTAAAACAGGATGCTGCAATAAAAGCTATGTGACTGTTTGTTCTCTCTCTCTCTCTCTCTCTCTCTCTCTCTCTCTCTCTCTCTCTCTGTCACACATGCACACACTTACTCTCCCAAAGTATATTATTTTACTGTACTCATTCTTCTTCTTGAGATCATGAGAAATGACACAATGCCTGTGTCAATTGCTATTATTAACCTTCTAATGACATGTCAGAAGGAGGACCATATGATTCTGATCCTGGAGCATCGAACCATGATGATGTCAATGTTTGGATATCAGGAACAGATAATGTCATGGTTGGGGAAATGTATTATTTTTGGACAACTGTTGACCACAGGTAACTGAAACCACAGAAAGTGAAACCAAGGATTAGGAGGGACTGCTGTATTGGGAAATATACTCAACTAGCATTGGAGATTTTACATACAAATAGAATTAGTCATTGTATATTTAATCAGAAGATAATGAACTGTATCTTGACATATTTTAAATAAATGTGGTTTAATAGTGAAGATTGGTAATTTGATCAATGATTTTCAATAAAATATGTAGGCAAAGGCTAAATATTATCATAACAACCTGCTAAAATATGATCAATCATTATTTTAATATTCAACAAATATAAAACATGGTATGGTTTAAAACTTATGTATAACATGACACTGAAGAAAATAATGTAGAGAAAAGGAAAGTTATAAAATCTCTCTCTCTCTCTCTCTCTCTCTCTCTCTCTCTCTATATATATATATATATATATATATCCTATTTAATAAAAGAGAAACATGGTAATTAACGTATGACCGCTACCCTTCCCATTGGCTAATCAGGGCGATATGCAAATTAACTGCCAGCCAAGATGGCGGCCGGCAGCCAAGCAGCTTGAAACTAACATGAGGCTTGCTTGCTTCAGTGATGGAGGAAACCAACGTTCCCCGCCTGCCTTGCCGGCCTCTGAGCCTGCAGTTTGAAACATTGTAACAAATATAGAAGCTAAACAAAACCCCAGAAACCTGCTTTCAGTGAGCTGGGATCTCAGAGCTGGAGTTATACATTGTTTCAATTATAGAACGCAAACAAACCAGATACCTGCTTTCAGCAGCGGAGGCCTAAGAGCTGGAGCCTCAGAGCTAAAGCTGGCCCAGAATTTAAAAAAAAGAAAAAAAGGAGTGGTTGGAAGTTTCCATCACCTGCCAGCCTGAAAACAGCCCTCAGCCCCTCACCCAGACTGGCCAGGCACCCCAGTGGGGACCCCCACCCTGAAGGGTGTGTGACCAGCTGCAAACAGCCATCATCCCCTCATGCAGGCTGGCCAGGCACCCCAGTGGGGACCCCCACCCTGAAGGGTGTGTGACCAGCTGCAAACAACCATCATCCCCTCACCCAGGGTGGCCAGGCATCCCAGTGGGGTCCCCCACCCTGATCCAGGACACCCTTCAGGGCAAACCAGCCGGCCCCAACCCGTGTACCATGCCTCTATCCTATATAGTAAAAGGGTAATATGCCTCCCAGCACTGGGATTAGCGTGACAGGGGGCAGCAACCAAACCCCCTGATCACCCTGCGGCTCTGTGTGTGACAGGGGGTGGGGCCACAACCTCCCTATCGGCCCTGCTCTGTTCGTGACAGGGGAAGGCGCCCCAACCCCCTGATCAGCTCTGCTCTGTGCCTGATAGGGGGGAGCTCCCCAATCCCCTGATCGCCCTGCGGCTCTGTGTGTGACAGGGTGCGGCACCCCAACCCCCCCCCCCCACGGGCCCTGCTCTGTGTGTGACAGGGTAGAGCCATAACCTCTCCATCGGCCCTGCCCTGAGTGTGAAAATGGTGGCGCCCCAACCCCCTGATCGGCCCTGCTCTGTGGGTTATTGAGGGTGACTCCCCAACTCTCCTATCGGCCCTACTCTGTGAGTGACAGGGGGGAGCTCCCCAACCCCCTGATCAACCCTGCTCTGTGCATGACAGGGTACGAAGCCCCAACCCTCCTGATGGGCCCTGCTCTGTGAGTGACAGGGGGCAGCGCCCCAACCCCCTGATTGGCCCTGCTCTGTGCATAACAGGGGGTGGCGCCACAACCTCCCCATCGACCCTGCCTTGAGTGTGACAGGGGGCGGTGCCCCAACCCCCCAATCAGCCCTACCCTGAGCGTGACTGAGGGTGGCATCACAACCTCCCGATCCGCCCTGCTCTGTGCATGACAGGGGCAGTGCTACAACTCCCCAATCGGCCCTGCTCTGAGCCCGACCAGGGGCTGCACCTAAGGATTGGGCCTGCCCTCTGCCACCCGGGAGCAGGCCTAAGCCAGCAGATTGTTATCTCCCGAGGGGTCCCAGACTGCGAGAGGATACAGGCTGGGCTGAGGGAACCCCGCTTCCCCCCGAGTGCACAAATTTTTGTGCACCGGGCCTCTAGTATATATATAAAAGCCTAAGGGACTGAACAACCAAACAACTGGTCAACTGGTCGTTATGACATGCACTGACCACAAAGGGGCAGATGCTCAACGCAGGAGCTGCCCCTGGTGGTCAGTGCACTCCCACAGTGGGAGTGCTTCTCAGCTGACTGACCCTTCCTGGTGGTCCACTAGTCTGGCGGCAGTCACTCCCTCCCTCAGTAGTCTTGTAGGTCCAATCTCCAGAGAACGGGTCAGGCACTGACAGACCTATGCCACCAGCATGATTCTGACAGCGCAGCCAGCCTCTTGGAAGTCAGCCTTGAGCACCATGGCCACTTCCCCTCCCTAGATGCTCCGCAAGGAAAAACGATATAAAAGTGTCCACCAGGTGACTTCTGACAACCAGTGAGAATGTCAGTGGGATGGATCCGGATCCTGGGCTGGAAGGGGCATCCCACAGCCCATCCTGAGGGCCAATCGCGTCCTTACACCCTCCCCGCCTCCTTGGTACAGGCGCTAGATGCAGGGCTCACAGCTGGCGAGCACTGTTGCCATGACATGAGCCTCTCCTGATAAGGACTGACTGGGCATGAGCTCATGGCAGGCAGAGCGGGGCTGGGATAAGTGGGAGTGGCAGGCAGGAGTGGCAGGTGGTGTTGGACTGCCGGTTTTGGGTCAATCCCTGCAGGGCACAACAAGGGATCCCTCCCGTTCAAAAATTTGTGCACTGGGCCTCTAGTATAATCATAAAAAGGTATTTTCAAACTTGAATTCTACTAGTTATCTCACTGGCTATTCCTGTTCTTTCTTTCCTCCATATGTTCTTTTTTTTTGTTTTCATTATAACTACAATTATAGTTTTGGCTGTCTATAAACAAGTGAAATGAAACTCAGTGCCTTATCTGCTTACAGCTCTTCCATAAATTTCTGTGATATTTGCATAACCACTGTAAGAATAAAATACTGGTTACCCCTTTCAGTTCCCCAAATCTTCCCTTCTTTCTGTATATATCTTATCCCATCTAGTAACAACATTTCCTGGCTTCCTTTGAAGCTAATTATATATTTACTGGGTTCTCTTTCTTTCCCTTTTTCCTGGGTCAGAACACAGAATGATTGCTATCTAGCTTCAACCAGGCAAACAAAGATATTACTTGAAGTCATTGTTTCTCAATCAGGGCCAATTTACCCTCCATGGGACATTTGACAATATCTAGAGACATTTTTGGTTGTCACAACTGAGGGATGGTAAACTGTGGACATCTAGTGGGTAGAGGCCAGAGATGCACTTACGCATCCTGTAATGCACATGAAAACTGCCCTCCCCCATGACAAAGAATTACCCTATCCCAATATATTTGTATCACTGAGATTGAGAAATACTGGTCTAGCAAACATTAGACAAAGTTCTGGGGATACTGATTTCCTGAATGGTCTTGTGGAGCAGAGCTAGCAACTCTATCAGCCTTGGATGGCCACAGAAATAAGCATGAGGGAGAAATAAATATACCTCTGTTTTATTTAAGCTACTGTATAATTTTGTCTTTTCTTTGTCCTATGAAACAGGTAGTAATATTCCTGATTTTACAGGATTAAGAAGCTAAGATTTATTGAGATCACATGTTTTGTCTACTAGCTATATGTAAATACAGCTAGTAGATAATGAACCTGATGTTAAAATGCATATGTGTTTGATTTCAAATCCTGTTATCTTTATACTCTGCTACGCTGCCTCATTAACTACTGAATGAGACTTTCTAAGAGTTAGATATGAGCATCTATCTGTATTAAAAACAACTCATAGCCTGACCATGTGTTTCAGTGGTTGAGCATCAACCTATGAACCAGGAGGTCATCGTTCAATTACTGGTCAGGGAACATGCCAGGGTTGGTGCTCAATCCCCAGTGTGGGGCATGCAGGAGGCAGCCAGTTAACGATTCTCTCTCATCATTGATGTTTCTATCTCTCTCTTCCTTTCCCATCCTCTCTGAAATCAATAAAATATATTTTAAAAAAACTCACAGAGAGTAATGAGCAGTCTCAATCACTGCTATAAAAAAAAAGAATCAAGTATCATTTGTAAATAATATTTAAACAATAAAACCCCTAGGTGATTTTTATTTTTATTTTTTTTGCTTTCTCTACCTTCTAGTGATTTCTCAGTTTTTAGTTATTAGAGTTACTAGTATATCAAACCCATATCTCCTTGTTACATCTCTTTCTCTAGTGTAGCTTGCTAGAGCATTTGTTCTTGCTGTGGTGGTGGTAGTGGTACAGCTTCTCTGTTGCCTTTTTGGTTTTAGCTTTTCTCTGCTATGAGCTGGAAGATTATGCTTAAAACATGTGTGAGGCACCTACCAGATGTGATAGCCTAAAGTTAGGGGACAGAGGAATCAGTGGCTGATCCAAATCAAGAAAATTTTCTGAGGCAGAATAGAGTCTTGGTCATAAAAGCAGGGGTCAAGACAGAATCTTGCAGGACAGAAAGGTTTGAATGCTAGCAATAGCTAGGGAAGTGTCGAGCCGTGGTCGGCAAACTGAGGCTCGCAAGCCACATGCAGCTCTTTGGCCCCTTGAGTGTGGCTCTTCCTAAGCCTTAGGAGTACCCTAATTAAGTTAATAACAATTACCTACCTATGTAGTTTAAGTTTAAAAAATTTGGCTCTCAAAAGAAATTTCAATCGTTGTACTGTTGATATTTGGCTCTGTTGACTAATGAGTTTGCCAACCACTGGTCTAGAGTGTTTGCAACTTTAAAAGTAGATGTTTGATATTGTTGGTTGCTCAGGAATTCTCTAGTCTGTTTATCTAAGGGCCAAGCAAGTACTGGTCCTAATCCCTAGCACAGGAAGATGATACATATTATATCTAAGACCTTTGGGGGACTGTGATCAGAGACTCATGTCTTCCATCTGGTTTCCAGATGGAATATTTTGGAACCTTAGTGACTTTGGCAAGGCTTGAGGCTCTTTCTCATTAGAGTGAACACATAGGGGTCCTGGCATCAGAGAGTGATTATTGTTCTTTTCATTGAGACCTGATGTTAGAGAGGTCTTCATGCAGAGATCAGGTTATGGGATTCATTCTTTAACATAAAACCATTTTCATGGCATCATTGTTTGCATAATGCTGTCTCTGCTAAAATAAGTGTCAGTGTTGCAGATGTTTGAGTGAAAGCAAATTCAGTTGCAAACTGGATTTAAGATTTAAGTTCAAGAGTTTAGGATTTCATATTAAGAGTAGGTCAGGAAACAGAATGCATCAGAAATCAGGTAAACAGATAAGAGGACAAAATAAAGTGAGAAGTCAGAAATCTAGATAATCATGAACATTACTATCCATAGAAGTTTAAGAGGTAGAGAAATGTGGGTATTTAACTATCCAGTCAAATATTCAGGAATCTGGAGGAAACACTTGCAGACTAAAGATCAGTCACTGAGAAAAAAACACGTGCTCAGATCAAGAGCATTTATATGCTTCTTATTTAGGAAGACTTCCATTCCCCTCTAGGTTCCCAAGATTCTGGATGTAGGTAACTGAAAGCATCTGATTGATGGTCAAAGTTATGCTACTAGATAGAATAAATAGATTTATACAGATAATTAAATTATAAAGTGTTTTTATATTTAAGTTGACATTTATTGAGCCCCTCTTCTGGGTAAGTCTAATTCTAGTTGATGGGGAAAGAGATACAAGTAAACCATGGACCCTATTATTCAGTCATTCACTTTTTTTAAAATATATTTTTATTGATTTCAGAGAGGAAGGGAGAGGAATAGACAGAGAGAAACATCAATGATGAGAGAAAATCATTGACTGGCTGCCTCCTGCATGCCCCCTACTGTGGAGGATCGAGCCCTCAACCCCGGCATGTGCCCTTGGCTGGAATCAAACCTGGGACCCTTCAGTCTGAAGACCAATGCTCTATCCACTGAGCCAAACCAGCTAGGGCAGTAATTCACTTTTTGAAGAGACAGAGTCTGTCATCAACAGATGGACTACAATATAGTGTAAAAAATCACATGATAATAAATATCTACAGGTTGCTTGGGAGAGCAGAGAAAAATAGAAAAATCAGAGACTTCCTGCAAGAAGTGGGACTTGGGCTGAAGACTGAAAAGTAAATAAGAATTAGGTGAAGAAGTCTATGAAGTTAAAGCATAATGAAGGCTGAGGGAAAACTACAAAGGCATGGAAATGTGAGAGATCTTGATGTTCTGAGATTCATTCAATGAATATTTATTGAGCATGGAAATTGTGCCAGGAATGGATCTAGGTATTGGGGATATAGTTATAGGTGAGATAGATAGACATGATCCTTAACTTCATGAATCTTGTGCTCTATTCAGAGATATAAGCACCTAAAAGAAAATGTAATAGAGTGTGATAAGTGCTTTGAAAGGAGCAATAACAGAGCACTGAAGAGGGAGCCCAGAAGGAGAAAATTGATGTCAGCATGAGGGAGGAGGAAGTAGGGGGCAGGGTGTCTGAGAAAATATCCCTTAGGATGTAATTGAGTCTTAAAGAATGAGTATAAATTAACCAGGCAAAGAATTTGGGAAAGTAGCAGTATTAGTACTGAACAAAAAGGCAATGAGGCAAGTGAAACCTGGCATCTTTAAGAAACTGTGAGTATATCTGGAAGTTAAAGATATTGGTAAGTAATTTGTTTGATCATGGATCTTAGGTTGGATAGAGAAAGGAATACATGCAGGCATTATCTATAGACTGAGAGGAAATAGGAATGAAAGACGTTAAGAAGTTTCTTTGAAATCAAATAGCAAATATAGGGATAATAAGGGTGTTTAAGAGTTGGAAGGATGGGTGGTTGAGATCAGTATGTGGAGAATATATTTTTGATATGAAAGGTGAAAGAATTGTGGTTGGTGACAAGTCCTGGATGTGACTATGAATGTATAGAGAAGGTATAAGTCACTGGCAATGAAGTAAGTAAGAAAAAAGTAAGCAAGGCCAATGCACTGGATATGTTATGCACTTGGATGTGGAATCATCCAAGATAGTGACAGTATTTGGGGTAGGGAGGAAGCCAACTACCCTTATCTTTAGTCAATATACAGGAGTGTGCATGAAATTAGATGAGAACAACATAGGAGTGATTTGTGTATTTAGATGACATGAGATTGTCATGATGGTTGAAATAGCATTGGAAATTGAGGTAATGCATATCTGACTTGTTGTCATAGTGGCACTTGATGCTGTAGAACATGCAGGTGGGCTCAATGGATAGCTGAGTTTTAGTTAAGATAGAAAATTTAAAAAAAATGAAAAATGGAATGCTCTATGGTCCAGTGATTCAACTTCTGGGAATATATTTGAAGAAACCTCAAACATTAATTCAAAAGAATATATGCACCCCTAGGTTCATTGCAGTATTATTTACAACTAAAGGCCTGGTGCATGAAATTTGTGCACATGGGGGGGGGGGGGAGTCCCTCAGCCCGGACTGCACCATCTCACAATTTGGGACCATTGGCTCCTAACCATTGGCCTGCCTGCCTGCCTGATTGCCTCTAACCACTCTGCCTGCCTGCCTGATCACCCCTAACCACTTGCCTGCCTGACTGCCCCAATTGCTCACCTGCCTGCCTGATCACCCCTAACTACCTCTGCCTCGGCCCTCTCCACCTTGGCTTTGTCTAGAAGGACATCCGGAAGGTCATTCAGCTGTCCAGTCTAATTATCATATTATGCTTTTATTATTATAGATAGCCAAGATATGGAAGCAGCTGAAAGGCCCATCAGTAGATGAGTGGATAACAAAGCTGTGGTACATTTACACAATGGAATATTAACCATAAAAATACTGAAATCTTACCATTTGTAACAACATGGATGGACCTAGAGGGTATTATGCTAAATGAAATAAGTCAGACAGAGAAAAATAAACCATATGATTATACTTATATGTGGAATCTGAAGAACAAAAGAAATGAATAAACAGAAACAGACTCATAGATACAGAGAACAAACTGATGGAGGCCAGAGGAAAGGGGGTTTGGGGGACGAGGTAAAAGAAGGTGAAGGGATTAAGAACTACTTGATTGTTAGTTTCAAAGTGGGCAGGAGAATGTAAGGTAAAGCATAGGGAATAATAATTAACGGTGCTGTAATAACTATTTATGGTGCCAGGTGGACAATTGAATTATCTGAGGGAACACTTTGTAACCCATATGAATTTCTGTCCGCTTTGATAGATACCTGAAACTAATAAAAATGTTGAATGCAAACTGTAATTGAAAAATAAAATTATAAAATTTATTAATAATTTCAAGATGGTGACAACAGAGCATTAGACTAAGTATGGGAGTGTTTTTAAACACCAGACCCCATATCAGTGTCTGGCATAGAGTAAATGTGTGATTAATGGTAGTCCTTTTTTCTTTCTAGGACATTAATTTTAACCCTCTACTTTTGCAGATGCAGAAAGTGAAGTCAAAAGAGGACAAAAAATGCAAGTTAGCCAGGACTACAACCCGGACTTCTCTGTTTCCAGTTGGTACTCTTTACTGCAGCACTTCCCAAGTGTGTTCTGTATGATAATAAACATTTCAAAAATAAAAGTTTCTACAAACAAGCAAAAGGGAAAAGAAGAAAGAAAGTAACAGAAATATACAATTAAGAGTTTAAATTTGAAGAGCAAATTAACTGTCAAAAGTACACAAGAATATAAGGAAAGGGTTTTGGAGAAAAAGAAGCTAAGGTCAGTCAGAGGGGAAGAGCACAGCAGGGTGGGGAGAAGATGGGATAGGTTGGGATAATAGAGGTGGGACTTGCCTTTTGAGCAGGGTGTGGCTTGGCAAAGATGAAAGGCCTGGTGGGTTGAGTTAGTATTAAAGTTCTGAAGGGAAGACTGGGTGCATCTGAGTCTGAACCTGTGCAGACTGTGCAAGTCATTGATTCAGGCAGGGTAATACAAGGGGCTTTTTCTAAACCTTATTGCTTCCGAAAGGTAACTGAGTGCCTTTAGGCAGCTTCTCAAAGCTGCAAATCCTTTTAAGTGTAGATCCTATGCAGAATGCACAGCTCCAACTGTCTCGCAACTATCAAATCTTCTCTAGCTGCTGAGGCCAGAGTGACTTAAAACACATCTGTCTTCCTCTCATTTCTGTGTCTCAGGGGGAGCTTTGTCTCAAGGGGAACATATAGCTGTCTTGCATTGAAACCCACAAAAACTGAGAGTGCAAGATTGTGTCTCCCGCATTTCTAAATTGCTATTTCCCCCATGTAACTGTTTACATTCACATTTCTCAAGCCTCTTATCTTTTGTTATGAACTTTGGATGCCTTTATATTACACAGACTTAATTTATAATTTTCAGCATGGATTTACTGGACAATGTCCAATATGGGTGTTTATATACATTTATTTTTCATGATTTCAGTTTGTAGTGATCCTAATTCTAACACTTTACATTTATAGAGCATGTTTACTCCTAAAAACATAAAGCACTTAACAAGAAACTATTTAACAATGCCACAACATCCTTGAAAGATAGACATATGATACATAACTGCTGCAATCTCAGACATGCATTTTTCCTTAGAACAACTTTTATTGAAAACAATGTCTGAGGAGGTATCAGCTGAACTTTCTGGATTTATTTACAGTAATTTAGACCCTATCTCTGAGTCATCAGCATACCTTCCATGTCCATAATGAAGTTATTTATGAGTTTGGAGCTTGCTTGGGGCCATCATTTTAAATGAAAGAATCATATCCTTTATCTTTATAAATAATGTTGATGACAGAACCAGAGAATATGTCTCTCTTCCCCGCATTGACCTCCTCCACCTCACTCTTATCCCATCCCCAGGCCTTCACTGCACCATTGTCTGTCCACGGGTTATGCATATATGAATATAAATTCTTTGGTTAATCTCTTCCCCTACACCTTTCCCTGTGAAATTCATCAGCCTGCTGCATGCTTCAGTGTCTCTGGATCTATTGTGTCTGCCAGTTTCTTTTTTGTTTATTAGATTCCACATATGAGTGAGATCATGTGATACTGTCTTTCTCTGACTGGCTTATTTCGCTTTGTATAATACTCTTCAGCTCCCTTCATGCTGTCTCAAAGGGTAAGAGAGCCTTCTTTTTTTATAGCTGCATAGTATTCCATGGCATAAATGTACCACATATTTTTATCCACTCATCTTTCATGTGTATATAAATTTTACTTATCCTGAGTTTTATGGAATAAAAGTATTTAATTGGAAATATTTTTAATTTCTTATTAATCTGTTTTACATTTTCTGGATTTTACAGTCATTACTCAAGCTTAACAAAATTATGCTCCTGGCATTTTTTATTATTGATTGTTTATTACTAAACCATTTTTAAAAATATATTTTTATTGATTTTAGAGAGAGAGGAAGGGAGAGGGAACAAGAGAGAAACATTGATGAGAGAGAGAAATACTGATTAGCTGCATCCTGCACACCCTCTTCTGGGGATCCAGCCAGTAACCCAGGCATGTACCTACCTCTTGGTGCATGGGATGACTCTCAAGCAACTGAGCTACACCAGCCATGGTCTAAATCTATTTTTTAAATTTTTGATTAAAGTATAGCTGGCATTCAATACTACATTAGTTTCAGGTATACATAATAATCCTGCATTTATAAACCTTACAAAGTGATTACCATATGTCTAGTAAACATTTGTCATTGTACAAAGTTATAACTTTATTTTTTACTTTAAAATTTCTTCCATTGTAATCCACCAAAGAACATATACCATATACATATATATATATATATATATATATATATATATATATATATTTAAAAAATCTTCTTACAGTTACTGTCTCATTTTTTTTAATCCTCTGCTGCAAAACTTCTTGTAAGGAGTATCTATATTCACTGTCTCTAATTCTTCAGCTTATATTCTTTCAAAATCTCTGGGAAATCAGGCCCTTGCCTCCATCACTCTACCAAAACTACTCTCACCAAAATCATCAATGGCTCCAACATTTCTAAAAGTACTAATAATTTCTCAATTTCACCTTACTCTATTCATCAGTAGCATTTCACTCAGTTTATCACTCCCTACTTTTTTGATACACTCTCTTCATTTGTATCCCAGGATGCCACATACTCTTTATTTTCCTCTTACATTATTGCATGCTCTTCTCAGCCTCTTATGTTGGGGCTTCCCCTTTTCTTCAGCTTTTTAATGTAACACTGTCTCAGAACTCAGTTCTTGGTCTTTGATTCTCATTTATCTGCTTGGTCATGTCATTCAGTCTCATAGATAAATCAGTTATCTCATAGGCAGCTTGAACTTGACACTTTTTTTTGTAGCAAAAGCTTAGTTTCCACGCCCAAACCTCCTACTCCATCAACAGATGTCGAATCCATTCTTCCAATGGCTCAGAACACATACACAGCGGTCATTCTTGATTCTTCTCTTCCTATCATGCCCCACTTCTAGCCCATTAGTATATTTGGTGTATCCTTAGACAGGCTGCCACAGTTGGAGAGGGGTGCACCTCTTCTTTTTTTAAAAAATAATTATTCATTGTTGAAAGTATTACATATGTCCCCCTTCTTCTCCCATGATCCCCTCCAGCCTGCTCCCACCCCCCCATCCCAGATTTTCACCACCCTATTGTCTGTGTCCATGGAGGGGTGCACCTCTTCTGACTTCAAGCCCAGGTTCTAGTTGTAGGGTAAGTCAGTCTTGATATATGGGATTGCATTTGAGTAAAAATCATATTTAGAGAATACTGTGTTGCAGTTTCCAATTGAGCACTTGGGTAGGGAATACTACAATAAGGGCTACTACTTGTATACACCAATAACAAAGATACAAACATCTATTCCTTGATTGATTCAGGAAGAAAATTCCAACTGCTTAGTAATAGATATGGCTTGAGGAGGATTAGTGAGAGCCCATGATAAATAACAGGAATTAGGCCTGAGAGAGTAGAACCATATTTGGGGGTTGGGAATATTCATACTTGAGAAATTCCTATGCAGAAATGGATAAGTACTGTGACTCATGACGTAGGCAAGGCAGGAGTAAATAATATCCTCTGTGTAATTGGGGAATTGACAGGAGTGCTGTAATGAGACAAGAGCTAGGTCAGGTAGTGCTAGATGTGGAGGGGAGGGGTCCCTTTGTGGCTGCATCCATCTTTACACCTGGCTGCCGCTATCACACTCTTGTGAAATTCATCTGAAATCCTAACATCTTTTTTATTAAAATTTTTAAAATTGTTATTGATTTCAGAAGGAAGGGAGAGGGAGAGAGAGATAGAAACATCAATGATGAGAGAGAATCACTGATTGGCTGCCTCCTGCACGCCCCCTACTGGGAATCGAGCCTGCAACCTGGGCATGTGCACTTGACTGGAATCAAACCCAAGACCCTTCAGTCCGCAGACCAATGCTCTATCCACTGAGCCAAACAGGCTAGGGCATAAAATCCTAACAATATCTTTAAACATTATCCTAAGAGGATACAGAGATCAAGGGAAGAAGGTTCAATACATTTGAGAGTAATTTATTTTCTTTATTTAGACTAGCTCTGTACAGAATTACTAATGTAGCACTCTCTGTGGCCAAATTTGAGAGTGTGAAAATTCTGAGGCCAAATTTGGTCCTTGATGTCTTTTTTTTTTTTTAATATATTTTATTGATTTTTTACAGAGAGAAAGGCAGAGAGATAGTTAGAAACATCGATGAGAGAGAAACATCGATCACTGCCTCCTGCACATCCCCCACTGGGGATGTACCCGCAGCCCAGGTACATGCCCTTGACCGGAATCGAACCTGGGACCCTTCAGTCCGCAAGCCGACGCTCTATCCACTGAGCCAAACCGGTTTCAGCCTTGATGTCTTAATGAGTCCATAAAGCAAAGACAATGAATCTGGTGTCCAAGAGCCACAGGACTCAGGAGCCACCTTTGGATGCTAAGTAGAGTCTATCATGATTTCTCCATTAAATTATGGCTGAAAGCACAGAACAATGCGTGCTGTGCAGGCATGTTCCAGGAGAGCCCACTGAGGGCACTACTAATGAAAAGCAATCACATTTGGGCCAGTTCTGTTGTACTCTGTAGACAATCACAGGGATAAAGTTGTCTTGGTGGCATTTTGAATGAGTATAGGGAGGGATTGAGAGTATTTTCTTAAAATTAATATTCACCAAAACTCTTCATCAATTTAAATATCTTCTCTACTAGCCAAACTAATGCAAAGTGAGCCTTTTCCTTTACTAGTATATTATGGAGTAGTCATCCAAAATAAGATAATGAGGCTGCTGATGACATTTAAAGATCATTCCATCAGCAGAGAAAAAAATAATCAAAATATCTGTTCTTCAAAACATAGTAGAAGTAAACAAATTTGAGTCACAAATGTTAGAGTGCTCATATTTTTTAGATTTCTAAAAATATTTATTATATGATGTGGCATTTTCAGAGAAATAGTTTTACTGTTCAACAAGTATGTTTCATTTATATACTAAACATCATCTTCCTCTTTTAGTTTTTTACTAAAGTATGGTTAGTAAAATCAATAAATTATGATGAATAAGGAAAGAAAGAGAAAGGGAAAAAATTATACACCAGTTAATGAAACCTTACAGGTAATGTGTTCCTTCTTATGAAATTGTTTTTGTGAGAATTGAGATATGAAGAAACTAATTTTTCTCAAAGTCACGACAAATTTAAAGTTGCAGCTTCAAGAATTTAACCTTAAGGCATTGGTATCTTGCTTCCATATAGCAATATGCTATTGTATGTGTGTGTGTGAAAATATGTCCTGGGGTATTATTTTCTAATATAAGCCTGATAACTAAAGTTACCCTCCAGGGAAGGGAAAGATTATGTCCCACTTCAATTTAAATTCTGGGTCTCAGTGTGTGGCTGCAGGTATGGTAAAGAATAAATAATCCCAGAGGGGGCCCTGGAAAATAGTTGTTCCAAGAATTTCCTTATGAACAGGGTCCAGCGCTTCCTCAAGGGAGCAGTGTGTGTAGATAAATCTCACTGGACTGCGTATCTTAAGTCTTAGCCCCAGGGCTATATCCCAGCTGTGTCAATAACTTGCTGTGTTACTTTGAGTAACTCACTGAATCTCCAGGGTTCCTTTTAGCACTAAAATCAGTGAATGCTCAGATTCTATGCAGTACAAAGTGACATTACACAATGCTGGTTTGAAAGTTACTGACAGTTAATCTGGGTAATTAGTTTTATTCTAATTGGTCTGGGAATTTAAACCAACACACTTTCCCCCTCTGCCTTGCTGCTTCCCCTCATGTAGCTTTATTTAGAGAATCTCAGGGTTCTTGACCCTGTCTTTCCTGATAAGTCTAGAAATGTTTACTCATATTTCTTTAGCTGTTGTATTTACCTTTTTAGACAACTTGCAATTAGTAGTGCTTCGTCCTGTGGTTGATAATGTTGTTGCCACAGATTGGCTCAATGACAGAGAGTTGGAAGAGAGCCCAGTCATTTAGTCCATTTGAATTCATTATCAAGGGTTTTTAGGGGTTATATAATACAATTCCTTCTAGTTATATTCCCCTGTTACAAATTAACCATCTGGCTTGGTAGAAGCTGCCTTCTAACTGTTTTTCATAATAGTGGCCCTTATGCCAAATGTTGGTTCCCATGGAAATGATTTAAAACATGCATTAAAATCTGGGAATGGTTGTGTTTTGTTCATCTCCTGGCCTTCATTGTCTTCTATAGCATCAAACGTTCTCTTTTGTTGACAGTTAATAATTGTTACCTGTTGGAGACACTACCAGAATAAGAGCTGGGATTTGGAAGTGTGGATCTACTATGTATTGTGCAGGGTTATAGATGTGGTATAATTATAGAGCAAATACATAGAACCAAAGAGCTTAAGTTTGTTAAACAAGTAAAAGATCTATAAACTGTTAACAAAACACAGCATTTTATTAAAAATGTTTTAGGGTACATTCTAAAGGCACAAAATCCCTCTACTCTTGGATAACTTATTTGACTTGAGCTACTAAAGGTTAAAGAAACTATTTTTTATTGACCAAAATATACTTTTCAAACTTTCATGCTATTGCACAGTTTGTCCCCTTAGCTTTTTAAGTACTGGTTTTAGTATCCTAGTACCCTGTAGTACATTAACCATTTTCAACAACTAGCTTTCTGGGCAAACTATGTGTGAATCCTTATGGTGGACATCAGAGTTCCTTTCCACTGTTGGCATCTGAATAATTTCTCAACCCAAACTGGTAGAAGTCCTTGGTAATCTAAGACCAGCAGATAAATTATACTATAATATCAATATCTACTTTCAGGAATGTTGCTGCAATGAAAGAGCAAACATTTAATTACTAATAGAAGTTGAAATAAAATTACCTTTACTATAATTAAGCAATCCACAAATGCAGAGTAAAAGGAGAACAAGTAAAAGTGTAGAGAGATAAACGTGGCTTATTTTGGGAATTAGACCTGTTTCAGGTGATTTTATGTTCATATAGGAGGGAGAGCACCTCATTTGTGCAGAATTCGGGGTATAGGAATTAGCCCATACACTTATTTTGCATAAAAGTAAAATTATTTATTTAATAATAGTAACATTAGTGGCATTTTTTTTTTACTCTGTTTGAGGTTACTGTGGTTAAACACCTTCTATACATTAAATTATTTAACCCTTATAACAAACCTGTGAGATAGGTAATATCACTATCCCCATTTTACAAATAAGGAAACTGAAGCACTGAGTGTTTAGATCTCCTGTCCAATGTCTCTTTTTCAGCTACTAGGTGGCAGAGATGAGTCTGGAGTTCTGCTCTTTTCTGCACTGCACTGCCTCTCCTAGAGCTAATATCCTTTTGGGTAACCTTTTTGGACACACCAAGAACATGTTTCTTAACCTACCTTAAGAGCATACATTAGACATAATTTAACTTTTCATTAATGGCTGAGAAATCACATCCTATAAGAGACAATCTGGACTAATCCCACCATTCCCCCAATTTCTGTTTGCCTCACTTCACCAGCAGATGCCTGAATTTTAATTCTTATCACCAGTGATCTTGAGGTGTTCTTCTTCACCACTCCACTGAAAGCACACCTATCAAAGTCACCAGCAACCACTGTCTTCCCCAATTGCCTCCCCTCACATTACTCATTTTTCCAGCAGCAGTTGACACACTTAGCCACTCCCTCATTCTGAAAATCTTCCTACACTTTGAGGCAGCAGGATCGCCTTGTTCACCACGCAACTTACATTTTCTTTCACCTCATTCTCTCTTGTTATCTTTCTTCCTTTGGTCTCTATACATTGGAATGTATTGAGTAAGCCATCCTCTTCCCTCTTCTCTCAAATGTATAGTTTTTTTCTCAATAATCTCATCATATACCATGGTTTTACATACAGTTGATATTCTGGTAATATCTTGGATCCAGACTCACATACAATATCTCCACTTGGAAATCTAAGACACACCTTGCTTTTAACATGTCCAAAAGAGAACTACATCCATCAACCAGTCCTACTCTTCTCTCTAATCTTATCTTTGTCATTTTACCATTTTATAGGGATTTCATGCCAATCTGTCTCTCTCACTTTATATTGTGGAAATTTTGCTGGTTCTGCCTTTAATATATGTGCTGAATTTGGCACACTATAATGTCTCCAACATAACAGCCCAAGTGATCTTGTTAAAAGTTAACGTAGATATGCCCAGTTGGCATGGCTCAGTGGTTGAGTGTCGACCAATGAGCCAGGAGGTCAAGGTTGGAATCCTGGCCAAGGCACATGCCCAGGTTTTGGGCTTGGTCCCAGTGTGGATCCCAGTGTGCAGGAGGCAGCCAATCAATGATGTTTCTATCTCTCTCTCCCTCTCCCTTCTTCTCTGAAATCAATTTAAAATAAAAAAAGGTTAAGATGGATCTGAGTAAATGCCAAACTACAAATAAGGCCCTATTATTCTTTATATGTTTGCCTCCTTTTGCCTCTCTGAACTGCACTCCTGCTACTCTTCCCTCAGCTCCAGTTACATTGAGCAACTTGCTATTTCTCAAACAAACTTCAGAGCCTTTCCACTTACTCTTTCCTCTGCTGGGGATGCTATTTATGCTCCTCCTCCTAATATATTTAAAACTCATTCCCTTGCCTCCTTCGTGTCTGATCAAATCACCATCTTAGAGAGTACTCCTCCCAGCATATCTAAGAAAGGAGCACCTCTAGCCCATATGGTCACAATTTCCTTACCCAGTTCTTTTGTTCCCTAACACTTACCTGTACAGAGTCACACAAAATGATTTACAGCCCTAGCTGGTTTGGCTCAGTGGATAGAGTGTTGGGCTGCACACCAAAGGGTCCCAGGTTCGATTCCTGTCAAGGGCACATACCTTGGTTGCAGGCTCCTCCCTGGCCTGCACTCTGGTTGGGGCACCTGTGGGAGGCAACCAATTGATATGTTTCTCTCACATCAATATTTCTCTCTGTCTTTCCCTCTCTAAAAATCAATGGAAAAATGTCCTCGGGTGAGGATTAAAAAAAAAAAAAAAGAAGTAGGTTTACAGTTGTTCATATGGAAAATAATATAATAGCTACTAAAAAATAATACAGGAATAAACTCACATACTCACAGCTGTAAACCTACTTTTGCCCCACTCTGTGTATGAAATTGTATTTTTAAAATATTTTGTTTATTCTTTATTTTTTTCTCTCACGCTATAATGTAAGCCCAAAAAGGACATATAACTTCCCTGGTATATATATATGAATTAAAACAGTGCTTGATACCCAGAAGTCATACAGTAAATATCTATTAAATGAATTACACTCTCATTTTGGTGTTTTGCTCAGGAATTCCCTCTTTCTAAACCTTCCCTGCCTAAGAGGAGTTGAATAGAAATTTGACAATGTGATTCATCTTAAAAATGTCTTATTTAGCTTGTAATCGACCGACTACACCTAATTACTAAAGGATCCTTAATAATTATGGACAGCTTTTAGAAGAAAAAATATTCCAGACACCCCAAATATTATGCCCAACCTCTCTTCATTGCTTAACAATTTTTATAATGAGAAAAAAAAACTTTTTATTCAAATTCAACTAACTTACTGAAATATTAGGCACCCTTATATACCTAACTTGATTTGGAACTCAGAGTAACTCTAGAAACAAGGTAGTATTTCTATTTTACAGATGAGAAACTAGAATTCAGTGATATCATAAATTGCCTAAGTTACGTATCATAAGTGATGCAGACAGAACTTAAATTCATATCTTACAATGCTGTGCTAGGTTCGCTTGTTTTTTTTGTTTGTTTGTTTTATTGGGTTAGGTTTTAATGGATTGGATATTAAACAAAGCAAAAGCCAAGAGAGTTAATACATTGGTCTGAATGAGTTTCAAAACATGTGATACCAGAACTGATTACTGCTAGGGTAAGAGAGAGTTAAATACCAGAAGGGCACAAGGGCACTAGGAACAAACTGTCATGGAAGAGTGAAAAAGCTACAGCAATTGTTGCTTATTTTATGATGATAATAAAATGTGCATGTGAGCTATAGACTAGTATACTATAAATCTGTACAAAAATAAAACTGAGCATAAAATTATTTTATGAAGCCATAATCATTATTATGAATACCAATGAATATCAACAGTATAATAATGTTCTCAGAGTGAGTTTTGCTGGCTAATTTTTTCACATGTTAAATAGCTTCAGACTACATTTTCCCCCCTAGTACTTCTGTTTTGTTTTTAAAATTTTGCTTTTTGTGAAAAACTCTACATCCACTCCTCCAGTCTAATTTATGAAATAATTTGTTTCAGTTATTCTCATCCTTACACAGAATGATATACATGTATGCATATGTACAGGAAATGTTCATATATATATATATACAAGAGGCCCAGTGCACAAAAATTTGTGCACTCGGGGCGGAGGGGGGGGTCTCTCAGCCAGGCCTGTGACCTCTCGCAGTCTGGGGCCCCTCGGGAGATAATGACCTGCTGGCTTAGGCCACTCCTGGGTGGCAGAGGGCAGGCCCAATCCCTAGGTGCAGCCCCTGGTCGAGCTCAGAGCAGGGCTGATTAGGGAGTTGGGGCACCACCAAGTGTCATGCACAGAGCAGGGTGGATCAGGAGGTTGCAATGCCACCCTCAGCCACGCTCAGGGTAGGGCTGATTGGGGGGTTGGGGCACCATCCCCTGTCACACTCAAGGCAGGGTCAATGGGGAAGTTGCGGCGCCACCCCCTGTCATGCACAGAGCAGGGCCAATCAGGGGGTTGGGGTGCCTCACCCTGTCACACTCAGGTCAGGGCCAATGGGGAGTTTATGGCTTTATCCCATCACACACAGAGCAGGGCCTGTGGGGGGCGGTTGGGGCGTCGCCCTCTATCACCCACAAAGCAGGGCAGATAAGGGGGTTGGGGCGCCCCCACTGTCACACTCAGGCCAGGGCCAATGGGGAGGTTATGGCTCTACCCCGTCCACACAGAGCAGGGCCCGTGGGGGGGGGGGCTTGGGGCGCCACACCCTGTCACACACAGAGCCACAGGGCGATCAGGGGGTTTGGGTGCTGCCCCCTTTCACACTGGTCCCGGTGCTGGGAGGCATATTACCCTTTTACTATATAGGATAGAGACCTGGTGCACGGGTGGGAGCCGGCTGGTTTGCCCTGAAGGGTGTCCTGGATCAGGGTGGGGGTCCCCACTGAGGTGCCTGGCCAGGCTGGGTGAGGGGCTGAGGGCTGTTTTCAGGCTTTCGGGTGACTGAAACTCCCAACCGCTCCTTTTTTTCTTTTTTTTTTTTTTTTTTTCTGGGCCAGCTTTAGCTCTGAGGCTTGGCTCCAGCTCTGAGGCCTCCGCTGCTGAAAGCAGGTATCTGGTTTGTTTGGGTTCTACAATCGAAACACTGTTTCAACTCCAGCTCTGAGATCCCGGCTGTCTGAAAGCAGGTTTCTGGGGTTTTGTTTAGCTTCTATATTTGTAACAATGTTTCAAACTGCAAGCTCAGAGGCTGGCAGCGGCAGGCGGAGAATGTTGGAGTCCTCTGTCACTGAAGCAAGCAAGCCTCATGTTTGCTTCAAGCTGCCTGGCTGCCGGCCACCATCTTGGCTGGCAGTTAATTTGCATATCTCCCTGATTAGCCAATGGGAAGGGTAGCGGAGGTACAGCTAATTTCCATGTTTCTCTTTTATTAGAGAGGAGATATATATATATATATATATATATATTATATGCACAAAATTCATGCAAGGGGCTTGACCCTTGCAGCCCAGGCTTTATTCGGAAGGTTGTCCGGAAAGTTGTCCGGAAGGATGTCCAGACGGTTGTTCTGCTGTTTGGTCTAATTAGCATGGTAGCTCTTTATTTTATAGGGTATGTATATATATCTATACTAATAAAAGGGTAATATGCTAATTAGAGCGGACGTCTTCTGGACTACCTTCCAGATGTCTTTCCTGACAAAGCCACAGTGGCTGTGAAGGGCCCAGGATCAGGCAGCTGTGAAGGGCCCAGGCTCAGGCCAGCAGTGGCAGCAGTAGCAGGGTAATGGGGGCAGTTCCTTCCCTTGATCCGCCAGGTCACCTCCCACAGAGGGAGGCCAGGCTGGGGCTTAGGCTGGGGGCCGAGACAGAGGGTGTTAGGGGTGATCAGGCCATCAGGGGAGCAAGTTAGGGTCGATCAGGCTGGCAGCAGGTCAAGTTAGGGGTGATCAGGCCAGCACAGGCTGGCAGGGGGGCAAGGTAGGGGCAATCAGGCAGGCAGGCAGGCGAGCAGTTAGGAGCCAGCAGTCTCAGATTGTAAGAGGGATGTCCTACTGCCAGTTTAGGGTCCCAGATTGGAGAGGGTGCAGGCTGGGCTGAGGGGCCCCCCTGCACTAATTCGTGCACCAACGGGGTACCTTGGCATGGCCTGCGGAATCAGGCTGAAACCGGCTCACCGACATCCCCTGAGGGGTCCTGGATTGCGAGAGGGCTCAGGCCAGGCAGAGGCACCCCACCAGTGCACAATCCAGGCCGGGGAAGGACACGGGAGGTTAGCCAGTTGGGAAGGGACCACTCAGTCCCAATTAGCTGGACCCCAGCAGCAAGCTAACTTACCAGTCAGAGCATCTGCCCTCTGGTGTTCAGTGCATGTCATAGTGAGTGGTTGAGCGGCCTTAGCATATCATTAGCATATTACAGTTTGATTGGTTGAACAGCCATCTGGATGACCAGACACTTACCATATTAGCCTTATATTATATAGGATGTATAATTTTCTAACTTACCATTTTCCCTTATTATATCATAGTTATAGTTCTATGCTAAGTATGTAAAGATCTAACTTGTATTTGTTTATAAACACTTCCATGGTATTTGTTATACAATATTTTAGCTAATTTGATATTGATGAACATTAATACCTTTTTTTGTATTTTTCTTTTTTTGTTGGAAAATTTGATATAGTATCATTGTACCAATGTTTTTAAGTACTCAAAATTTTTTTTCTGAATGATAGATTCCTAGAATTTAAATTATTGGCCCATAAAACATTCACATTTACATTTTTAAGAGCTACTGCAAAATTGCCCTCCAAAATTTTGTGCCAATTTACACTACAGACCAATATGAAAATGCTTGTTTTCCTATACTTTCAGACAAAATTAGATGTTTTAATTCTTTCAGGAAAAATTTGTCTGGTGTAAACTTATCTTTCATTGTATTAATAATTTTTTTCTAATTACTAGTGAGATTTACTGATAGTTTATATCTCTTCTATGAATATCCAGAGTATCATACAGGATCCTGGCCAATGACACATGACATACTCAACTGAGGCAAATTTAGGAAGATTAACTCAAAGGGTCCATTTATACATACAAGTGTAGTGTTTCAGGTAGTGGTTATCAGACTTTTTGGGCTCCATACCACTTTATACTCTTAAAAATTTTAAGGACCTCAGTGAGCTCTTATGTATGTAAATTTAACATATTGGATTTTAAAATTAAGTATTTTAATAATGCCTATATCATTAAGAAATTATTGATAAACTCATTATATATTAATATCCTATATAATAAAAGGCTAATATGCAAATAGACAGAACAGCAGAACAACTGAACAACCCGTTGCTATGACATGTGCTGACCACCAGGGGGCACACACAGAACATGATAGGCATTGGCAGCAGATGGCAGAGTGCAGAACATGGAGGGTGTCAGCCATGACAGGATGGTGGAGCAGGTGAGCGGGGGTGCCAGACCAAGGTGGGCGCCAGTCGCTGTCATCAGGGAGAGCCTCTGGTGGTTACTGAAAATTCTTTGCTCCCACACACCGCAGTCCCACCCAGTGCTCGCACCTGCTGCCAGTGCCGGCCCTGCTCACACCTGCTACTGGCGCTGGAGCCGTCACTTACACCTACTGATGGTACCTGGTTGCCCCTCAGGAGCAGGGGGAGGTGGAGAAGCCCTGAGAGGTGATCAGGGCCGGCAGCCACCTCTCACACCAAGTGTTGGTGACAGCCCCACTTGCACCCTCTGCTGGCACCAGAGCCACTGCTTGCACCTGTTGCCAGTGCCTGGCGCCAGTTCCAATTGCTCAGCGCTGGCAGTAGGTGTGAGAGGTGACTGCCAGCCCCGATTGCCCCTGAGGGCTTCTCCACCTCCCCCTGCTCCTGAGGGGCAATTGGGGCAGCAGCCACCGCTTGCATCAGCTGCTGGCGCCAGCCCCAATCACTCTGTGCCGTCAGTCAGCAGGTGCTAGTGGAGTTGACGCCATCAGTGCATGGGAGTGGCAGCAGAGGGAGCGGGGCTGCAGGCAGACAGGAGACTGGGGGCCAAGGCAGGAGGGGCCAGGCATGGGCACAGAGGATGGGCCAAGACCTGCGGCATGTGCCCATGGCAGCCTCGCAGCCCACAGTTCCTTTCAAGGTGCACAAATTCGTGCACTGGGCTCCTAATATATACATAATTTATGAAAAGTTACTCTTTAGTAGACACATAGCCAGCCCATAGTAACCTGGTAAAATGATATCTGGGGGAAAATAAACCTCCCTCATTCTTCTTTCATCCTCATCCTCTACAGGGCCTCCCATTGGCCAAACCCTACCAGAAGCTAAGAGCCAATGGAGTTCATGTAATCCCTATGGGTCAATATCCTGGATATAGAGCCATAAGAAGATCAGGGAGTGGAAAAGGGAGGGAAAACAGGAGATATCCAACACATACATTCCATTTTCTTTGACATTTGTATTTTTCTATTGTCTTTTCATAGGATTATAGAAGCTGTTTTTTATTTTGTTTTATTTTGTTTGTTTGTTTTTTATGGGATGGATCAGTCCTTTGTTAATTATGTTGCACTTACTCCTGGTTGACAACTGACACTTGAACTTTGTTTACACTGTCTTTCACAATATTTACTGTTTTTCCTATTTTATATGCTTGAAAACTTCATTTATTTCTTTTGGTTCAGTGCCTTTCATTCCAAATTTATTTATGTGAAATTTTGGGAAATAACCCTTCCAATTATTTAAAAATATCTATAAGTCTTTGGAATAAATTTATATTTATATGAATAAACATAGCAGTTTCATTTTATTTAAAAAATGTTTCAAGGTAATTTAAAATTAATCTTCCCTACTGAAATGCTACCATTATGACATATTCACTTTATAGATAGATTTGAATCTATTTCTGAATACTTATTTCATTTCTGATCTAGTTGTCATTGTTTGCTCCATATGCCATTTTAATTAACTATCCTATATAATAAAAGCCTAATATTCTAAGTGTCCGACCATTTGACCAGTTGCTATGATGCTCACTGACCACCAGGAGACAGACGCTCCAACCAGTAGTTGAGCTTGCTGCTGGTGTCTGGCCAGTCAGGACTGGGTGAGATGGGCTGGACATGCCCTGGAGCCCTCCCACGATCCCTCCCCAGCCCTGATCATGCACCACTGGGGTCCCTCAGCCTGGCCTGTGCCGTCTTGCAATCCGGGACCCCTCAGGGGATGTCAGAGAGCCAGTTTTGGCCTGATCCCCGCAGACCAGGCTGAGGGACCCCACCAGTGCATTGAATTCATGCACTAGGCCATTTTCGGCCTGATCCCTGCAGGCCACTAGTATATACATATATATGTTATATAACATATTGTATAATATAAAGCATATATAATTACATTAATATATAGAAATCATTTCACACATATATACATACATTCTTCAGCATGTTAACTTTGTTTAAATCAGTGGTTCTCAACCTGTGGGTCGTGACCCCTTTGGGGGTCGAATGACCCTTTCACAGGGGTTGCCTAAATACATCCTGCATATCAGATATTTCTATTACGATTCATAACAATAGCAAAATTACAGTTATGAAGTAGCAACGAAAATAATTTTATGGTTGGGGGTCACCACAACATGAGGAACTGTATTAAAGGGTCACGGCATTAGGAAGGTTGAGAACCACTGGTTTAAATGGTAAAATTAAGCCTGTGGAGAAGAACCAGGTATTTCTTTCTGTGGAAGGGAGGGGAATGTATGACCTTTAACGCATGAGCTTTGTCATCTACAGCTGCAAGGCCTTATTTTGCTGACCTCTAATCTATTGGATATTAGGAAGTTCAAGTTGACACATTTTAGTACTTACTCTAATTTTATTTTTATTTTATTATTTAAAAAATATATTTTTATTGATTTCAGAGGGGAATGGAGAGGAGGAGAGAGAGATAGAAACATCAACGATGAGAGAGAGTCATTGATCGGCTGCCTCCTGCATGCCCCCTACTAGGGATCAAGCCCACAACCTGAGCATGTGCCCTTGACCAGAATTGAACCAGGGACCTCCTGGTTCACAGGTTGACACTCAACCACTGAGCCACATTTACTCTACTTTTAAGGAGGAGGAAACTTTGTGCTTCTTAATTATCACTTTTTTTGTTAAGCAGCATAATATTTTGAGGTGAAAAGTTGAAAAATCTTAGAGAAGGGTATGAGAATGTTTAAAGTAAAATGTACATGGAGACAAAGATTCAGAAATATAAAAGATTCAGGAAGCAAGATGAAGTGAGAAACACTGAAGGGAGAAATAAATCCAGAAAGACCATATTAGTAGAGAGTTTTGAGAGGAGAGAAAGAGATCAAAGTAGCCTTAGTTGATAATAAAATTTAGAATTTAAAGAAATGAGTGAAATAAAATTTAGGAAGTTTGCCTATGTGATCACTGCCAGTTCCCTTTATTGTATCCTCATGAAATCATCTATAAAGATGCACATTGCTCTTAAGGGAGTTTGGAGTTCAATTTGAGTTTCATTTCCATGTGTCACTATGCTGAAACCAGCTTTAAACTGAGGGTGAGAATGCCCAGTTTTATCTGGATTATGCCCATGGCCCTTGGCTCTTTTCAGAGACTTCCTCAACTTCCTGCCAAAAGCTCTGTTATTATAGATTATGAGGACCTTAATTAACATTAAAAGGGGAAATATTTTATGTGAGTTATGAATCTGTTAGATTTGCTATGTGTCTACTGTTCCAGTAAAATTTTTTGAATTTAGTGTGTCAACATTGTTGAATTTTTCATGGATTTCCTTATTAGATACATCTTCATTTCTCATCATTAGATGTAGTCATGACGTAGAGTTTACACAGCACTTGTATACCCATTATCTCATTTCCTTTTCACAATATTTCTGTGTGTTTAGTTATCATTTTACTGATGACAATAGTGAAGGTAAGAATTTCATGGCTTGACTGTAAAAGTGCACTTAGAATCATCTGTTTATGTGTGTGATACTTGTTATAAACACTTCATGTTTTTCTCTACTAATTGAGCTGATTACAGGTTTAGGACATGTACATTTTCTAATCAAATTTTTACCTTCAAACAGTATACAATCATAAAATGGGTTTTACACTGATGCAACCAATAATTATATTAGAATTTTTCCTGACTAGTTCTATTTTAATTCTGACACCTGTGTGTTTTGCAAAACTCCAGGCAATATGCTTTCTATTTCCTACTGGTTACCGCAGTGATAATAATTTTTAGAATTCAATTTTCATGGGCAGATTAGTTTACTAATTTGAAATAGTGGGTATCTGCAGTAATAAAAATGAATCCTAAAATTTCCTGTTGAATCTAACTGATAAAATGTCATGACACCATTTCAAATGCAAACTTTTGATTGATGTAAAAACTAGGATTGAAGGTACAAAGGTCAGTAAGCATTGGACTGGTATTATTACCTATATGTGGGCTACATCAGACATGTACATTTATCTTATGTACTATGTTGACACAGCTACTAGGTTTCAAGTTTTTATTTTTGTACCATTTTGCCTAATGTTACACACTAGTGCTTAATACTTGAAAGAAAAGAATTTACTTTCTCTGATTTATACAAAATCATATAGTTAGAACTTGATATAGCTTTTTGAATTTACATAGAACCTTTGAACTCTTAAATGAAAACATATTAAAGGTTGGAACTTTATAGCAGACACACTAGATAGAACTAATGTACAGTAGATGTCAGGTGGCAGGCTGCTCTAACCAAAAAAAAAAAAAAAGCAGGTTTTCACAAGTGTCTACTGCTCTTCTATTTGCCTCTTTCTCTTCTATGTGAAATATATTTCTCACCTATCTTCAAGCTCATTCTTTACTTCCATTAAAAATTATTTTTTTTCTAGGAAACTATCTGATTGCCCGGTTCAGATACAGATCTTCCCTCTTTTCACACCAGATTTCTTTTTCTACTTCTCTTTTGGCATGGGACACTGTATATTTTATTTTATTTTTTATTTTTTGTCTATCGTAGATTTCATACTAGCCTATGAATTCCTGGATGATAGAATCTGCAATTTATCTTTTGCCTATCCCCATTGCTACACACATGGCATATTAGTTTTCTAGAACTACTATAAAAAAATTATCACAAATTTGGTGACTTTAAGCAACAGAAATTTATTCTCCCAATTTTGGATGTTAAAAGTCCAAAATCAAGTTGTCAGTAGTACCACACACCCTCTGGAGGCTCTAGGACAGTGATGGCGAACCTATGACACGCGCGTCAAAGGTGACACACAAACTCGTTTTTTTAAATTGATTTTTCTTTGTTAAATGACATTTAAATATATAAAATAAATATCAAAAATATAAATCTTTGTTTTACTATGGTTGCAAATATCAAAAAATTTCTATATGTGACATGGCACCAGAGTTAAGTTAGGGTTTTTCAAAATGCTGACACGCTGAGCTCAAAAGGTTCGCCATCACTGCTCTAGGAGAAAATTATTCCCTGCCTCTTTAAGCTTCTGTTGGCCTCAGGTTTTCCTTGCCTAGTGGGTCTCACTCCAATCTTTGCCTCTATCTCCACATAGCTTCGCCCTCCCTGTGTCCTTCTCCTGTGTCTTATGAAGATACCAGTTATTGGATTTAGAATTCATCCTCAATCCAGAATGATCTCATTCAGGATCCTTAATTAAATTATATCTATAAAGATCTTTTTTTTTTCCCAAATAAGAACACATTCACAGGTTCCAGGGGTTAGGACATAAATATATAATTTTTTGGGGGGGTGGGGGTCACTACTCAACTCACTACATATAGTAAGCCCTCAATATATCAGTATATGTTTATTGATATACACACACATTTAATTTTGGGGAAAAAGAACACCACACATTTTTCTTCAAGAATATTGTTTTCAGCTTAACAAATTATCCCAAACTATATGCCTTAATACAACACCCATTTATTATTTCACAGTTTCCGTGAATCAGGAGTGTGGGCACAACATAGCTAGATACTCTGCTCAGGGTTTGCAATCAAGGTGTTGACTAGGGGCTGGGGTTTCATTGGAGGCTCAGGATTCCCTTCCAAGCTCACATGTTTGCTGGCACAATTTACTTCCTTACAGCTGTAGAACTCATGGTGTTGTGTTGCTATATGGCCAGCAGGGGAGCTTCTATGACCTCAAGGGAAGACCTATTTAGTGGTTCTCAACCTTCCTAATGCTGTGACCCTTTAATACAGTTCCTCATGTTGTGGTGACCCCCAACCATAAAATTATTTTCGTTGCTACTTCATAACTGTAATTTTGCTACTGTTATGAATCGTAATGTAAATATCTGAGATGCAGGATGTATTTTCATTGTTACAAATTGAACATAATTAAAGCATAGTGAGTAATCACAAAAACAATGTGTAATTATATATGTGCTTTCCGATGGTCTTAGGCGACCCCTGTGAAAGGGTCGTTCGACCCCCAAAGGGGTTGAGACCCACAGGTTGGGAACCACTGACCTAGACCCTTTTCTAAAGGGTTTCCAACTGTTAAGTCAGGCCCATCAAGGATTAACTTAAAAGTCAACTGATTTGGGTCCTTAATTATCTCTGAAACCCTTCACCCTTGCTACATGCTATAACCTAATCCTGGTGGCAACACTGAGTTGGAGATCATGGGGGCATTCATCAAATTTTGCTTAGCACGGGTATATAAGCTTTTTATTTTACCAAGATATTGTCCTGATTTAATGTGAAATAGGGTTAAATTCAGTACACTAGCTATTTCCATAGATTCTTACATGTATTTGACTTATTTTATTCCAGTCTAAAGCATTAGGCCCAACATATTGTGCCAGTGTCTGATTCTAAAGACTCAGATTCAAAGTGAAAGAAGTATTTTCTGAAAATACTATGTTTAAATGAGATAGCAAATAGGTTTGAATGATAAACACGACTGCTTGAATTGTGGGATAGGATTGAAGTTTTGCCCTGATAATACAGTGTCCATGAAAGAAACCATAAGTGAGTGATCTAATACAGAAAGAGGAAGTTGCATATTCCACAATTGGGAAGGGTATTGGGGACATTAAAGTCAATAGCTTTAGGGCAAAAGAGAGGAAATGGGAAGAAGTTTAATCTCTTGTCTTCTGTGATTAAGATTAATTGCTCTTTTCCTTAAACTTGGTTATTTGATCCTCATCACTTGATCCTGTATGTGAGAACAAGAATGTCAATAGTTTTCATTTTTTAGACAATGATGATCAATTTGTAATGTGGTTATCTAGGGCAGTAGGTTGAGAAGAACTCAGAGATCATGCCTGAGTTTAGTTTAAAACAAGATTAATTAGTAATAACTTTTTTGGGCACTGAAGGGAGGAGTGGAAGCAGCATTATACCACATATTTACCAACTGTTCCAGATAGCCTGTCTTCACCTTGATTGTCAGTTCAGAACCCTGGATTACTACCTTGTTCACTTATCTCTGAGATCCTGAATTCCTGCATGGATAACCTGCTAAACATTTGGGTATATCTAAACTTTATGTTTTTCTTGTTAACTTTTCCTATGTGCTTCCCATCCATTTGAGCCTCTCATTTTGCACACGCACACGGGTCAGAGATTGGGTTTGATTGAAAAAGATGTTCATTGAAAATAGGTTTCACTGAAGTTCAGTTAATGGACTCTATCCAGGGAGAAGCCTGTGTCAGTTTTCATTAGGAACATATAAAAGACAACAAAAATATATGGCTCAAATTAGAAGTCCAATTTTAATATAATGGTTCTAAAGTTATTAGAGACTTATTTCTTCAAGTTTTATTTTGTGTGTGTGGGGGGGCTCCATATATATGAAGGCCTTGAGGTGGGAAGTATTTAGTTATTATAAGAAATGGAAAAAAGGCAGGTGTGGCTGAAATATAGAGGGTGAGGAAGAGAGTTAAAAGATTTGAGAATATTGAAAGTTTTTAAAAGACAGTGATATGATCATATCTGGAGTTTTTAAAAACTTCTCTGGTTACTGCAGGATAAGGGATAAAGTGGGAATTAGAGAGACCATTTAAAAAGACATTGCACCCAGCTGGTGTGGCCGAGTGGTTAAGTGTCAACCCATGAGCAAGGAGGTCATAGTTTGATTCCCGGTCATCGCACATGCCTGGGTTGCAAGTTCAATCCCCAGTAGGGGAGGTTCAGGAGGCAGCAGATCAATTATTCTCTCTCATCGATGTTTTTATCCCCTTTCTCTCTGAAATCAATAAAAACATTTTTTTTCAAAAAGACATTGTAACAATACTGGCAAGAGAGACATATTCTATCAAGCTAGGTGCTATAAGAACTGCTACAACAAGGTCCTCTAATAAAGTCCTTATAATGCTGATGAGATTCCCTAGGAACATAACTTTTGTTTATATCAATTAACCCATGGTAAAATTGCTTTCCTTATACATCATTTCACTTAACATTATAGAATGCAATAAAGATGTTAAATGATAACTTACTAGACTATAAAGTAGAAGAAAGATAATATGTAATGGTACAAAGGCCAGAAAATATATGGTTCTTTTGCAGAGTAATGAATTGTCTACTGAGGCAGGAACAATGCTATATGGAGAGTTGTAATAGAAGAGAAGCCTGCAAAGGGATATTGCCATCAGATAGTGAAGGTCTTACATGCAAAAGCAAGGCATTTGGAATTTTGAAACAGTAGTGAGTCATTGTGTGTCATCTAATTTAATATGTATTTTATTTAATGTTTCACATTTACTTACCTATATTAATGGTGTTAACCACCATCCGATAGGTTAAAAGTCTTATATACTATTTAGTGTTATTTAAATGTACGATGCTAATGCCCCAGTTGGTTTGGCTCAATGGATAGAGCGTTAGCTTGTGGACTGAAGGGTCCTAGGTTCGAGGGCACATGGTCAAGGGCACAATGCCCAGGTTGTGGGCTTGATCCCCAGTGAAGGGTGTGCAGGAGGCAGACAATCAATGATTCTCTCTTATCATTAATGTTTCTATCTCTCTCTCCCTCTCCCTTCCTCTCTGAAATCAATAAAAGATATTTAAATGTAAGGTGCTATTGTTATTATCACTTATTTTTATTAGTAGCAATAATAATACAACTTAATGCGGTTTTGTTTACTGTGGCTCTTAAAAATAGATAAAACATTTAGTTACCCATGAGTTCTCATTAAAGTATATTTAAAGAATCTCATATATCTCACTGTACTTTCGTTATTATCTGTTACATTTTGGTGGAGAAAGAACAAGGGTAGTAGACTTTTAGTTTGAGTGAGCTTATTTTGAAAGCATACAAGAAAGATGATGTATGAAAGTGATGTGCTCAAAATGAAAAACACAAAGCCATTGTTTGGTCTCAAAGCACTTCTAATTACTAGAAAACACAATTATTTCTTATTAGTTTAATCAGCCAAAAATCTGTGTTTATGATAACCCCATTCATTTTAGAAATTATGTAATAACTCGTTCTCCACATTGCTGACATGAATAAATAATGATTAATGATTATGCTGTTTTTATTTTGAAGAATAGTATCTTCTAAAGTTAGATGACTTGTTGTTCCTTAATGCTTGGGTTGTATTTGAGTTTTTCAAAAAGTTTGCTGTGTTCTTTTTTTTAATCCTCACCTGAGGATATTTTTCCATTGATTTTCAGAAAGAGTAGAAGAGAGAGGGGAAGACAGAGAAGCATCGCTGTGAGAGAGACACATCGATTGGTTGCCTCCTGCACGCGCCCTGACTAGGGCCCAGGCTGAGGAGGAGCCTGCAACCACTGTAAGTGCCCTTGACCAGAAGACCCTTATAGATATAGGGTCTGAAGTTCATAGATGTTAAGATGTCTGATATTTCATAGCCAGTAAGTTGTAGACCTGTAGGCAGAACCTACATACATTCAATTTCAAATTTTATACATGTTTTATTATAGCAGACTGTCTCTTTCCAGGAAGAATGGACTATCCTTCCCTATGACTGGAAAAAAAAAACCTGCCATGGTGTGATTATACCAAGGAGCCTTTTGAAATGTAACCATGTTTGTTTAAAATGTATTTGTTTTTTAAAAAGTTTCCTCATCCTGAAATTCTCAAACTATGTTTTTGTGGTATTTATTTATTCTCACAACTCTGGAATGAGAAAGGAAATGATTTCTCACCACTTCACCAGTTTGTCTCTTTGGGCCTAAATTTTTAGAATAGGCTATCTCACATTTATCAAACTTATTTGGTACCCTGAAAAATTAATATTTGCATTTTGCTTTCTTACGCAGTCAGAATATCTGTGTACTACATGCGTAAGTGCCAGTACTATAGGCTTTGGAAATTCGCTTGTCCCCAAGTTTTGGCTCTTATATTTACATCTAATTTTGTTGATCTGACAGATACATTTTTGTGGTTAATGAACTGTTAATTAATAAAATTTGTATCTTCTTTGTGAATTATTAATGATTCATTAAAACAAAAAAAATCTCAAATTCTTATTTTAAACTTAGTATTGGTAATAAACAAGTAAGTAGGTAGTGGATATAGTAGATTTTAATCAAATCCCATATAATAAAAGAGTAATATGCAAATTAACCATCACTCTCCACAAAAAATATGGCGGCGCCCATAGCAGCCAGGGCAGGACGCTGGCTGCATCACCCTGGCAATGTGAGGCCAGCAGGCACTGCCGTGGTGACCCGGACCAGGCAAGCGCCCAGCAGGGCCTGCTGGCGGGTCACCCCAGGAATCTGCGAGCAGGCAAGCATGGCCCGAATGCAGCACCCAGCAGGACCTGCTGACAGGTAGCTGGGCATGGTGGGTCGCCACGGCAATCCCCAAGCAGGCAAGTTTGGCCCGCAGGCAGCACCCACTAGGGCCTGCTGGCAGATCACCATGGGGACCCCCGAGCAGGCAAGTGCCCAGCAGGGCCTGCTTGCCGTCGCCATGGTGTGGAGCAGGCAGGCCCCACAGAGAGCCAAGAACCTCGGGGAGCAGGCCTAAGCCACCAGTAGGACATCCACTGACAGCTCCCAGATTGGAGAGGGTGCAGGTTTCGCTGAGGGATCCCCCCTTCCCCCACCTTGTGCACGAATTTCATGCACAGGGCCTCTAGTCTAAGTATAAAATTATTGCTTTTGACAAAAATGAGATAGCTCAATGATAATGAAATAACTCAAAAATTCTATTATGTTTATTTAAATTAAAGATAAGAAAAAGCATACCTGTGTATGTCTAAATGTGTAAAATATTATTAAATTTTAATTTTAAAACTGTGGTAGATATTTTAAGGGGAACAGTTGGGAAGACATCTAATTTTTTTAAATAATTATTTCTCAGTTACATTTGAAATACAATATTATGTTAGTTTCAGGTGTACAACATAGTGATTAGTCATTTATACTACTTATGAATTGATCACCCTAATAAGTCTAGTACCCATCTGACACCATACATACTTATTACCATATTATTCACTATTCCCTATGATATATTTTACATCCTCATGACTGTTTTTATAACTGCCAATTTGTGCTTCTTCATCCTTTTATCTTTTTCAACCATCCCCTAACTCTCCTCTCATCTGGCAACCATCAAAATTTTCTCTGTGTCTGAGTTTGTTTGTTTTGTTTGTTCCTTTATTTTGTGTTTTAAATTTCACATATAAGTGAAATAATATGGTATTTGCCTTTGTCTGACTTATTTTACTCAGCACAACACCTTCTGGGTCCATCCATGTTGTTGCAGATGATAAGATTTATTTCTTATGGCTAAGTAATATTCTATTGTACATGTGCCATCTCTTCTGTATCTATGGGTAGATACTTAGGTTGCTTTTATATCTTGGCTATTGTAAATAATGCTGCAGTGAACATAGGGGTGCATATGCATTTTTGAATGAATAACCAGAAGTGGGATTACTGGGTCCTTCTTTGTCTGTCTCATGTTATAACCTTTGTTTTAAAGTCTATTATGTTTGATGTAAGTTAAATTACCCCAGCCCAGCTTTTTTTGGTTTATTTCTATTTGGATATGAAAGAATGGAAATAGCTTTATCCATCCCTTCTCTTTTGGTCTATGTGTGTCTTTCAATCTGAAATGGGACTCTTGTAGGCAGCACATATAGAGCTCTTATTTTCTTATACATTCAGCCACCCTAAGGAAGACACCTGATTAATAGGTGATGATGAGGTATTCTTTTCTGATTAAAATAATCCTAAAAATTCTCTAATCAACACTTACTTTATCACAGAAATATCAAAAGATAGGCCAAGGTCTGATTTCAGTCCAGAATAATGAATGACTTTATTTACTTATATTTTTATTTTAGGTTTCATTGCTTCTTTCTTTTGTAATTTTAATTTTGTAAATTATATGGAATATGGGGTATAAATGTTTATTATGTTGGTAATTTTAATATGGCCCTTGAAATTCATTATATTAGCTAATAAAATGCCTTGTTTAGTACTCAATTATTGTTAGGGTTTAATAAGACACCTCCTTTATTTTTTAGTATTAGATTACCATGGCGAATGGGAATCTAATACTGGTAGTTTATAAAAGGTACCAAGGTATATACAATGAACAAAACTTCATGTGAACTTGAAGATGCCTTCTTAGGATACTTGAGTTTTTTTACAACTAAGTAATTTAGTGCTAGTTCTAGTACTTGGTTTGTCCATGAGGACACCAGCTATAAGTCTGTAGTCAGAATTCACTACATGATAATGTCTGTGGACACAGAGAGGTAGTGTGTTTTTGTCTGTGCATAATGTAAAAAAATAGAGCACAGTTGTCAGAGTCAATTTCTAGATTAAGAATTTAATTTTCACAGACGAAGGCCATTCACAGTGGAGTGTGCCTTAGTTTCAATTTAATTCAGGGAACAGTTACTCTGTGCTTATAAAATATAACATACTGTATTAGGCATCAATATATTAAAATTTTGAGTTTCACACATTCTCTGCTTTGAAAAATATTTTCTTAACATGTAATTGTGAGTTATAACAATTTTGAGAATGACAAAAATATTCATTATGATATTACTCCTACAAACTCCCCAAAACTAAAAACAATCATGGACGAAACAACACAATATCTTTAAATCATTGGTACAAACTTAAAAAATACATACTAGCATTTATTGTATCTTAAAATAAATGCCCACAGTTAACCAAGAGATTTTTAGCCATACTTTTTTTAAGATATCAGTTTTTCTAAGCCATTCAATTGAATAGAAACCAATACTATAGTAATAAATTTAGGTTTTGCATTAATATAACACACAACTATAAGCCAGTGTTATAAAGGAGAAGTAATTTATAAAATTCCACTTCAGGTCATTGTTTCACTGCCCCTCATCTCCTGACTCCATTCAAGATTTATGTAGACATACTGTTTCTCTTGCTGTCCGGATTTGTCTCCTTCATGAAAATTTATTAGGGATTTCAAAGGGTGTTGCATGAAATTCATAGTGTGGTATATGAAGGATATTTCAGGTCAAGAGTATGGAATTGTGAAAAGAGTCACCATGAAATTATTCAAAGTAATGGGCTGACAGATTTAGATTTTCCTGATAAATATATCCTAATCAAAAGAGCTAAACAATTTTAGATTATACCTCATAGGTTATTATATTAAATATGGCAATGGTGAGCTATAAATTATCTATCCAGAAACTACCTTGCAAATTATACACCATAAGGAATATGTGAAAGTTATAAGAAAATTTAGATTGTAATTACAGCTATTATTTCTATCATTTCAATGAGAAAATTCTAGAAAAGTGTTATATAGTACTTTAATAAAGTCCAATTGTCCTTTTTAAGATCAGGTACCATATAAAGGTTAAGGTCACAGCTAAACATATTTGGATTTAAAAGAGCTGATGTTTGTAGAAGGCTATAGCTACCAATCATCCACCCTAATTATTTTTAAGCACATGTCATAGTATTAACTTACCATCAGCAGTTCTTTAAAAAAAAAGTCTTTGCCAGTATCATTAATTGGTTTCTGTGAATGGTTTCATATTGAATATTGTGAATCATAAATAAAAGCATTCACTTTTTGCTCCTCGTATTTTGTCCAATACTTTCTAGATGAGTCTAATGTTTAAAATAAGCCTAAATATCAAAGATATTTTAAAATTAAACCACAAACATGGCCAAATTCAAGCCTTACCTGTGTCTTCCTATGAATGCAGTTTGGTTAAAGAAATTATTAATAATTTCTGTACTTTAAGAGATACCACATTGAGATGTAGGAATTATAAAGCTATTAAATATAATTTCTATATCAAGAGAAAACATTAGATTTTACATTTCTAGAGGTTTTGATTAAGAACCTTGTTAAAAATACTTGGCTACATTATGAATTCTAATGTGTCTACTGCTAATACTTTTATTAGTGCTACCAATTATTGGACACTTTTCTATGTCAGGCACTGTCATAGGTATATTGATATATTTTAGAATGGCCAAAAGAAGTCTAAGAAATTATTCTCATTTTCAGATGAAGCAATTGGGATTTTGTAAATTCCCCCAAATTACATAGCAATTAAATGGCAAAACCAGTCTTCAAACCTAAATCATTCTGATCCCAACATCTACATCAGAGGAGATACTAGTATATGGATGGTAAATAGGCATGTGAAAAGATGCTCCACATCATATGTCATCAGGGAAATGCAAATTAAAACAAAATGAGATAGCACTACATACCTATTACAATGGCCAAAGTCTAGAATACTGGTAACACCAAATACTAGTGAGGATGGGAATATAAAATGGTACAGCAACTTAAAAAAATATATGTACTTTTATCGATTTCAGAGAGGAAGGGAGAGAGACATAGAAACATCAATGATGAGAGAGAATCATTGATTGGCTGCCTCCTGCACGCCCCCTACTGGGGATGGAACTCGCAACCTGGGCATGTGTCCTTGACTGTAATCGAACCCAGGACCCTTCAGTCCACAGGCTGATGCTCTATCTACTGAGTCAAACCGCCTAGGGCAGTACAGCAACTTTGTAAGACAGTTTGGAAGTTTCTTACAAAATGAAACATAGTTTTACCAAAGATCCAGCCATCATACTCTGTAGCTACATAGAATAGCATGATGGATCTGACAAGCATCCGATTAAATGAAAAACAAAACCAAACCACAAGACCCTTAAGTTTGTATAATATAATTCCAATAATTTCATTTATATCAAGTTCAAAAAAAAACTAATGTAAACTACATATATATTTTAGGGATGCACACATTTTGAGATAAGGAAAGGATATGAGGTTTCTGGGTCCTGTCAGTATTTTATCTCTTGACTCAGATAGCACTAAAACATGTGTGGCCTTTATAAATATTATATTGTATATATTTATGTACTTTATATGGTCATTTTTATGATAATATTTTTTAGTATTTACCAATTAGACTTCTTTAAAATCACAGAATATTTTGAGATATTAATCTCCCATCTCTTATTCCAAGTTCTCCATAAGTATTTGCTCACAGAGAAGTAGACCCAATATTAAGGTCAAATGAATGTTAGGTTAACAGGTTTAAAAAACAAGTACAGTTTGTTTTTCTCAGTTAGTCGTGACTGCTACAATAATCACATCTACTGATTACCTCCTACAGTAAACGAAGTCAAAATTGTTTGAAATCTAAGGTACCAAAAATTAGATCAATAGCTGCAATTACCAGTAAGACTGCACAGGGTGCAGGTAATAGAAACTTCATTTTCTTAACAATGCGCAAAGCGCACGTGTGTGTGTGTGTGTGTGTGTGTGTGTGTGTGTGTGTGTGTGAAGGAAGCCTTGCTTTCAAAAAATAGTTTCAGGAAATATATTTGGGGTTTTGAAAATGAGTTGAAAGTGAAACATTATATATTTACTACAAAGAGAAAATATGTGTATAAACACACGCACGCACACACACACACACACACACACACACACACTTGAAAATAGCAATCAGATTTTCTTGGCCCATGGAAAAGCAACCTTAATGCTCTTATTGGCACACTACCAGGGATTTAAGCCATATGGCTATTCCAAGATTATGCAGCTGTGGTGATAATACTGACAATAGACCAGAAATTGTACTTTCTCGGGAAAAAGTTGCATTCAATTTAAAAATTTTACACAAAGGTGTTTTAATGAGAATGAATGCCTGTTCAGTATACAGGCTTACAAGTCAGTTATTTAGGAACGGGCTGGTATCAACATCTGTCAAACCTCTTCTCTGGTTCAGAGTGAATTAAAGGTAAATGAGAATGAAAGCGTATGAAATATATTGCTAAACCGTGCCTTCCTAATTCACAAATGCAGCAGTATATTATTATAAAACTTCCAATGACATTGCAAAGGCAAAATATACCTCCAGGAAAAATAAATAAATAAAATAATGTTCTTTTGAAACATTCCTCATGACCAAGGTAAAGAGACCACAGAAAGAGTGACATTAGCCTACAGCTAAAAGATAGAAAACTAGTTTTAGCAAAAAGCAGAACTAGACATTTATACTTTTGCTATTTAGAATGAGCAGCATGCTGGTGTATGACCCAGGTAAAAATGAGTTTTAGTTCTTGATGTGTGTGATCTTGCATCATGGTCCCTCAAGAGAAAGTTGACCTTTTATAATTCCTCATAGTAGGGAAAATGCCTGTGGGATCACACACTCTGAAAAGATTGATGACATTTGAGAAGAACTGAATATTTTAAAGCATGAACATTTTATGTAATAGGAGCAATCTTTAATTTCAAAACAGTCACCTGCTTGCTAAAAATAGGGACTCCTAGCAAGAGAGTGTCTCATTGAATATAATTTCCATTGGTGTATTTTTAGTATGCTGTTTGATAAGTAGACTAATAGGGAGCTTTAAAGGTGTATTTTAATGACAGGAAAACTTCAAGTGTCTTTAATTCTGATAAGAATTCCCAAGCATTATGTTATTAGGTGGGCAAAATGAAAGTATAACTCTCACCTCAAAAAGAAGCTTCTGAAAGATTTCATTCAATATATCTTAACCTTTTGTTGAACCGAGTGTTATTGGTTTCATTATTTCTATATCTGGAGTTTGGAAGGCATTAAAGAAAAAGCAGGGGAGAAAGTTAAGCTGCCAATTTTCTATTTTTAGCTCTAGGTTTATATTATAAGTTCAATAACATCTTTGCAAAAAGTTATTTAAGGTACATTTGGGAAATTGCTTAAGGTAATTAATTCAAGTTCAAATTAGAAAATGAACCCATCAGGGACATTATTTCTCAGAAAAGAATTCCTTTAGAGTACAGCATGTCTGAGAGCAGGTATTTTTGGATTGCTCTTGATTGGATACTCTTAGAAATATTAGTAACAAAGTTTATGCATATATTTATATAAAACTATCCTGTTCTCATATGCAAAAGGAATTTCTTCTTTCCACTTACCTCCTTCTCCCATTTTTTCTCACTTTTGGCTCTCCTAACTGCTGTTGAGTTCACTGAACTTCCTCATCAGATTAATCTAGTTATTCTTCCTCCTCTCCAAAATACTGACTAGTGCCCAAGGCACACACTGGCACCTACCACTGTACCCTCAGGTAGATATGTATGTCTCTCTGAAACAGCTGAGCTGTATGCTTCCAAGAGGTAGCCATACCTTTCTGAACCTGATTATACTACTTCTACTTAGTATTGCAGTTACCTAATTTAATTAAATATTATCTATGTTGACAAAATATGACTTTAAAAAATTATGAAAAACAAGGTGAATATCTTGCAAAGACTTTATAAAAGTGAGTTATTAAAAACAAGTTGCTATAAAATTTGATTTGGGAGGAGAAAAATATGCAGTATAGGGGAAAACTCCCCCCTTGCTATATAAGTCTCTAGGTTCCCGTTAAAGAAGCAGAAACTGAAAATGGTAGTCTTTGCATTATGGCTGAGATTTATACAATATGAGACTTGATCACATGTCAAAAAAAGCGCATAGTATACATAAAATGTTTCATAAATTAATGTGCATTCACATGTTGTATTTTTAAATGTTTAACCTATATGTATACCCTTTTTAAAAACACAATGCTATTTCAACCAACTTTCCATTAACCAAGTAACTACTGGTCACAGTTGGAGTGAAGGACACATAATGTAGGAAAACTATTCATCCCTTTCCCTCATTCATTCACCACTTAGTTATTCTCAATTCATTTGTATAATGAAGTTTACTTTGTTGGAATATAATTTTAGCAGCAAGACTATGTGACAGAGTAGATGTATAGTGAATACAGTTTAGAAGAGGGATAAAGTATAGATTACAAAAACAGCCCACTCATTGTCTGGTAATCAAATTTAGCACTTCTTTAAGGCACAAATGTTCATAGAATTATGCTAAAAATATATTGAAATTTCTCTCCTCAAGGACTAGAATATATAAAGTAATAAATAATTCTGTCTTTAATTTGGTACATGAGCTGTGTCATATCTCCTTCTTTTCCTGGAGACAATTTTTGAAACTTTTTCTAGCATTCTGTAGGCGTAGAAAGAGCACACACATAGAAACACTGAATTATACATGAATGGCAAACTAATAGTTTATTTGTCAAGACCAAGTACTTTGGGAAGTGAGGCCAGAGAGAATATACTTGGTGGGAAGTCTGTGGGAAATCAGACAGAGAAAGCAAAATGTTTTTTGGTCCATCCACAAAGGCTACATAATAAAGATGGAACTTATTGCACAATTTAGATGGAACTAATCAGCCCGGGTAAGAGAAGAGAGTTACAGTATGTATTTTTTTTTCTACTCAGTTAGGAAACACTCTTTTGTTTTGTTTTAAATGAAGATAATAAAGCACTGCCTATGATGTTTCCTCTCAGCAAGGTTAGGCAAAATGCAAAGATACATGGAAAATTTGGATCATTAAACAAAGGCTATGTTTGCAGGGAATATTCCTTTGAATACATTTTTTTTTTCCACAGTGGAAATCTATTTATAAAGGAAAACTGATATGCTAGAAGAGGATTCTAAAAACAGAGAAAAATATTTGTACTTATAATTCCAGATACTTCTAAAATTTGGCCAATTACCAATCATGAAACAGAATGTAAAGTAGTCACTATATGTGGAAGCTTTCCTTTCCTTAGAAAGAAATGAAATGAGTTTAAGTTTTGTCCATGCATGCTTGTCCAGTATGTATATTCCATGAGTCAATAGGATTTTGATTCTTCAACAGCTTTAATATTTGTGGGTTTCTAATGCAATGGTCACTTGGAAGTAGATTGATTCTGAGATAAAAATAATCATATTCCTACTTTTGCAGTTTACCACTGAATTCTTATTTTCTAGTAAATGGATCTATATTGCTATGTTTAGCTGAAACATACTGCTATGACCACCCAGGTATACTTCTACAGATTATTTAAACCTTGTCAATGATATAATTCCTCAAAGAGAGCATGCATTCCTTTGGGAAAAAGAAAATGGAAAGCAGACATTAGGTCCCCATAAAGATAGTCCTCCTTGTACATTGTAACATCAATCCTCATGTCACTGGTGTGCAAATGTCCACACCAAAAATTATTTTTGCCCCTATCATATATGACCTAATATATAACACATACGTAAACATGGCTAATTTATTTTCTATCATACCTCATCTTTTCAGTGCATCATCTTATAATAATGTTGCTTAAATAGCAAATTGTCTGTTATGTGAGGCTCTCCTGGCTCAGAGAAGGGGTGGAAGACAACATGATATTGTGGGAAGATTCCCAGTATTAAAGCCAATAAAATTGGGTCTGAATGTCAAACCTATATTTAAAAAATTACATTCCTGCTTTGATAATCCGTTCCCTCTTTAAAAATATGTTTCTGTTTAAAATGTGCTACCCCATGATAAAGGGCTTTGTAAATTATTATGGCAGGATAATTTACTGAAATATTTATTTTCATCCTGCTACTGTGGAAGATTGGGGGGAAAAGAGGTTACTTTACCTTGCTTATCTCTAAGAGTTTTTGGTTTAAGAATCTGGAGGTCTGATGCCTCTAAAGTATGTTGATTTTCTTTCTTTCTTCCTTCCTTCCTTCTTTCCTTCCTTCCTTCCTTCCTTCCTTCCTTCCTTCCTTCCTTCCTTCCTTCCTTCCTTCCTTCCTTCCTTTCTCTCTCTCTCTCTCTCTCTCTCTCTCTCTCTCTCTCTCTCTCTCTCTCTCTCTCTCTTTCTTTCTGAACCCAAACCAAATTTTACTAAATGCAATGTGGCATTCTGGTTTGGGTCCTGGAACAGAGAAAGGACATTAGTGGAAAAATGTCATGAAATCTGAATAGTCTGATAGTAGCAAACAAATGTTGGTTTCTTAATTTTAACAAATGAACTAAGGTAATATAATATATTTTAGGGGAAATTGAGTTAGAGGTGTACAGAAATTATCATTTTCAAAACTTTTCTGTAAATGTATACTGTCTTCAAAAATATAAAGTTATTTTAAAATATTAACATATGTAAGTTACCCAAAGAAAAAGCCCTGCCAAGGATTTTGTTAGGGGAATATAATGCTGCATGGAGCCATAGGCAGGCATGAGGGTCAGTGGTGTTTCTGCCTTTGATCAAAGAGATTCACTAGGCTGGAGAAAGAGGTTGAGTTCTCTAAGTGTTGGAGACATGCACCTCACTACAATATAGCATCCTAAGAATTGACTGCAGTTCTGATTTATAGGTAAGGTGGAGGCATTGAATACCAACAACTAATAATGAGGCTGTGGAATTCATGGTAAAAGAACTCTGTAGCATGGAGGGATCAGAGTGCCTAACAGACTTTTACAATATGCATTTCAGCAGTTTTTGTGACATGTTAAAGATTAGTAACCCTTTCCCAGAGTTTCATTCACCAAGTGCTCCTCACTATTCTTGAAAACTCTAGAGAAGTGGGGCCGCCAACCACATGATTGAATTTATCACCATCATGGAAAGGAAAAGTCATGTAACATTTTCTTGTCTCCCCATCAACTTTGGTGGAATATATGCATAGGTACTACATTATATGTCATTCAATATATCTAAGAGCTATTATTCAGGAAGGAGGAGGATTTCTGCTTGGAGAGAACTCCTTAGCACATAGCCACCCATCAGGATAAAAAGCACTTCTTGTGGATACCCACATCACAGGCCTATGAAACATAGATACTGGCAGTTGCAGACTGGAAAACCAAGGTTATATTATACAATATAAGATATGAAGTAAGACATGTTCAAATATATAAGATTGAGTGGGATTAACATTCTTTTATTAGTTACATAAATTGTTTTTCAATATAATTTAAAATGTAGAAATATAATGAGTCTTAGTGAACTAATTCTTTTGTCAATTGGTGAAATTTTAATTTTATATAAGACTGCAGTGAAAATGAGCGCAGGACTTTATCCTAATTCTGTAACAACCAGTTTAAAGAAGAAAATTGTTGACTTGTTTTAATGTTCTTCTTTTTTCTTTTTTATATATTTTTATTGATTTCACAGAGGGAGGGAGAAGGATAGAGAGATAGAGAGAATCATCCATAGGCTGCCTCCTGCACGTCCCTTCCTGGGGATTGGAGCCTGCAACCCTGATATGTGCCCTTGATTGGAACCTGGGATTCTTCAGTCTGTAGGCCAACGCTCTATCCACTGAGCTAAACTGGCTACAGCTAATTTTAATGTTCATAATGCATGTAAATCAATATATAAGTGACAACTTATTTCAAAATATACCTCACATACAACAGCAGGATGTTAAATGACTCTTTCTAAATAAAATAAAAAATTGGATGCCACCAGGAACATAATCTTTTATTATATGAAACATTTTTATTTCATAGTGAATAAATGGCAACTTTGGTGATTCATTGTTCATGGAACAGCTTGAGATCAGCGCTAAAATGTCAATTATTTTAATAGTCTAAGCTTTGTAAACCACTACAGATGTTTTATTCTAAGTATAATGAGAGGATGAAAAAAATCTAAATGAATTTTTAAGAGAACTGAAGCTCCATTTGCGTCACCCTACAAAAACTGAGACTAATTCGTGAAAAAGTAATTTATTTTGCTTGCATAGTTGATTGCTTTAAATTTTTAAAATCACATCAGTTTCTTAGAGCTGTTATGCTTTGAGAGGCCTTAAGACAAGTGCAATGTTATTAAGTGGGTACTGGCTGAAGAAGAAATATATTTGAAGAAGTTTCTGAGGTTATTATGTATGTAAGGTTAAAAGAGAATAAGTTGTAGTCCAACTCTGTGGAAGTAGTCACAGTAGACTGTAATTCAAAAGAGGTAGGGAGTGTAATTACAAATCTACAGTCTAAGCATGGAACTAAAAGATTGAGTTTTGAGGATATTTTCCCAATATTGCTCCCTACTCCATATGAGTTTGCAGATATAGACACTTCATTTTTAGTCTCTTGAATGATTTGCAGATTTGCACTTTTCATTTAATAAGCACTTATGTAGATTTAAGTATTACTGTCATTTAGTCTTCATAACAGTGACATGACATAGGTGATTTTCTATTGTAGTATAACAAATTACCATAAAGTTAATGGCTTACAATAACTCAAATTTAGGATTACACAGTTTCCAGAGGTCAGGAGTCCAGACACAGCTTAGTAGGTTTCTCTGCTCAGGGTCTCACCACTACCTGTGTTTTCATCTGGAGGCTTGACTAGGAAAGATATGCGTCTAAGTTCCTTCAGGTTGTTGGCAGAATTCATTTCCTTGACCTTGTAGCACTGAAGTCTTCATTTTCTTGGTAGCAGTTGACTAGGGACAGCTGTAAGCTCCTAGAGACCATTCTTAGTTTCTTGCTACATGGCCCCCTTTATAGTCAGTTCATATCATGGTTGTTTACTTCTCCAAAGACAAAAAGAGGATCTCTCAATTAAAATCTCTATCTTTAATCTTCTAAGACAGTCTGATCTATAATAATAAAAGCATAATATGCTAATTACACCAGATGTCCTTCTGGACGTCTTTCCAGATGATCTTCTGGACGGAGCTGGGGCTGCGAGGGAAGCCCAGGTCCCAGGTGCCTGCCAGCGGCCAGAGGGAAGCCCGGGTCCTGGGTGCCAGTGGGAAGCTGGTGCCTTCAGCTGGAGAAAGGAAGGCCTACTCCAGCAGGAATTTTGTGCATTGAGCCTCTATAGTTACTAGAGTGACTATATCTACAGAGCCCACTCACTAAGGCATGAAAGGATTTGTTAAAATGCTCAGTCATGCAACTAGTAAGTAGCAGGGCTGAGAACCCAGGAGGGTTATTACCAGTGTCTATGTGGACAACTTTACACTATCCTACTTATCTGACTTTCCTAAGCTCTTTGGAAATACTCTTTCAGGGCACTAGACACCAAAATAATGAAGTGAGGCCACATGTAATTTCTGGACATGACAAAAGTCTTGGATTGGTTCATAAAGATGAAGTTCTCCAAATCAAGTGTAGCATCACATACTTGTAGAAATTATTATTTTACTACTGTTCTTGTTGCTACTATTATAATTTAGAATATAGAAGTAACAATAAATTTAACCATCCAACCTCCAGGAATAACTAAATGTACTTATTCAGGTGCAGGGCATTGGATGTGCATGCTGTCTGCTAGAATAGAGATCACTTAAGCACCAATTAGAGAAAAAAATGATGCTCATTAATTCCATCCAAGTATTATGGGAATTAATATAATACCATTTCTAAAGTTTGACTAGGTATCCAAAATTAATTTGGGTATAGCAAAAACAAGCTGGAGACTAGTAGATGAGAATCTTCATTGGACCAGGGATGGAGAAATAGCAGCTTTGATGCATGAGGAAATCATTTATAAAGTCTAAAGCACTATATTTTTAAAAAGTGCAACAAAATATGCTTTTCCCTAATTTAATTAATAAATAATTATTCAATATCTAGTATAACTAAGACATTCTCATATTCACTGTGTATTTATAAATTAATAACAAAATGTCCTACCCTTAAGGAATTCACTGTCTAGCAGAAAATATGATACTAGAATAAATGATTACCATGTACTCTGGCATTTGTTTTAATAAGAGTATTTATATTTCCCTTGTTGCAGCTCAGTTGGTTGGAGTGATGTCCTGTATACCAAAAGGTGGCAGTTTTGATTCCTGGTCAGGGCGCAGACCTAGTTTGTGGGTCCGGGGCACACACAGTCGATGTTTCTCTCTCATGTTGATGTTTCTCTCTTTCTCTTTTTCCCTTTCTCTCCCACTCTCTCCCTCCTTCCCTTCCTCTCTCTAAGATCAATAAAAAAAGGTATATATAGCACTAACACCACACAAGAACTAAGAATTGTTCAGCTGTAGCTTAGTGAAAGAAAGACTTTATAGGTGCATATTGCACCTGAATATTAAACAGTGAAGAGGAATTTCATCAGTAGAAAAAACAGGATGAGGACAAGAGGGGCATTTCAGGCAGCAGAAGAAACATGTTTAATGTAACAGAATAGAGGGCTAGATGATTTGCGAAGAGTTTGGATTTGTAAAATGAGTATGGGGATATGTTGGGAATAGCAATTTAGACTAAAATGGTAGGAATGAACCAGACGATTAAAAGCCTTGTAGATCATACTCATGCATTGGTGCTTGAATATGAATTTAATTTCTCAGAAACAGATGGTTTAGTGATGTGTAGGCTTTTTCATTTGAATTAGCACACATTAATTTTTGGTGCTTCTAGATGGGTATTTGAGCCAATATATTTTAAGTTTTATTTTTTTAGCTGAATAAGAATATAACTGCTATTTTAGAATCCACACAATTATCATTATAGGCTTCATGATTGCAGATACCTTTCTCTTATTTCCTGACATATCCTACATTTTCAGAACAGGGACAAACACAGAGTAATATCTCAATAATCACTTGTTGAATTAATGAGGATATTCTCAATAGCATGTAAAAAAGTTAAACCTGGGTTGTTATTTTTATCCTCTTCTTTATATATCACAGATTTTTCTAAATATTCTAAAAGCATGTATAGCTTCTAATGTGAAAAAAGATGTCAAGACAATATAAATATTTTAATATACCAATATGACCATATTATACTTTTTATGTTTCTCCAGATTTTTATAATGAAGATATATTACTTTTATGATGAAAATATTTAAATGTGATCAGTGTAATTTTCTTACAAGGACTGTAAATGGCACTTACAGAATACTTTTTCCCCTTGATTGAAACACCAAGTTTCCCTTGAGTGACATTGCATATAGTAATATAGTAATATACTCATAGGGAGTCAAATTAATTAGCTGCTTATAGCTTTGAAATTATCCAGCATGTAACTTTGGACAAGTCTCTTTCCCTTCTGAGACTTTTTATGTATAAATAAGTGATTGGAATAGATCAGTCATTCTCAATCCTGATTGCACATTGGGTTCCACGAAGGATTTTTTAAAAACCTACTGATAATCAAGCCCCAGTCCCCAAATTTCTGATTTAATTAGACTAGAACTGGCTTGGACATCAGCAGATGATGATGATGATAGATAGATAGATAGATAGATAGATAGATAGATAGATAGATAGATAGATGATAGACAGATAGATAAGCTTTCTGGATAATTCTATGTTTCTGTGTATATGCAGGCTTAAGAAGCATGCAGCTAAAATTTATCTTAGTGTTCTTTCAGGTTTGGTATGCTATACTGTACTCAAGTTCACAGATTATACCTTAAAAACAAGCATAATGTTTTGTTTTCTATATTTTTGTTTTATCAGATTCTGAATCATGTAGAATTTTCCTAAATACTCCTCAACTTAATCATTCTACATACTTTCATAGTGTGTGATGTTGGTATCTGTTCCCAGCTGGTTATTACAGGGGCAGGATTTGGTTACTTGAATTCCCAAGATTCTCTCCAGTTGTTCAGATATACCTTAATGTTTTCTGACTCTCTAACAAGCATATTACCTAATGGCTTAAAGTGCTTTCTGCTAAAACACATGGTTTCCGTACATCTGAACTATACAGGATTGGCTAAGATACTTAATGAAGTGGAGTCGATGTTTTCTAATTGAGTCAACTTAAATAATTGTATGGGTGACTGGGGAAGGTTGGGGGAGGCAGTTCTGGAAGAAAATAAAACAAATGTATTCATTAGAAAGACTTAGTCTCTAGGACTGTGCCACTCTCCTTGATGCTTTCTTGATTGTCTCCAAATGGAGCCCTTTGAAAAATTAGGATGATAACTCCTCATAAGATTTAAAATCCTCAGTCAGTGATGGTCTGCCAAGAGAGGCAGAGTCAGGTTAGAGAAGCAAGCTAAGTAGGAGTGAATTATGAGCTTCAAGCTCATCCAAGCATCCTCCTTGCATTTCCTATGAGGAAGAAAACTGGGCGGTGGAGGGGGAGAGGATGGTAGATGGAGAATTTGATTATTCAAGTGAAGAGGTGAAGTGGAAACAAAAACAACCTCTCATTTTCCATAAGCTGTCAGAATATATGTCTATTAAAGTCATATACCTAGATTTTGTGTGCAGTTTGATAAGAATTTAGTAACTCTGTAGTATGCTGAGCATTGCAGTGATGAGGAAATGTAAAGATGTGCTATGGCTTTTGCTCTGTAAGAGCTTACAATCTAGGAGAAATATATGTGCATATTGTGATCAATATACTAGATTAAATTATAGGGAGAAACACCTAAATCAATTAATAACATGGTTCCTAATATCTATATTTCAAAGGGCTACCAGAATAGTAATGAAATGAAATCAAGTATCTTGTCTTTCTGCTGTCTAGAATAGTGCCAGGTAAAGAATAGACGATCAACGAATAATAGCTGTTTAATGAATAAGTGGATGAGTTATTTTATATTTGCTTTCACCATGTGTATTTTTTTGTCAAATAATCTTACACTGAAATGTTTTCCTTTGTAGTTCTTAACTAGCATGACTTTCCACTGCACCACTGTTGATATCATCTATTATGTTATGAGGGTGGCAGCCATCAACATTGCAGTCCATAGAGTGGACAGTCTCCAGAATCTTATTAATGATTACAGAGAGTTCTCTAGCTAAAGATCTGTGTCCCATCTGTCATGCAATGTTGACAATCTCATCAAAAGTGATATTTCCAGAAGTATACTAGGATTCCTTTTTCTCCACATCCTCACCAGCACTTGTTTGTTGATTTATTTATGGTAGCCATTATGGCAGGTGTGAGGTGGTACCTCACTGTAGTTTTAATTTGTATCTCTCTATGATTAGTGACATTGAACTTTTTTCATATGTTTCTTGGCCATTTGTATGTTCTCTTTGGAGAAATGTGTATTTAGGTCCTCTGCCCATTTTTTTTTAAATTAGATTGCTTGTCTTCCTTTTGTTGAGTTGTATGAACACTTTATAAATTTTGGAAATTAACCCCTTATCAGATGTACCATTGCCAAATATGTTCTTCCATACAGTGGGCTCCCTTTTCATTTTGTTGATGGTTTCTTTTGCTATACAGAAGGTTTTTATTTTGATGTATTCCCATTTGTTTATTTTTCCCTTTGTTTCTCTTGTTTCTCTTGCCGGGTAGGAATGTACACTGCTACAACCAATATGGAAAAGAGTATGGAGTTTCCTCAAAAAATTAAAAATGGAACTGCCATTTGACCCAGTGATCTCACTTATAGGAATAAACACCAATCAGAAATAATATATGCACCCCTATGTTTTTAGCAGCATTATTTACAATAGTTGAGATCTGGAAACAGCCCAATGCCCATCAGTAGATAAAGAAGCTGTGCTACATTTGCATCATGGAATACTATGCAACAGTAAAAAAGGGATCTCTTACCCTTTGAGACAGCATGGAGGGACCTGGAGACTATTATGCTAAGTGAAATAAGCCAGTCAGAGAAAGACAAGTATCACATGATCTTACTTATATGTGGAATCTAATGAACAAAATAAACTGACAAATGAAATAGATCCAGAGACATGGAATCATGCAACAGACTGATGATTCTCAGAGGGAAGGGTGGGCAGGAAGAAATTAATAAAAGAACATTTGCATATCTCCATAACCCATGGACACAGACAATAGTGTGGTGAAGGTAGGAGTGGGAAGATGGATTCAATGGGGGGCAATAAGGGGACATCTGTGATACTTTAAACAATAAAGATACATTTTTATGATATTTCTACTGTGCTTAATTCCCCCCCCCCACCTCTTCTTTCTGTCTCTTGGCAGTTCTTTGAGGGGTTTGATGATGAGGGCAGAAGCAGAAGGTACAACATCAATCTTTCTGTTCTGAATCATCATCAGTTTCAGTGAAATCCTCAGACTCTTCCACTCACCAGATGCTTTGGGGATGTTGTCACCAAATATTTTTAGAGATAGAACCAGGGAACTTGGCGGCCAGTGCAGATGTGGTACTGATTTCCCCACTGGTGCACCTCAGGTATCCGACTTTGATCTTGTTGGGGTTCAACTTTGGCAGCACGGTGGAAATGGCTGGTGCCTGATGAACTTTGATTCAGGACTGCTAAAGAAATTTGTATCTTGGGCTCCTCTCAGCCTGAAGCCGAAAACTCTTTTACCATGGTTTTAGTCGTTGATCTCTGCTCTATCTATTTATGAGATGAGAATTCATTGTTAGCTGTCTTTATCCTTAATCTTTATTGCTGTAATATTTGCATACAATAAAATTTATTAAATTTACTTATATACATTGACTTTTGCCAAATGTTGATAGAATGTTGATAGAAATATGAACATTAATGGCGCTTCTGTTGATGTCTCAGATGGAATGAGGACATGATATTGGAAACTGGGGAAAAAATGGTCCATTTTATAAAATGAGAGAGGGTGGCTGATTTATGTTCTACTGTTTTGTGGAAAGTACAACATGTAAATTATCAACTTGGATATTTAACTGAATAGATTTTCATGCAAATTGTGAAAGGAGTGGCTGACATCAAATTCTCTTTTTATTGCCATACATATCACTGTCTTTAGAAGTAACCAATGGCTGCAATTCCTGAATCTTTCTTGGGTGCTATGACACAAATTTATTTGCTTGTTGGCTTTTTCCTCTGTCGATACTTAAATTTCTCTGGACCGCTAAGTCAATTTCCATTTGTCCATCTGCCTTCTAGCTTCTAAAATTATGTTACATTTTTTATAATCTGTTGTTTATTCTCTTTTCTTTGACCTTACAGATTTATGACTTTAAATATTTTACTGTCATTTTAGTGGGGTTTTGGTTGAGATAGGGTTTAGCATGTGGATTAAATTCACAATGAACGAAACAAATGCTTGTGACTAACTTCCAGGGATCTTGGAATCTCCTCATTCTGACATGATACAGGTTCTTCTCTTGCTGAATAGCCTTATGTTAAAAATTTGACCTATACCTTTAAGATGCTAAGATGAAGTAAACCATTAATTTGTTTATTCTAGTGCATAAGTGAACTTGATCATTTGTATGTTTTCAATTGAAGTGGACCTGTTTTACTCTGCTATGCATAGGTTTCTTCTCATCTTTAAAATAACTATGTGAATTAAGAATTTTCTTTTATTGAGGAAACTAGAGGTCTGGTGCACAAAAATTTGTGCATTCAGGTGGGTCCCTTAGCCTGGCCTGTGCCCTCTTGCAGTCTGGGACCCCTCAGGGAATGACCACCTGCTGGCTTAGGCCCGCTCCCTGGGGGATTGGGCCTAAGCTGGCAGTCAGACATCCCTCTGGCAGCCCAGGAGCCCTCCGGGGATGTCCACTTGCCAGCGGGGAGCAGGCCTAGCTGCAATTGGACATCCTTAGCGCTGCTGAGGAGGTGGGAGAGGCTCCCACCACCACCACCGCTGTACTGGTAGCCATCAGACTGGCTTGTGGCTGAGCAGAGCTTCCCCTGTGGGAGCACACTGACCACCAGGGGGCAGCTCCTCATGGTCAGTGTGTGTCATAGTGACCAGTGATTCCCAGTTCCTCTGCTGTTAGGGTCAATTTGCATATTATCTTTTTATTATATAGGATTGTGCCTCACAGTATTTGTAAATTGTATAAAAACATACAGGTAGTAAATGGCAGAGCTGGAATTGAAATACAAATCTTTTTCTAAAATGTACTTGTAGCAAGATTTCTCATTCCTGTGACCATATGTGCTCCTGTAAATTTTGTGATATTATTAAAATTTTAAAAATTCAAGTGTTTTTCATATTTTTAGCGTTTGCTACTGTGGGTAGTTCCAATGGGAAATGGTAATGAATCCTAGAATGTGCTTACTTTTTATATCTCTATGACCTTTAGGGTTGGAAAAAGAACTTACTGGTTTAATAATTATTCCTGAATGCTTTCTTTTCTCTAGATCCTACAGCACTTCACTACCTGGAAGGTCTCTAAAGAAGTTATGTGGGGGAGTGAAGTAGGAGGTGAGTGAGATTATATAATTCAGTTCATAGATGACATAATTTCTCATTGTTCCCACTATTTGAGAGAGAAGGAACAAAGGAGCAGACATGTGGGAGTGTAGAAAAGTGCAAGGTGGGGATATTAATGCTACAGTATAATTTTCTGTGGGTGTTTAGCCTGGGGATTAGAAGGCTAAGGGTAGACATGCTAGTTTTCTTGAGATATTTGAAGAGCTGTCATGTGGGAGAGGGAGTAGACTTTTGCCTTAGGCCCAGAGGGCATAACTAGCATTAAGAGGTGAAAGTTATAGGAAAAAAAATATTCAGTATAAGGAAGAACTTTCTAAGAGTGCACAGTATTGGCTGCTGCATGAAGTCACAAGAAGTATTCCTTCCAATATTGAGTAGCTATGAATTGAGGGTCCTTTGGAGGAACAACTTTTGGATCAGATGTATCTGCATTCGAATTCTGATTTTTTCACTTTTAGCTTTGTGATGTTATGAAAGTCAGTGAACCTACATAAGCTTTTGTTTTCTTACTATGAAATTTGAAAAAAATATCTTAATTAGATGTTTATTGTGGAATTAAATGAGAGAAGGTACATAAAGCACATTGCAAATTGCTAATATTCAGTCAGTAATAGCAAATACTCGTTTCATACATTACCTTAGTGAGCTTTTCATTGTTTATAAAAACCTATTGCATCAAACTGATAGAATTTTAATGTCATAATTTAAATAACACATCATTTTTTAAAATTTTGACTTGTAAAATTTTGACTTGTAAAATAAATTAGCACTATATGACTGTAAATTTATTGTTTTCAAGTTGTTTTATTAAAGAAAAATGGTTTCGATACTCTAATCCCTAGAGAATATTTTACTTCTTAATTGTCTAAAAAAGAGTCTATAGTTTTCTTTTTCACAGCCCTGCTTAATTCTATATACTATTCCTTGCATCTATGTGGGAAAGTTTGTAAACTACTACTTTAATTTAGAATTTAAAAAATAATTACATAATACAATTAAATGTTATACCTTGATTGTGCTATAATGAAATGCTTAAGTTAAATTGGCTCAGGCAATAACAACTGTGTATTCAAATGTACTAGGCAGACTTCATGTATGTGTTGATATGTGTAAGGCTTCAGGATTGATCATGGCAAATATATGAAGTGTGCACATATTATACTGTTCCATCCCGATGAATTGATGAAAGGCATGTTTGTGAGAGTATTTGAATATGTGTATGCGTTTATCCTTATTTTCTGTGTTTGTCTAAATGATGAAAAGTTGTGTATCTGTACTTTGAGAACCAATCTCTGGCTAACCAGCTGTGGGCAAACTATGGCCCGCGGGCCGGATCCAGCCCGTTCGGCTGTTCTATCCGGCCCACGGAGCCGAAAGAGCGGAGGGTTCTCTTGCTCTCCCCTCCGCTCCTTCACCAGCAGCAGTGTTAACATGGCAACATCGGGAAACACGGTCGCAGCTCCTTCTTCTGAGTCCAGTTTAAGAACCCATTGTGGCCCTCGAGTCAAAAAGTTTGCCCACCCCTGGATAAGGAGAGTTTGTTTAATTTTGCTGGTACATTAATTATTTTTGTTTCAATTAGCTATGTTGGTCATATGAGTCATAAATTAGATTCTCAGGTTAATATGACTAAAAATATCAACTGATGAATATTTTCAATTTAGTTATTTTCTTCATAGTTCCCATAAATACTTCTTTGTTCTTATTAATTTTAAAAATTTGATTAAAATGTAATGGTGACATAAATTTCTCCAAAAATAAAGAAAATAAAAATATCCAATATTTAAAAATTCAAACAAATTAGCAGTAAATTTTTAATAAATATTGTTTATTCGTGTGTGTGTGTGTGTGTGTGTACATGAGAGTATGCACACATGCACACATAGCAGATGGAAGAAAATAGTTATAGGAAGTGACATAAAAATGAGATTGAGATGTCAGTAGGATAAAAACATTAGAATCATAAATGTCACAAAAACACTAGTCTCTAGTGATTTCCTGTAATATTGAGGAAATCTTAGCATTTCCATAAAACATTTGAAAATGGTTGATAATGAATATCTTTTTACACTAAGACTGAGTGACTCAGTTGATATATGGTTGTAGATAAAAGCATGTACAGTTATAGTTTATATCCTGATGATTCACATAATGTGCTATCATAGGCTTTCCTTTGCCTTTTAGTAATCATTGAAAATGTGACTTTTTATGACTATACAATAATAAATCACAAGCATAGATTATTGTGTATGTATTAATTTATTGAACATTTAGATTACTTTCTATTTTTCACTTATATTAGCAGTGCTATAGTGAAGATACATGTACTCAAATATTTTTATACATTTTTTAATTTCCAGTAATTATATTCCTTATACAGTTAGTAAATTAAAGCATATTAAAATTTTAATTTTGTGATTCTTATTGCTACAGTACTTTCTAAAACATCTGTGCCGATCTATACCCCTACTAGGAAGGTAAAATGAAAAAAGTCTCTCTGAACCCAATAAGGAGGACAGTATAAATAGTAGAAAAAGACCTATAGTACATGCAGACCATATAGACTTTAAAATAAAAATGATTTTTATGTTAAAAAATAGCAAAAATATTAGAACAATAGTGGAAATTATTGGGGAAATTTAAAACAATAATTGGAATCTATGAGGAGGAACCAAATTTATCTTCTAGAAATACAGTATCTCAAATGAAATCCATATTGGATATGTTTAACAGAAAACAGGACACAACAGGAAACAAATGAGTAAAAAAGGAAATATGTCAACTTAAAATAGTTAATATGGAGCACAGGGCAAAAATATTTTTTTAATAAAGCATAAGAAAAATGTGGGTACAGTAAAAATTATATATATATAAAATTATATATATATATGTACATATACATGTACATACACACACACACACACACACACACACACACACACACACTGAGTGGCCCTATTATTATGACCACCTGACGTTTGTAGGCAAATTAGCTATAATTTCATACTGAAGCTGCTAGAGGGCCAGACCATTATAAATAGGGAAGCAAGTTGTTTACCACGACAGTAGATGTGATTTTTTTCTAAAGATATGGGTAAACAACACCATTTAACAGCCTTTGAACATGGGATGATTGTTGGCGCTTGGAGCCATGGAGTAGGTATCAACAAAACAGCCAAAGGCCTGTTCGAACACCTTTGCTGTCTGCAGATACCAAGATAAAACGTCTCCAATTCACACAGGAACACAAAGACTGGACAGTCAAGCATTGGAAAAAAGTCATGTGGTCCAATGAATCACGTTTCCAGTTGCATCATGCAGATGGCAGAGTGAGAATTTGGCAGAAACAGCATGAAAGCATGTACCCCACATGCATGAGTACAACCCTTCAAGCTGGTGGGGGCAGTGTTATGGTTTGGGGCATGTTTTCCTGGCATGATCTGGGCCCTTTAATTCATGTGGAACAACGTTTGAATAGCACAACATACCTAAGTATCCTTGCTGATCAAGTTCATCCTATCATGTTGATGGCGTATCCCAATGGAGATGGCTTCTTCCAACAAGACAATGCGTGCCGGGGTCCAACCCCAGCAGGTCCAGGGGTCCCCAAAGGTGTGGATGGAGTCGGCGAAGAAGGAATGACACAGAGACAGCGTTCAGTTGATCAGCAGCCTAGCCAGGATCTCTAGCCAGGATCTCCAGCCAAGTTCTGGTCTGGATCTCCAGCGAAGTTCTGCTGTTTATTGTTTTCTTACATCCATATTTATACCAGTTGATTTTAATCCTGTCAATTTCTATTACAAAGGTTAGGGCGTTTCTTATCTCCATTCCAGGGAGTAAAGATTATGTAGCTTAAGCATGATTGTTTGTAGTGATTAACTACCCGCCTGGCACTTAGTTAAGGAGTTTTATCCCCTCCCTGACTTCAGGGAAAAATTCCTACCTGGGGAAACAACCTTTCTAGGAGAGGCATCCCCTCCCTGACTTCAGGGAAAAATTCCTACCTGGGGAAACAACCTTTCTCAGAGAGGTGACCTTGGTTAAAACACACAGCGCTAAGGGGAGCAAACATATTAAGAACAGTGTGCTATATACGCCAGGTCCCTTGAAACATATGCTGTGCAGATGTTTCTATCCTGCAGCGACTGTGTCAAGCAGCAAGGATGGACCGGCTTCCGGCAAATTCCCCCTTTTTTATTTTTTAAATGATAGCACATGCAAATCAGTGGCCACCTCTCAGATTGGGCCATTTAAGTCTCGGAAGAAGAGTGGCAAGCAATGATAGTGAGCATAGCTATAAACATAGTGGATGGAGCGCAGAAGGAGCCCCATTCCTGTAGAAGGTTGCCAGCCTCTTCAGTCAAGGGATTTCAGCTGTCCTCAAGTTGTTGGTTTGGTTGTCTTTGTTGGTCTGGCTAGCGGGCGGCGTCACTGGCGACAGGCTTCCCGAAGCGTCAGCAAGTTGAAGGGCTGCATCAAAGGGTCCATCAGGGCCGTGGTTGATGGTGGTGTCGATGTCCGAGGAGGAGTAAGCTGTGCCCTCTGGATCCAGCTGATATGGAAAATGGAGGGTAGTATAAAAAGAAGAGAAAGCAAAAGAACTACAAGGCATGGAAGTGTTTAGAAAAAAGAGGGAGAAGAAAGGGAAGAATGCAGCATCCTGACACAGCCCTTTCCTTCAGCTGCCCCTTTCCCTGTGGTCCAAGGTAGAAATGGGAAACAAGTCGTGTTGCAGTGAGAGGGCAGCTGCTGTCAGCCAGTCTCTGTCTTTACCTGGGTCCCGATCTGAGCTGGGCATGGGAAGCAGGAAGCAGCCATGGGGACAGGAGACCTTCCTCAGAAGGGCTGAGTGTTCAAGCCCCTGCACCATTGGGGAGGGGGGTCTGTGCCCCACCTTTGTTGCACCCCAAGTTTTCTCCTACTGGCCCCCGACTGTGCCTGTCTTAGGTTGCCCCACCCTGTGGAGTCTTACCCGTCGTTGACTACCAGCCATCTCTGGGCCAAGTAGGGTGATGTGAGGTTCAGTTTTGTCTCCTTGATAGCCTATGTCCCTCTGGCCTCCATGCCCAGCAACTGCCTTGGGATCCCCTTGCCTGCTGGCGGGGCTCTGGCATTGATCATAGGGAACTCAGGTTTCTTCTCTAGAGAGGGCCCAGCTTACGCCATTGGGCCAGAGACAGATCCATGGTACCAGCCACCATGCGGCTTCAACCTCAGCATGAACAGAGAGCTCAGGCAACAGCTATGGGCAATTGGATTGTAAGAAGAGGGTCCCTCTTGACACAAGGGTAAGAGGGGCCAATACAGGACAAAGGAGAGTCCTGGAACAGGGCTTTCTCAGCCCAGGATGTCAGGCTCTTGGCCCAAGACAACTCCATGTATGGGGCATATACCAAACACCCCTAGTCACGGCATAAAAGGGAGATGCCCTTCCTGGAACAGTAGGGTAGGGAGATTCTAGAAAAGGCTGTGTTCAGGAAAGAAGGAGAAAGGCCAAAGAACCAGCAAACAAGTAGTTAGATTTTAAAAAAAGGAAAAAGGAAAGGAGATGTGGGGCAAAGCTGGGACATGTGGAAAGACAAAACGGAGGCACATGTGATCCTCCCAATGGACAGATTGTTCCAGCTCAGGTCTGCACATCTGCTGCAGACGGGCACTGGTCAGGTGTGCTATGATGAGGCAGAGATGGCGGGCGGTGAGACATAAGGTCGGACTAGACGGTCTGGAATCCACACAGGTGAGTCTGCGTCCTGTGGAAATATACAAGCATATCCTCTCCCCTGGGTTAAAAGTACATCAGGTCCCTTCCAGGCTCCTGTAAGCAAGTCTCTCCATTTGACGAGGGCTTTAGGTTTAGTTAGATCAGGGTTCCAATGCCTGTACATCGGGGAATTTCCCTCAGAATCTACATTTAGTATATTAATTACAAATTGAGCATGTTGTAGAACATGATGAGGAGAGGAATATTTAAACTCATTTTCTTGTAATTTTTTAATTTGTGTTTTTAAAGTTTGGTGAGCCCTTTCTACTATTGCTTGGCCTTGAGGATTGTAGGGTATTCCTGTAGTATGTGCGATGCCGAATGTAGAGCATAAGTTTTTAAAAGCTCTAGAGGTATAGGCAGGCCCATTGTCAGTTTTAAGTGCCCTTGGTATTCCTAGGTAGGAGAAGCATTGGGATAGATGTTGACTTACATCTTTAAAGGCTTCTCCTGTATGTGCAGAAGCAAGGATAACATGAGAAAAGGTATCAATACAAACATGCACATAGCAAAGTTTGCCAAAAGATGGGACATGAGTAATATCCATCTGCCATAAGTCACAGGGTCTAAGTCCTCTTGGATTAACTCCAGTAGCAGGGCTAGGAAAATGAGTAGGACAATGGCCGCAGTCACGCACAATACTTCGAGCAGCTTCTCTAGATATGCGATAATATAGACGGAGAGCAGAAGCATTTTGATGGTGAATGGCATGAGACCGCCGGGCTTCTTCTAGAGCTGTACAAACTACTGGGCGAGTTAGTAAATCCGCCTGATAATTTCCTTCGCTTAAGGGTCCTGGTAGGCAGGAATGAGCTCTAATATGTCCAATATAGAAAGCCTTTTCTCGTTTGTGAATGCAAGTTTGTAGCTGAGTTAACAAAGAGAAAATGGCTGTTCTTCCTTGTGGGAGAGAGGCGGTCTCAATATGAGGAAATAATTTAACTATATATTGAGAGTCAGTGTACAAGTTAAAGGGAACCTGTTGCAATTGTTCAAAAGCATAAATGACTGCCAAAAGCTCTGTTCTCTGAGCTGACGTCTCTAGAGTTTGTTGAACATGGGTTATTGAGTCAATGATTGTTACTGCCCTACCATTAGAGGAACCATCTGTGAATACTAAGGAGGCAGGAGGTGATAATGGTTCTTTTGAACATTTAATAGGAAATATAAATGGATGTAGGGAGAGAAATTGCAATATAGGTGATCTTGGCAAATGATGTAAAATTTGTCCTGGGAAGTTACCTATAGCTATTTGCCACTCTTCTTCAAATTGTAATAGTGTGTCTAATTGTTCTCTTTTATAAGGTATTATTATCTCAGTAACTTCTCTTCCAAAGAGTTCGATACTGCGTCGTCTACCTTTGATAATGAGAGTGGCCACTAGGGAGGGATAGGGTGGTACAATCTTCCTAGGAGTGACAGGTAAATGTATCCATTCTAATGGTCCTTCCTGCCACAAGCATCCTGTAGGAGTATATTTAGTGGCTAGAATAATTAAGGCCCAAGATTTGGAATAATCTAGATACTGTAGTTGCTGTTTATTGATGGCCTGTTCTATTTTTGCTATAGCCTTTTCTCCTACAGTTAATTGTCGGGGAGACTTAGGGTTAGAATCTCCCTTTAAAATGTCAAATAGAGGTTTTAAGTCAAGAGTGGTTATTTTTAGATATGGCCTGACCCAGTTGATATCACCTAATAGTTTCTGATAATCATTCAATGTGTTTAAATGATCTTTTCTTAATTGTAGAGGCTGATGGGTGATAGTAGAGGTATGTAATATTCTGCCTAAGTATGAAAAAGAAGGTTCAGTCTGAATCTTTTTTGGGGCTATTTTTAGACCATGTTCTTCTAAAGCAAGGATGGTCTGAGTAAGAATTTCCTGTAAAGTAGCCCGATCTTTATGAGCTAGTAAAATATCATCCATATAATGAATAAGATATAGATCTGAAAATTTCTTTCTAATAACTTGCAATGCCTGATCTACAAACTTTTGACATAATGTAGGACTATTTTTCATCCCTTGTGGGAGAACCTTCCATTGGTATCTCTGATAAGGCTGTTTAAAGTTTTCTGATGGTATGCTGAATGCGAATCTTTGACAATCAGCTGGGTGAAGAGGTATAGTGAAAAAACAATCCTGTAAGTCAATAACAACAACACAATACTCCTGTGGAATTGCCACAGGGGAGGGCAATCCAGGTTGTAAGGAGCCCATATCTTCCATGGTGGCATTTATGGCTCTTAGATCTTGCAAAAGTCTCCACTTGCCTGATTTCTTTCTTATTACAAATATGGGTGTGTTCCAGGGACTATTTGATGGCTCTATATGTCCCTCTGCTAATTGCTGATCAATTAATTGTCGGGCTGCTGATATTTTCTCAGATGTTAAGGGCCATTGCTCAACCCATACTGGTTGTGACGATTTCCAGACTATGGGATCAGCAGTCCTAAGGGCAATGGCCCCAATTACAGATCCTGTCGAGGAGTGTGAGGTATTACTTTCCTTTCCTAATCCCTTTCCTGGATTAAATCTCATGTCTAGCATCTGTGATGTTACTCTATCACTGGGGCTATATAATACAACTCCCATTTGAGACAAGATATCTCTTCCCCATAATGTAAAGGGGATAGTCGTAATTACATAGGGACAGAATGTTCCTGAATGTTGATCTTCATCAGTCCAAGTTAGAATCTGAGAACTCTTTTTTACATTAGATGCCTTGCCTAGTCCTACTAGGGAAGTGGAGGTGGTGTGCGTGGGCCATGAAGAGGGCCAATCCTTCTCTGCTATGCAGGAAACATCTGCTCCTGTATCCAATAGACCTTCAATTGGTTTTCCCTGAATTTGTAAAATTTTTGTAGGTCTAGTAGCATGGATTTCTTGTATCCAAAATGCTGCATCACTAGATCCAAAGCCTCCGGCCCCTCTAGCTTCCTGGGTAACAGCTGTCCCTATTTTATGTATTGGTAACAGGATTAATTGGGCAATTCTCTGGTTGGGCTGAATCTGTATAGTTGTGGTGGGTGGGGAAAGTAAAATCTGTATTTCTCCTGTGTAGTCTGCATCAACAACTCCTGGGATGACTAAGATCCCCTGTAACGAGGTGGAGCTCCGTCCTAATATTAAACCTACAGTTCCCTCAGGCAGCGGCCCAGACACTCCTGTAGGAATGGCTGCTACTGGCGAGTCTGGGGTTAGTACTGCATGGGTGGTTGAGTGGAGGTCCAATCCTGCACTGCCTGGGGTTGCCCTGAAGAGGTCACTGACTGATCGAAATTTGCAAAGGGGTTGAGGGTTGATGCCCCTATTATTGCAGGGGCCTGGGGCTGGCCCCTTCTCAAGTTTCCCAATTGAGGTGATGGGATATAACCTCCTTGGGAGCTATTTGTAGAGTTTAAAGGCCGACCGTTTTTATGGTATCTTGATCTACATTCCTTTTCCCAATGGAATCCTTTCTGACATCGGGGACAAACGGTTTTTGGAGGATTAATATTATTCCCTAATGTATTTCCAGGCTGTCGAGGAGCTTGCCATCTGGCCTGAGTATTATTATTTTTATTTGGGCATTCTCTGCTAAAGTGCCCAGATATGCCACAAGAGTAGCAGTTCATATTTCTTTTATTACCTGTATTATTGCTGGCTTGTCCTATACCCTGTACATATTGAGGGTATGTCTCCCCTTTGAGAGCTGCAGCTATAGCTACACCCTGTATAAATGCTGGCCTTACATCAGCACACTGTTTTATAAAATCATTTATAGTTCCTGTTCTGTGAATCGGCCTTAATAAAGCCTGACAGGTATTATTAGCATTTTCAAAAGCCAGTTGTTTGATTAGGATATCAGCTGCCTCTTTGTTATTGATTACTCTCTTGACTGCCTGTATGAGGCGAGAAAGGAAATCCTGATATGGTTCCTCGACCTTCTGTTTAACCTCTGTAAGGGTGGTTGTTTTTCCTGCTGTATAAGGTAGGGATTTCCAGGCACTTACTGCACAACTGGTTACTTTGGTAAGTGCCTCTGTGGGCATATTCATTTTCTCCTCAGCCGTGTTAAAATCACCTTCTCCTAATATCATGTCTAGGGTTATTCCTTTTCTGGTTTTTTCGCTAGTGGCTACAGCTTTCTTAGCAAGATCTTCATATTCAGTTTTCCATAATAAGTAATCGCCTCCTGAGAGACAGGATTTACAAACCTGTGACCAATCATAAGGAGTCATCCATTTACTGGCTAGGGTTTCTACCAAGGTTTGTGTGTAAGGAGCTAGAGGTCCATATTCAGAGCAGGCCAATTTTAATTCTTTAAGTACTTTGTAAGGTATAGGCTCCAAGGTGGGGTTTCTATTCCCACCAGACTCATTCTCATATGTAACTGGGAAGCAGAGTGAGAATTCAAGATCTCCATTAGCTTCAGCTTCTCTTATCGCCCTTTGAAATTTAGACATGGAGCTCATAGGAGCCACAGGACCTGGTTTAGGCTTCCTTTCTAATTTGGGGAGCCTGTTTTGAATGGGAGGGCCTCTCTCCTCTCTACTGACTGGAAAGGACCAATGGTCATGTTTATGATATTTATTCTCCTCCCGATCAGTAGGCATAGCTAAATTGCTTTTAGATTGAGCTGAAGACAATAATGATGTATCCTCTCTGGGTGGAGCCGAGGGACTATTTAAATTTTGAGAAAGTTCAACCGTTTTTGCCTCTGGTGCCAAGGTTTCACAAATTGAATTCCAGAGAGAAAAGGTAACTGCCGGGACCTTCAGATCCATGGTAGCTGTAGTAGTTCTTTAATTGCTCTCCTACTTTAGTCCAAGTTTCTAAATTAACAGTTCCATCCTCAGGAAGCCATTGACATACGTCTTCTATAAAACTTTCTGTCTTACTGGGAGTAACCTTAACTCCTCTGCTAGCAAGCATATGCGTTAAAAGATTAATACAGAGTCTTTTTTCTTTAGACTCAGTATGACCCATCCTGTCAATCTAAGTTCTGTACTAACTACCCGCTTACCCTACTTATCCTCTCTAGGGGGGGGTCTGAAGCACCCTACGGTGCAGTCCTATCCGTCCCAAGTACGGGGGGACTTACCTAAGGGAACCCTGTTCGGGCGCCAGATGCCGGGGTCCAACCCCAGCAGGTCCAGGGGTCCCCAAAGGTGTGGATGGAGTCGGCGAAGAAGGAATGACACAGAGACAGAGTTCAGTTGATCAGCAGCCTAGCCAGGATCTCTAGCCAGGATCTCCAGCCAAGTTCTGGTCTGGATCTCCAGCGAAGTTCTGCTGTTTATTGTTTTCTTACACCCGTATTTATACCAGTTGATTTTAATCCTGTCAATTTCTATTACAAAGGTTAGGGCGTTTCTTATCTCCATTCCAGAGAGTAAAGATTATGTAGCTTAAGCATGATTGTTTGTAGTGATTAACTACCCGCCTGGCACTTAGTTAAGGAGTTTTATCCCCTCCCTGACTTCAGGGAAAAATTCCTACCTGGGGAAACAACCTTTCTAGGAGAGGCATCCCCTCCCTGACTTCAGGGAAAAATTCCTACCTGGGGAAACAACCTTTCTCGGAGAGGTGACCTTGGTTAAAACACACAGCGCTAAGGGGAGCAAACATATTAAGAACAGTATGCTATATACGCCAGGTCCCTTGAAACATATGCTGTGCAGATGTTTCTATCCTGCAGCGACTGTGTCAAGCAGCAAGGATGGACCGGCTTCCGGCAAATGCGCCATGCCACGGTGCTCATATTGTGCAGGAGTGGTTTCAGGAACATGAGGGAGACTTTGCCTTGCTTAGGTGGCCCCTGCAATCACCAGATCTCAATCCAATTGAGCATTTGTGGGATGAAGTTGAAAGAGCCATCAGGCAGCTGGTTCCACAACCATCAAATCTCACAGAACTGGACAGTGCTATTAATCAGGCATGGTGTCAGATTCCTCGCATCACCTTTCAAAATCTCATGGAGTCAATGCCAAGAATTGTCGCTGTATTGAAGGCAATAGGTGGCCCAATGAAGTACTGATGGGGTGGTCATAATAACCTGTATATACAGCATGTACAGAAAGAGGAGATAAAATGGAATAGATATAATATCTGAAGATGTGACATCTAAAATTGGATAGAAAGTTTCAACTCACAAATTCAAGAACCCGAGTGAATCCCAAGCAGAATAAATACAAATTAAACCACCCATATATGCTTCATAATCACATTTCTGAAAGGTAAAGCCAAAAAAAAGAAATATAAAAAATAACAAAATGAAGTATAAATTTGCTTTCAAATGCACAACAGCAATACTAAAAGTTGGATTTTCTCCAAAGGCAAAGGAAGCCAGAAGGCAATTGAAAGGCATTGTTAAAATGCATAAAGAAAACAAAATACAAAAGAAAAAATAGAAAAGCCTACCAACTTATGACATTATTCCTGCCTTAGTCCCTTTGGGCTTCTATAATAAAATACCACACACTGGGTAGCTTATAAACATGAGAAATTTTTATTCCTTATACTTCTGGAGGCTGGGAAGTTAACAATAAAGGTGCCAGCAAATTCAGTGTTTGATGAGAGTCCATTTCGTGGTTCATAGATGACATCTAATTTCTATATCCTCACATGGTTGAGAGGCAGGCAAGTTCTCTGGGGCGTCATTTATAAGGGCACTGATCTCATTCATGAGGGTTCACCCTCCTGACTTATTCATCTTCCAATGGCCTCACTCACTTCCTATTACTATCACTGTAGAGGTTTAGGTTTCAACATATAAATTTTGGGAGAACACAAACATTCAGACTATAGCAATCCACAATGAAAATAAAAAATTGAAAGTTAAATACATCAATTACAAACAAAAAATGCCGAGAGAATTCATCAGAACTGTTTAAATAGAACTAAGTGAATTCTTCAAACTGATATTAATGATGGAAAGGAGAACTACAGGAAAAAATAAAGAGCATCAGTACTGTTAATATGTGGATAATTATAAAAATATTGTTAATATAATATAATAATGTTTTGTGGGGTTTTTAACAAATTATATGTAAATATACAGTAAAGATTACACAAGGTATGGAAAGAGGGTGAATAAAGTTATATATACTTTTATAAGAATCTTTCATTTTTATGGAAATAATAAAAATATGAAAGAAATGATAAGATTGTAATAATTTAAGGATGCATACTGAAATATTAAGGTGCTAATAAAAGATTAGTATTAAAATGGATAACAAAAACCTAATCTAAGAGAAAAATATATATGAATGTATAATTAAAAAGAATTCATTACCAAAAAAGATAAGAAATAGAAAAAAATAGAAAATGTTTGATTTAAAATTCCCTATATTTGCCCAAACCGGTTTGGCTCAGTGGATAGAGCGTCGGCCTGCGGACTGAAGGGTCCCAGGTTCGATTCCGGTCAGGGGCATGTACCTGGGTTGCGGGCATATCCCCAGTAGGAGATGTACAGGAGGTAGCTGATTGATGTTTCTCTGTCATCGATGTTTCTAGCTCTCTATCTCTCTTCCTTCCTCTCTGTAAAAAATCAATAAAATATATTAAAAAAATAAAATAAAATTCCCTATATTTGTGATATTTTATTATTTATTTCCTTTTATTGAAATTATTGGAGTGACATTGGTTAATAAATTTATATAGGTTTCAAGTGTACAATTCTATAAAACATCATCTATAGATTGTGAGGTTTGTTCCCCACACCAAGTCAAGTCTCCTTCCATCACTGTTTACCCTCCTTTTCCTCTGCTAATCACCATATTTTAGTTTGTATCTATGACTTGTTGTATTTTTTTTCTTAATCCTTTCACCTTTCTCACCCAGCCTGCAAATGCCTTCCCTCTGATAGTAGGAAGCCATCATTGTCCTGATACCAAAACCTGACAAAGACATTACAAGAGAAAACTACTGTACAAATGTGGACAAGATTATGCCAATTTTTCTAAATTTATGTTTTTATTTAATCTCATAAAAATTATGAGAACTGATTTAAGAACTCATTGAGCCAGCTCGTGTTGCTCAGTGGTTGAGCGTTGACTCAGGAACCAAGAGGTCATTGGTTCAATTCCCAGTCAGGGCACATGCCTGTGTTGCAGGATCAATTCCCAGTAGGGGGTAGACAGGAGGCAGCCCATTAATGAATATCTCTCATCATTGATGTTTCTCTTTTTCTCTTCCTCTACCTCTCAGCAGGAAAAACAAAACAAAACAAAAAACAAACATACATAAGTCTTTATTTCAGGAGTAGCTTTCAGTTAGAAAATAAATGTTGATTTCTAGTTTCAGGTCAGAATATTTAAATAATTAAAGTCAGGATATTAACTTTAAGAAAATACCTTACTGTCTTTTAGAATCACATGGTTTCTTTAAAAAAGGCAAAAATTAATTATACATACCACTATCATAATAAGTGATACAATCTATTGACCCTAGAATTTGAGTTATGGATAGATCTGTTTTATAAATAGATACTAGAGGCACGGTGCATAAAATTTGTGCATGGGGGGTGTTCCCTCAGCCCAGCCTGCACACTCTCCAATCCAGGATATCCTCGGGGGATGTCTGATTGCCTCTCACAGTCCAGGACCGCTGGCTCCTAAGCACTTGCCTGCCTGTCTGGTTGGCTGGTCCTTATTCCTCTCTCCCAGTGTTGAGTGTCTGAGCCGTTACTGAGTGATGGTGTGAGGGCCTGATGACCATCTGAATATTAGCTCTTTATTATATAAGATATTACTACTGCTTCATACTTTTTACAGTGTGAGAAGAGCACTTAGTTTTCACCTGTAATAGAGACAGTGACAGAGAGAAGTATGAAAGAATACCTTTATTTTTGTTTTTATATTTCTTTTTTAAACTTTATTTATTTTTACTCTTGGCACTATTACAGATGTCCCCATTTCACCCACACCTTTGCCCACCTCCACCCAACACCTGCCTCCCCTTCCCTCTGGCCCTCACCACACTTTTGTCTTTGGGTTATGCATATATGTTCTTTAGCTAATCTCTATATATTGCTTTGGGTAATATGACCATTTTAACTATATTGCTTTTTTTAATCCATGAACATGGAATATTTTTCCATTTTGTGGTATCTTTTACAATCTCTTTTAATAATACTTTGTAATTTTCAGTATATAGATGTCTTTCATGTTCTTTGTTATATTTATTCCTAGGTATTTTATTCTTTTGGTTAGAAATGCAAAAGGAATTTTTTTCTTTCTTTTTTTTAAAATATATTTTATTGATTTATTTACAGAGCAGAAGGGAGAGGGATAGAGAGTTAGAAACATCAATGAGAGAGAAACATCGATCAGCTGCCTCCTGCACACCTTCTACTGTGGATGTGCCCGCAACCAAGGTACATGCTCTTGATGGGAATCGAATCTGGGACCCTTCAGTCCACAGGCCGATGCTCTATCCACTGAGCAGAACTGGTTAGGGCAGGAATTTTTTCTCTCATTTCTCATTCTGCAGTTTTGTTGTTAGTATACAAGAAGGCAATGGATTTTTGTACATTGATTTTTTATCCTGCAACTTTGCTGTATTTGTTTATTGTTTCAAATAGTTTTGGGGCGGAATCTTCAGGGTTTTCTATGTACAGAATCATGTTGTCTGGAAAAAGTGACAGTTTTCTTTCTTCATTAACAATTTGGATGACTTTTATTTATTTCTCTTGCCTTATTGCTCTGGCTAGGATTTTCAGAACTATCCTATCTAATAAAAGAGGAACATGGTAATTAGCATACGACCGCTACACTTCCCATTGGCTAATCAGGGCGATATGCAGATTAACTGCCAGCCAAGATGGCGGCCGGCAGCCAGGCAGCTGACACGAACAGGGAGGCTTGCTCGCTTCAGTGACGGAGGAAGCCAAGCTTCCCCGCCTGCCTTCCCGGCCTCTCAGCTGCATTCTAAGCAACATTGTAACAAATATAGAAGCTAAACAAAACCCCGGGCTTCAGCCAGCAGGACCGTAACATTGTTTCAAATACAGAAGGTAAACAAAGGTCAGAAACCTGCTTTCAGCAGCGGAGGTCTCATAGCTGTAGCCTAGCCTCAGAGCTAAAGCTGACCCAGAATTAAAAAAAAAGGAAAAAAGGACAGGTTGGGAGCTTCAGTCACTCGCCAGCCTGAAAACGGCCCTCAGTCCCTCACCCAGGCTGGCCAGGCACCCCAGTGGGGACCCCTACCCTGAAGGGGGTGTGACCAGATGCAAACAGCCATCATCCCCTCACCCAGGCTGGCCAGGCACCCAAGCGGGACCCCCACCCTGATCCAGGACACCCTTCAGGGCAAACCAGCCAGCCCCCACCCATGCACCAGGCTTCTATCTTATATTGTAAAAGGGTAATATGCCTCCCAGCACCGGGATCAGCGGAGCAGCGAGGCCTCCCAGCACCGGGATCAGCGTGACAGGGGGCAGCGCCCAAACCCCCTGATCGCCCTGAGTCTCTGTGTGTGACAGGGTGCGGCGCCACAACCCGCCCCCATCGGCCCTGCCCTGAGTGTGACAGTGGCTGCTCCCCAACCCCCTGATCCGCCCTGCTCTGTGTGTGACAGGGGGCTGTGTCCCAACTCCCCTATCAGCCCTGCTCTGTGAGTGACAGGGGGGAGCTCCCCAACCCCCTGATGGGCCCTGCTCTGTGCGTGACAGGGGGGAGCTCCCCAACGCCCTGATGGGCCCTGCTCTGTGTGTGACAGGGGGGGGCTCCTCAACCCCCTGATGGGCCCTGCTCTGTGCGTGACAGGGGGCAACGCCCCAACCCCCTGATCGGCCCTGCTCTGTGCGTGACCTTGCCTTGAGTGTGACAGGGGGTGGTGCCCCAACCCCCCAATTGGCCCTACCCTGAGAGTAACTAGGGGTGGCATCGCATTCTTCCAATCCACCCTGCTCTGTGCATGACAGGGGGCGGCGCCCCAACTCCCCAATCGGCCCTGCTCTGAGCCCGACCAGGGGCTGCACCTAGGGATTGGGCCTGCCCTATGCCACCCAGGAGCGGGCCTAAGCCAGCAGGTCGTTATCTCCGAGGGGTGCCAGACTGCGAGAGGGCACAGGCCGGGCTGAGAGACCCCCACTTCCCCCCGAGTGAACAAATTTTTGTGCACCAGGCCTCTATCCTATATAATAAAAGGGTAATATGCAAATTGACCCTAACAGCAGAATGACCAGGAACCACAGGTCACTATGACACACACTGACCACCAGGGGGCAGACGCTCAACACAGGAGCTGCCCCCCTGTTGTCAGTGTGCTCCCACAGGATGAGCTCTGCTCATCAACAAGTCACCTCCTCAGCAGCACTAAGGATGTCTGACTGTGGCAGAGGCCCAATCCTGGGGCCTAAGCCAGCAGGTGGACATACCCTGAGGGGTCCCAGACTGCGAGAGGGTGCAGGCTGGGCTGAGGGACCCCTCAGAATGCAGGAATTCTTATGCACCCCGACTCTACTGTTGAATAAGAGTGGTGAGAGTAGCCCTAACTGGTTTGGCTCAGTAGATAGAGCGTCGACCTGCGGACTGAGGGGTCCCAGGTTCGATTCTATTCAAGAGCATGTACCTTGGTTGTGGGCACATCCCCAGTAGGAGTTGTGCAGGAGGCAGCTGATCGATGTTTCTCTCTCATTGATGTTTCTAATTCTCTATCCCTCTCCCTTCCTCTCTGTAAAAAATCAATAAAATATATTTTTTAAAAAGAGTGGTGAGAGTAGACATCCTTGTCTTGTTCTTGATTTCAGAGGAAAAGCTTTCAGTTTTTCACCATTGAGTATGATATTAGCAGTTGGACATCCCTTTTGCAATCTGGGACCGTGGGGTCCTAACTACTCACCTGTCTTATTGTTCCTAACTGCCTCTGAATGCCTGCTTCATCTCCCCTAACTTCCCTCCCCTGCCAGCCTGATCTCACTCCCAACTGCCCTCCCCTGCCAGCCTGATTGCCTCTAACTGCCTCTGCCTCAGCTCCCAGCACCATGGCTTTGTCCGGAAGGAAGTCGGACACCCAGAAGATAGCCGATCAACCCGGTCTAATTATCATATTACTCTTTTATTAGTATAGAGAGATGATATAGGATAGGATTGCTTAAATGGGGGGGCGTGGGTGTGGAAAGCCTTTTGCAGCAGGAGGACATGCTCTTGGCAGACAAAAATACATAATCCTTATATCTGGACTGATAGCCAGCCATATGCACTATACTGCCAAACCAGTTATTTAAAAAATTGAACCATTTTCTTAGACCTTACACCAAAAAGCTGTTGCCCTTAAAACCCCTCCTCAACCCCTACCTTAGGTTCTGCCTTCGCAGTTCACCCAGACTAGGTTCTGATTGGTTGGTTTCTATACCAGTCAGTGTCAAAAGCTCCGCCTTTTAGGCAGCCATTGGCTCCTCACAGTTCACCCAGATTTGGTTCTGATTGGTCAGTTTCTATGCCAGTCAGCATCTCCGGGCCTATCTCCAGGCCTGATCAGAGAGGTGGGGCTTATCAGAAGCCCCCTTGTAGGCCCAGAGAGAAAGAGAGGTGCAGCTGCTGTCCAGGATGGGAGAGAAAGAAAGAGGGAAGGACTGATCAATGGCTGCCACGGAGGCTATGGATCAGACCCTGCTTCTCTCTGCAAGCCTCTCTCCAGGCCTGATCTGCAGCCAGCCCCCTCGGCAGTCAGTGCTGGGTCGCCACGGCAACGCAGGACTGACTGCAGGACTGACTTCCAGTTGGTCGAGCCTTCGGTCATTTTGGATGTTATGGACCCTGGGTTTTTATATTAGGATGGCCTTTATCATATTGAAGTACTTTCCTTCTATTCCTATTTTTTTTAAAATATAGTTTATTGATTTTTTACAGAGAGGAAGGGAGAGGGATAGAGAGTTAGAAACATCGATGAGAGAGAGACATCGATCAGCTACCTCCTGTACATTCCCTATTGGGGATGTGCCCACAACCAATGTACATGCCCTTGACCAGAATCGAACCTGGGACCATTGAGTCCGCAGGCAGACGGTCTATCCACTGAGCCAAACCTGTTAGGGCCCTTCTATTCCTATTTTATTGAGCTTTTTTATCATAAATCTATGTTTTATCTTATCAAATGCTTTTCTGCATCTACTAGTATTGATAAGATGATATGATTTTTATCCTTTTTTTTTATTATTAATGTGGCGTATTACATTGATTAATTTGCCTATGTTGAAAACCATCCTTCTGCCCCTGAAATAAATGCTACTTGATCATGATGTAATATTTTTTGATTTACTGTTGTATTCAGTTTACTAGTATTTCATTTAGAATTTTTGCATCTGTATTCATCAGAGATATTGGGCTGTAGTTTTCTTTTTTTTATGTTATTTTTGCCAGAATTTGGTATAAGAATTATATTGGCCTCATAGAATATGTTAGGAAGTATTTCCTCTTCTTTAATTTTTTGGAAGAGTTTGAGGGTAGGTTTTTTTCCCCCAAAAAAATATATTTTTATTGATTTCAGAGAGGAAGGGAGAGAGAGAGAGAGAGAGAGAACCGTCAATGATGAGAGATAATCATTGATTAGCTGCCTACGGCACACCTCAGGGGTACTGACCAGGAATTGAACCATGATGTCCTGGTTCATCGGTCGATGCTCAAGCACTGAGCCATGCTGGCTGGGCAGAGAAGGATAGGTTTTAAATCTTCTTTGAAGGTTTGGTAGAATTCACTGGTGAAGCCATTAGGTGCTGGACTTTTATTTTTGCGGAGGTTTTTGTTTCTTTTGTGTGTGTGTTTTTTTTTTTAAATATACTTTTATTGAATTCAGAGAGGAAGGGAGAGGGGGAGAGAGATTGAAACATCAATGATGAGAGAGAATCATTGACTGCTTCCTGCACGCCCCCTACAGACTAAGCCCAGAATCCCGGCATGTTCCCTTGACCAGAATGAAACCTGGGACCCTTCAGTCCATAGGCCGAAGTTCTATCCACTGAGCCAAACCAACTAGGGCTTTTGCGAGGTTTTTGATGGTTGTTTCAATTTCCTCACTGCTGATTGGTCTATTAAAATTTTCCAATTCTTCATGATTTAGTCTAGGAAGGTTATATATTTCTAGGAACGTATCCGTTTCTTCTAGGTTATTGACTTTGGTGGCATATGGTCTTTTATAATATTCTAGTATGATCCTTTTTATATCTATGTTGTCTGGGGTGATTTTTCTTCTCTCATTTCTGATCACGTTTATATGGGTCTTTTTCCTTTTTTCCTTAGTGAGTCTAGCCAGGGGTTTGCCAATTTTATTAATCTTTTCAAAGAACCAGCTCTTTGTTTTATTAATTTTTTATATTGTCTTTTTGTTTTCTATTTCATTCAATTCTGCTCTAATTTATATTGTTTCCTTTCTTCTGCTGACTTTGGGTTGCTTTTGTTATTCTTTTTATAGTTCTTTAAGATGTGATGTTACGTTGTTTACTTGGGTTTTCTCTTGTTTCTTGAGATACGCCTGTAATGATATAAACTTCCCTATTATTTCTGTTTTCACTGCATCTCAGAGGTTTTGATGTGTTGTATTGTCATTCTATTTATTTGTCTTTATATATCTTTTGATTTCATCTTTTATTACTTCTTTGATTCAGTCATTTTTTTTAGTAGTATGTTGTTTAATCTCCAGGTATTTGTGGGTTTCTTTACTTCCTTTCTGCAGTTGATTTCTAATTTTAAGGCATCGTGGTCAGAGAATTTTTTGGTATAATTTCACTCTTCTTGAATTTGTTCATGCTAGATTTGTGACCCAACATATGGTCTATCCTTGAGAATGTTCCATGTGCACTGGGGAAGAATGTATAATCTGATGTTCTATAAATGTCATTTGGTCTAGTGTTTCATTTAAGGCTGATATTTCTTTATTGATTTTTCATTTGGTTGATCTGTCCGGACTGTCAATGGAGTATTGACAGTTTCTCCCTTTAGTTTTGTTAGTAGCTATTTTATACTAGAGGCCCGGTGCATGGATTCATGCATTGGTGTGGTCCCTTGGCCTGGCCTGTGGGGACCGGACCAAAACCAGCTCTCTGACATCTCCCAAGGGGTCCCGGATTATGAGAAGGCAGTTCTCAGGTGATGTACCTTGGAATCGTGCTCCCTCTTCTCTTCTCCAAATATTATGTCACTTTCTCTCTGTATCTGTATCCATCTTGCTTCTTTCATCGCACTTTACCCTAAGTTTGGCAGTAACTACTTGTGGGCATTTAGCTGCAAAATGCAATTATTTAGCAAACAGGATTTACTTATCCTGGAATCTAGTTGGCCTAGGGCAGGACCCTGCTCAATGTCAGGCTCCCGCCCAAGCCCTTACGCCCAGGCAGAGTCCTGTGGTGGTGGAAACCTCCTTCTTCCCACCTGAGTTGCGCCTTCGCCTCCTTCCCTCCCTGGAGGTTGCCCACTGGTGTTACTGTTAGCCAAGAAGGAGTGAAACCACAACCAGTTTCCCAGCTGACAGTGGTAGCAGGAAAATTCGCTGCCTCCACTGGAAATCGATATTAAGCTGATGGGCCGCCATGGGCACTAAACATCGGGGACGCAGCAGGTAGGTCCTGAACTTTTCATCATTTAGCTAATGGAGTCAAAAAGTTTGTGTAAGGGCCAGACCCATGACCTCTGCAATGAGCTAGAAGCCAGGTGGGGAGTCAGACCCGAAGTGGGGAGCCAATGGGCTAGGCCCAGTGAAAGGATTTGTGCATTGATGGGTCCCTTGACCTTGCCTGCAGGGATTGGGCCGAAACCAGCTCTCTGACATCACCTGAGGGGTCCTGGGTTGCAAGAGGGCGGTTCTCTGGTGATGCACCCTGGAATCGGGCTTCTTCCTCTCTGGTTCCAGGTGCGTCACCCAAGAACCACAGCTGCCAAGTCACCGCAGCTTAGCAGCTCCTGCATTGAGTGTCTGCCCATGGTGGTCAGTACACATCATAACTGCCAGTTGGCTGGTCACTTAGGCTTTTATATATATAGATATTTTGGTGTTCCCTGCTTGAGTGTATATATATTAAGAAGTATTGTTTTCTTGATTTAGTTTCCCCTTTATCATTATAAAGTGTCCATCTTTGTCTCTTGTTATCTTGAAATCTATTTAGTCAGATATAAGTATGGTTACACCTGCTTTTCTGTGGATGTTATTTGCTTAGAGAATAATTTTCCATCCTTTCACTTTGAATCTACCTTTGTCTTTGCAGCTTAGATGTATCTCTTATAGGCAGCATATGGTTGTTGTTTTTTGTTGTTGTTGTTTTTTTAAATCTACTCTGCTTCTCTGTGCCTCTTTATTGGTGAATTCAAACCACTTATACTTAAGGTACAGAGAGAATTTTAAAAGTAAATCATGGATCACGAATTGTTTTAAGCTCTAAATATACTGAGATACAGAGTATGACATTTTGAGCTATAAAACTCATTCTGTTATCTAAAGTTGAAAGATGTTATTTGAAGCAGATTGAGCCAGTGGTTTGAAACAGTTTTTAAGAGGACATTTCTAGTTAGTTCAGCTCAAGTAAAGAAAACCCAAATATTTCATGGGCCACTGCTAATTATAGACCTCGTTTTCAGTAGCCATGCAGACTGATTTCATCCCTCATGTGATACGCCCAGTTCTTTGCACTTCAACATGATATAATCAAGATTTATTTTTCTACTCAGGTTGACAATATGTTAGATTATCAATTTTCAGCTTGGTGCATTTTGAAGAGTACACAACAGGAAATTTAGTCAACCTATATATTTTTATTAGCTCTTCTACTTGTACAAAGATATTGCCACTGTAAATCCAGGTTAATTAGATTTTCTTCAAATTTACCCTGAGGGGTCACCATGCCTAAAACATAAGAAATATATGAAAGTCAAATGAAAAGGTTTGACATTAATAAATTTAAAAAATTAAGTTCTTATCAAATTATAAGACTGGAAGTAGGCATTCCCTTGTAGTTCACACCACCAAAAAAACTATGCACCAACTTAAAATCTTATTTTTGTATAAATATAATTGGGATTTTTGTATTTCAAGACCAAAGTATAATGCATTTTATTATTTATCTTTGATTAATCCTCACTGGAGGATATTTTTTTCTGTTGCTTTTTAGAGACAATGGAAGGGAGGGAGAGAGCAGGAGAGGTAGAGAGGGAGATAGAGAAATATCGAAGTAAGAGGGACACCTGGATTCGTTGCCCCCTGCATGCGCCCCGACTGGGGAAGGGGATCAAACCTGAAGCTCAGGTACATGCCCTTCTTCAGGAATTGAACGCATGACTCTTAGAGCTACAGGCCGGCACTGTAACCACTGGGCAATACCAGCCAAGGCTGATGTGTTTTAAATTAATACTTTTTATTTACTGTAATTTATAGCTATGAAATATCTTGCATCTTTTGTCACATATCATAGTGGCAAGTGGAGATATAAAGATGGTACAAAGGACATGAAAGTGGACTAAAGTTATTCAGTGCTTAGATGTTAAACTGATTTTACCTTAAGAATTCAACAATTCCTTTTAGTCTCAGAGACTTATATTTCCTTCATGGAGAAGCTTAATAATTGACTTTTCAAAGGGTAAAGCAATAATTTGGAATGTGATGTCCAAAAAAAGTATCGATCAAATTCTATAGTTTCATTCAATATTGCCCAAATCCTATGTTTACTTTGGGGATTAGAAATATATGACTTTATATTATTTAAAAAGATGTTCATGGGTACAAGAAAAATGAATTGTTTCATCTGGTTAAAAAGATCCTAAAGAAAGAAATACAGTAAATATATAGAAATACATTTCTTTTAAATTCTTTCTCTTACATTCATATGGAAGGTATTTGGGGTTGGATATGTGAAAATGTCCCATAATGAGCAAATGTGCATAAGTCAAAAATGTCAAGAATAGTCATACTACTGGAAAACAGTAGTATGTCTATTATCATTAAAATATATTATGAATTTCCATATTTGATAACCTTAGCCATATTTTCATGATACTCCAAAGGAGATTTGGATAGCTTTGGGGCAAGATATGGGTTAGTGGAATATGTTTCTAAGATTCTTTTCAGGCTGAGTCTCCAGCCATAATGTAGGGAGCAACTCTAGGGTCAAGCCTTGGGCTGACCTGTGGCAGGGCCACAAGCAAGTCCCAGCCTGGAGGGCAGAGCTCTCCTAGCATAATTAAGCCTGACCTTGTAGCCCCCCCCCCCCCCCCGCAATTCCTTCCTAAGTAGCTAATGAGCTGTGGGAGGTGCAGCAAGTGTTGCCAAAACAAGAACATTTGTATGCATGTTAATCTACCCTTGTTTTAATCAGACTATAAAATAAAGCATCAGCTTGCAGGCTGGGTCTTTTGTGTCCTCATCCAGGCATGGGAGATCCACCGAGCCCCAGCTATATTCTCTTGTCTGTCTTTTCTTCAATCCTTCACCACCCCTCCTCAGGTTCACTCTTGGCCATGCTGGCGCTGCACACATAATGCTAGGGATAATATCCTATCCTGCTCAAATCATCAGTTGTTACTTTGAGAGATCATCTGGCAATTAGAAAGAAACATAAAAAAGTAATGTTTTTCAGTAGCCATAATATAAATCTGTAATTCTGTGGGGACTTTTAAATAACAATTCATATAATCACATCAACCTTATATAGATGATCTGGATTATCCATGCATCCAGTACAAAATTATGCCATACAACTTCTCAGACAGATTGATGTTCACAAATTCAGATTAAACATGTTGGCTAAAGAGTACAAAGCAACATGTTTTAATGTTGGAGAGGTCTATTTGGAGGACCTAAAAGGGAGTGAGAAGTATGGAACAAGGTACATACTTCATCTGAGCTAACTGTAAAAGCTGCCTTCTTATAACTTCCCATCCATTAATATGAAATGGATACAACTGTGATAACAAAAGAACTGGCAGGAAATTGTGAGAAGTCCCCCCTGCTCCAGGACCTCTGTTAGCAGGAATACTATTTCCTTAAACCACAAGAATGCAAATAGGCTGTCAACATGCAGTCAATGCAATGAAAATAGTATCTTAACACCCAACTGTTTAACAGAGTTTAAAATGCTTGCAGATTTTTAGTTTATTTCCTTTTGTCAAATTAACCTGCATATCTAGCTCTTACAAAAATGAAGTAATGATGATCCCTGTCCTTATATAAGATCTTACAGGGAAAAACAATCTGATATTTTATTCTCTTTCTCCAAGTAGTTATAATTTAAATATAATAATATAGTTTTGTGCTGAGAAGTTTCACAGTCTGACCCAAACGTGCCACATTGTACTTTAATTGCAATGTTGTTCACTAGTATGGGTATGAGATTAACTTACTGCAACAGCTATGCATTTTAATTGCATGAACTTCTACTTGTTTAAAATGAACCATATGCATTCATTCTCATTATAAAAATTTAATAGACATCTAATTAAATACATTATTCAATGAGATTAATTGTGTGAATTAATATGGAAAAATGAATATCCAAGGGTAAATCATTCTACTGCTAACGGCAAAAAAAGAGAGGGAGAGCTGAATTCATAGGTAATTATGATTCCATCAAAAGAGGTCTTCACCTGCAAATTTAGTCACAAACATATATTTCATTTGATTGAAACCTTAGGACTACACTGGTAAGTTGTGAAAAACTAATTTTATCAATTTAATCAGTCATAGCAATTGGTTGACTAAGCCTATCAGTTCATTTCTTTTGGAATCACATAGATGAAACAAAATATCAGTTGAAACTCAAACAATAATAAGTTCTTATAAAGAGACAGCCTAATTAGACTTTGCTATGCCCAGAAAAAAATCATTATTAATAAGTGGATAACACTTGTAGTGTGTATGTGTGTGTGTGTGTGTGTGTGTGTGTGTGTGTGTGTGTGTGTGTTTGGCTATGCTGTGGCATAACCTCCTTAGTAATGATCATCATTATTATATTTATTCATTTAAGGCAGTGAAATAAAAATATCTAATTAATAGTTTGTTAATAATTCATTAAAGGCAGTAAAATGAAAATAATAATATCTGTTTAATGGGGTTGTGGTGAAAATTAAATGAGTTAATATGTGTAAAGCACTTGGAAGAGATTTTAGCACACAGTAAAAAGTCATTGCTGTTACCTATTCCCATTTAGTTAATAAATATCAAATGCTTATTATAGGCCAGGTGCTGTGCTAGGCTTGGGGATAAATGTTGAAAAAAACAGTTGTGGTTTCTGTTTTTATGGAGTTTACAATCTTATGGAGGATCCAGATATTGATTACACATTGGGGTCAATGTAAAATTGTAACTGTGGTAAGTGCTGTGAAGGACAGTTGCATGGTACCATGGGTGTCTATTATGAGGGAAAAGTGGTGAAATAATATTCTGAGCTAATTTATTGAATTTTGTGAAATTGGATTGTGATGATAATTCCCCATTTTCTTGGGTTCATATCATTTTCTATAATGATCATCTTTTTTGTCATGCCAGGGGTGGGGAATTTATTTTATTAATCCTCTTGCTATTTTTATGAACAAGCACAACAAATATTTACTGAGTAAACACTACATTTAGAGCACTATTCTACATGCTATGGGAGATGTACAAATCAATTAGACATGGTTTTTATCCCCTCAGAGCTCAAAATTCTCATGGGAGAAGGATGGTTTTATACACAACAGTCTTAATATAGGCTTAATATGAAAAATGTTATATCTCTTCACTTCTCTTCAACTACTTTAGAACTGCTTAAAGAAGAGTCTGGAACATAATGTGCACTCAATTGGTTTTATTATTTTTGATGTTATTATCATTGAGCAAGATATAATAGAAACTGATATTGGAGAAATATAGTAGGTTCAATTTATAGAAATATTTGAGTTCTGATAAAAATCCTCAGTTTTCACTACATTTGACACTCCAACCCTGATCTATCGGCTGTTATTTATTCATAATTTCTCACCTGGATTGTTGTAGTAGTCTCTCCACTTCTTCATGCCTCTTTCTTTTCCCTCTTACATTCTAAAAAAACATAATTATCCTTAAAAGTTAAGACATATCATGTGACGCCTCTGCTAAAAATCTCCACCATCTTCAAATTTAAGTAAAAGTAAATGCCACACAATGAAAAGGAGAGAACTCTTACCATTTGCAACAGCATGGATGGACCTGGAGAGTATTACTAGTATGCTAAGCAAAATAAGCCAGTCAGAGAAAGATAAGTATCACATGATCTCATTCATATGTGGAATCTAATGACCCAATAAACTGATAAACAGAAAAAGACCCAGAGACAAAGAAGCATGAACAGACTGATGAACCTCAGAGGAAAGGCAGGGGAGGGTGGGTGGGAAGAGATCAACCAATGAAGTTGTATGCATATATGCATAACCCGAGGACACAGACGATGTGGTGGTGAGGGCCTGGGTGGGGGACAGGAGCGGGCTGGAAGAGGTTAATGGGGGAGAAAGGTGGACCTATGTAATACCTCCAACAATAAAGATTAAATAAATAAATAAATAAATGTAAAAGCCACAAAATGTCATACTTGGCATAAAATGCCGTAAAATATGTGTTTCCACTATTTCTATGACTTCATCTTTTACCCTTCTTCTCTTCACTTTTCTCTAGTTGCAAAGGCCCATTTGCTATTCCTTAGACACAGCACACATGTTCCCATCTCAAGACCTTTGCTCTTATTATTCCATATCTCTGGAACACTTTTTCCCCACTATCAGAATAGCCAACTATCTCATTTTTTTTAGGTCTCCCTGAAAATCTTTCCTTATGCTATCTACCCTACCCTACACTACTCTCATTTCCCTCATCTGATCTCATCTCATCTCGTCTTTGTAGGACAACCAGCTGTTGTCACAGAATTGCTTGGTGGTGTTGGAAAATAACATATATCTGGCCCTCCAACAAATAATAGATTTCAGTTGCAGAGGGCTAGTAGCAGAAGATAAAATAATGAATAAGCAATCCCTGCCCTCAAAGAGCTCATTTTAAGTACTATATGCTTCACACTTACTGACAAAAAGGTAACTATAATTATAGTATATTTGGAAAGTAATAGGAGGTAGCATTGTTTATTTCCACCATTCTACTTTCCCACTCACACTTTATTTTTTTCTTCTAATTATTTGCTATCAGATTTTCCTTCTTTCTTATATTATCAGAAAAATAGAAATTTACGGATTGGGGATCTTTGGGAAAATTCCTTTGAGTGTGGGGCACATTGAAGAAAAAAACCTGAATTCTGCTGATAGCTTGATATGAAATACTACTGGGAATATTCTGAGATGTGATAAAAATGTATTAAAGACTGTGTTTTACAACGTTGTGATGGTGCAGATGACTTGGAGACATTTTACATGGGAAAAATAATCATTAGTGGTAAACAACATTTGGCATTAGCAAAAATATTAAAGGGAGTTGAAATTCATTCCTGGGCCAACTACATTGTTTTATTTGCAGGTAATTGCATGGTTTTAAATGTCATTCATTGGCAAATAGGAATCTCCTTTCAAGTACACTGAAACTAAGGAAGCAGAATAGTTGCTTATCATGTTTTTCAAAGACTTAATACGAATTCATGAGACAAAATTAATAAAACCAAAATAAAATTTGGGCCAACAATTTTTGATGGTGGTTTAGCAATATAATTATCTACATGGATTTACTTTCTCCCACCACATGCATAACTCTTGTCCAATGAACCATCATCTCAGACCTAGATCACTAAACCTTCTAAATGCTATCCCTATTTCTTCTCTTGTCATATTTCACAGTTTATTTTCAACACTGCAGCTCAAATAATCCTGCTAAAATACAGATCAGAAAATGGCTTCTTCTGTTGAAAAATTTCAATATTTTCACACTTCCCTTAAGTAAGAAAACAAACAAGTGAAAAAAACAAAAAACACAACAACAAAAACCTCAGTTTTTACCTCTCTGAACTTATTTCCTGGTTCTTTTTTTCCAGCTTTGACCACCTTTTATTTTGTTTGCTTGTTTTGTTTTGTTTTTTAATATTCTAAGCATGTTTCTACCTCAGAGCTTTTGCACTGGCTGTTCCCTTTGCCTAGAATATTTTCTCCATAATTTCCTCAGGATTTGTTTTCTTACCAAATTCTCATCTTTACTTAGATGCCACCTTTTCATTGAGGCTTTCCCTGCTGGTCACTCTACTTTAAAATACCTCTCCCTCACTCATCAATCTTCCAACTTTATTATTTTTAGAGCATTTTTTCATCGAGTACATTCTGTATTGTAATTGTTTTACATCTGCCCTAATACAATGTAAGCTTTATGAGTATGCAGGCTCTGTACTTTGGCACCTAGATAAGTGACTGATGTTTAGTAGACACTTCAATTTCTGTTGAATGAATAAATCTCTCTAGTCTTCTCCAGTTGTACTATTCTGAGAGATAATATTGTACATGATCTTCCTGCTGATAGAACCAATCTACTCTGCATGATTTTAAGTGCATTAACCAGTGTTATACTAAATGTTTAACACCTAGTTTTCTGTGGGGGAGGATGCCCTGATTGTATCATTTGCTGAATTCCATGATGAATAAATATCTACCGTGGACATGAGGTTGGGATGAAATGCACACAGTTGCCTCTCATGAGCTTATATGAGCCATCAGTAGCACATACTGGAATAATACATTTGATGTAACCAATCACCAGAGGATACAGATATAATTATGGGCACTTTTCATATGAGGAAACTACTACACAGTGAGGTTAAGCATGTTCCCAAAGGTCACAGAACTAGTAAGTGATCAAATTTAGATATGTCTGAAGATTGACTCCAGAGCCTATGCTCAGAGAAATTCAGCTATACTGCAGGCCTTAGACAAATTACCTAAAACAAACATAAGGTATTAAAATGAGGAAAATTATAACTATCTTGTGATATGTACATTCTTTAAGTGTCAACCAAGAAACTGCATTTTTCTGAAAAAAAATCTTTGAATCTTTAAAAGATATTTCAGTTTCCCAATTAGAGGGCCAAGGCTCTATGCTATGTTAAGCTTCTTTTCAGACCACTGAAAATTGTTCAATTGAGAACAACTTCAATGGATTGGCCTGAAATAGTTAATATCCTTAGTACCAATTTCAATTACATTGATAGGAAATGCGAGAAGGAGAAATTATTTTTTAAAAGTAATTAATTAAATTTATTTTCAATGACATTTTACATTCAATATTACTTTGTGTTGGCTTCAGGTGTATGGCATAGTGGTTAGACAATCATGTTCTTTTTAAATATATATATATATATATATATATATATATATATATATTATTGATTTTTTACAGAGAGGAAGGGAGAGGGATAGAGAGTTAGAAACATCCATGAGAGAGAAACATCCATCAGCTGCCTTCTGCACACCCCCTACTGGGGATGTGCCCGCAAACAAGATACATGCCCTTGACCGGAATCGAACCTGGGACTCTTCAGTCCACAGGCCGACGCTCTAGCCACTGAGCCAAACTGGTCAGGGCGACAATCATGTTCTTTATAAATATCCCCCTGATATCTGTAGTACCCACCTGGTACCATACATAGTTATTTCAATGTTATTGACTGTATTTCCTATGTTATACTTTACATCCCTGTGACTATTTTGTAACTACCAATCTGTACTTCTTAATCCCTTCATCTTTTTCATCCAATCTCCCAACTCCCCTCTCTTGTGGCAACCGTCAGTTTGTTCTCTGTATCTATGAGTTTGTTTCTGTTTTGTTTGTTCATTTATATTGTTCTTTAGATTCCACATATTAGTGAAATCATATGGTTTTTGTCTTTCTCTGACTTACTTATTTCACTTACCTCTAGGTCCATCCATGCTGAAGAGAAAACATTTTTGTGTTCTAAGTTTTCTCTTGGTTTATTTTACTGTAATTTCTTGGTGAAATCAGAACCTTACTGAACAGGCAATAAAAATTATCTCTTTTTATTTTCACAAAGATAAGATACCTAGTGGAGTATCTTTCTATTTTTCAATGTTGCAACATTTCTGAGTTATATTCACAAAGATATCTAGTGGAGTGTATTTCCATTTTTCAATGGTGCAATATTCCTGAGTTATAAAGCAATAATTCTGTTAGGTACTAAATGGTTTTTACATTGTATAGTCATTACAATTAGCCACCAAATCAATGACTCTCATTAGAAAGCAGTATTTTTTTTATTACCATTAATTTAACCTGTTTGGTAGTCCTTATTAAGAATTCATCTAGTAAAATCATGACAGTTATATGGATTTAGATAAACTTGCTGTACTGACTCAAGAGCTGAAAATAGATTTTATTATATAAGATTAATTAAAATAAAAATTTAGTGCAGTATGACCTTCATTATTACATCATGAAACATTGAGTATCAATGCCTATTTACTATGCATATTGTATATGAGATAATGCATTTATAATAGCCACTCACCAAATTGGTTAAATCTGAACAAATGAAAGTCAGAGTTGAACAATTTAGCAAATGTCTATTACATTATTTTAGATATGGACCTTTGGAGATCGAAAAAAAAGCATTTTGAGAAAGAATCAGAGTCACAAATTTCATTTTCAGAGGAGTAAGTACTTTTGGACACCATCTGGTCAAGCCATGGTATTTAAAATGAAACAATGTTTGGAATATTGAAATCAACTCTTGAACTGGCATAGGAGAATATAGAATTTTAACTAGTATAACTTGCAGACATGGTATAATTTTGACTATAGTCTATTGCTGTTATAAAAAATGCAGGATTTTTTTTTTTTTTTTTTAAACACGGACTTGGTCTAGAAGGCCAGCTGCAACAAAAATACTTGAATTTACTTCTTAAAAAATATATTTTTATTGATTTCACATAGGAAGGGAAAGAGAAAGAGATAGAAACATCAATGATGAGAGAGAATTATTGATTGGCTGCTTCCTGCACAGCCCACACTGGGGAGTGAGCCTGCAACCTGGGCTTAGGCCCTGATCAGGAATTGAACCGTGGCCTCCTGGTTCATAGGTTGATGCTCAATCACTGGGCCACGTCAGCCAGGCTGAATTTAATTTTAAAAATAGATTTCTGATCCCATATCAGATCTACAGGGTCAATATACATAGACAAGGTTCTCCAAACCTGAGATTCAAGGATTTGATGCAGCTGCTATTTAAAACAATTAAGTCATTTTTGTACATGATTAGTTAATGTTATTCAGTGTCATTTGGAACATATACGTAAATATATGTGAATATAAATAGAATTAGGGCAACTTATTAATAGTGAAGCAGTTTTTTAGAAGGAAAATATTGCAGAAAAAGACATTACATTAAAAATGTGGGATGCCATAGAGAAATGTTAAAAGAAGCAAAATATCAGTTGGGCATGGAAAACTCATTTTTGCTTAAAAAGTATTTTAAAAAGCTGATGATGTGGTTATCTTTACAAATTAATTCAACTATGAACTGTAACCCAAATTCTCAGTAACTCTCATGACTTTGATGTATATTTTAGTGAACTTTGGTTAATAACAGATCGATGTTTATGAAAAATGTGTTCAATGAGTTTTAGATATCTTGTCTTTTGGCAATTTTTGTTTATGTTTTGCTTACAATCTAAGTGTGGTAGAATTTACAACCTCTCCCCAAATTCCCATCTGTTCTTTTGGCCAATGACATTTAGGGGCCACACCAATCCAGAAAATTAGTAATATAAAAAACTAGAGGCATGCACTCGGAGGGGGGGCGGTGGTGGTGGTCCCTGCATCCTCTCGCAGTCCTGTACCACATGGGGAGTGGGCCTAAGCTGGCAGTCAGACATGCCTCTTGTAGTTCGGGAGCCCTCACTTCTTACCACCTGCCTGCTTGCTGCTCCTTAGCGCTGCCATGGAGGTGGAGGTGGGAGAGGCTCCCACCTCCACTGCTGCGCTCGCCAGCTGTGAGCCCGGCTTCTGGCTGAGTGGCGCTCCCCCTGTGGGAGCGCATCGACCACCACGGGGAAGCTCCTGTGTTGAGCATCTGCCCCCTGGTGATCAGTGCATGTCAGAGGACGGTCGTTCAGCTGTTTGGTTGATTTGCATATTAGGCTTTTATTATATAAGATAACAAACGTCCATTGGTGACATGGTATGTATAATTTCTGACACAGCTCATCAAGAAAGTGAACAAAGGACTTATGGGGAGCTTTAGAAAGAAAAACAAAGGATATACTTAATATGAAGCTGAGCATCAATGTCATTTGACATTCTAAACACAATCTGCAATGTGTTATGAAGTCCTGATTTGACTTTTAATGCGGATAAGAGAAATGAATTATTATTCATGGAAATCATTAAAGCAAACTTCACCCATGCATTTTTCAGGCAGAATTCATTGTAGAAATTTCATTATGGGACAAAAACCTGCCATATAAGAATGATGATTTTTGCCCTGACTTGGCATATTTCCCAGGGAATAGAGAACCTATCTACTAAAAACTATGTCCTCTCACTACCATCAAAGAATGAACACATCTTAACCCTTCATAATAAATAGGAGTCATGATGATTTTAATTGAATCACAACTCTGTTTTGGGATCATTATAGAAGGCTGAAACAAGATGTTTTAATTTTCTGTGCCTCAATTTCTCTAATTACAGAGAATAAAATTCTCTTTTGTACATCATCCTTACATAGAGGCCATAGATATTAGCAAAGAAGGGATTGATATGTCTTTTAAACATAGGACACATCATACCAAAACTCAGTAACATGAAAGCTGTAGTTTATGATTATTGGGCAAAAGCATTTCTGGCACAGTATGTAAAACTTAAAAATTAAGTTAGAGGGAAAAATTGTATTTGAATGAAATATGTTAAAAATTACAATGATTTCATATCTGTGTATAAATTTAACTAGAATGTGTATGCATTGAATTGCTTTAAATAAAAATTATTAGATAAAAAGAGAATAATATTTTTACTGTGTTTGAAAAATACCTTCTAACACTGGATATCACGCTAAAATTCATTTTATTGACCTTTTCCCTTTTTCCTCATTAAATCATGCATATATTCTTGGCATTCAAAGATGCCACACATTGTTAATAATCTGTTATACCTATACTTTTAACACAATATACTTAAAAGGACCTTTCTACTGTATTTCTCAGGACAGTTCAAAAAGAATTATGAAAGATTGTACATCTGTCTGCTGGATAGTCATATTTGCTGACAATAAGAATTAGTCCATTTAAATTTTTAAGGAGCTAGAAAAATCTCAAACAAAATGTAAAGTCAATAGCTCGTGCATTTTTTATAGAACATACTAGCTAAGCCAAGTATTAGAGATGAAAGTTAGAGATCAAAATAGACACAGAATATAGTGATTTCTCTTTTGGTGTTAGATATTCTTTCTTAAGTGCAAGGGATGTGTTTTAGCCAAGTTTTTGGTAAAATGAATTTATGTTAAGTGAATCTTCCATTCCAATGGACTTCCAATAGGAAATTAAAAATTAATTCTGCTGGTTATAAAACAAATTCTTATTGACTTCTGGATATATTGAAATCATCCTGCAGAATGCAGGAGATGTTTGAAAGTTGCATGTATAGATGCAAAATTATTACTTTTTGGTAATGAATCAGTGGCTATGTTGTACATATCATACAGTATCTGAGTTTACAGACAGTAAAGAAAGGTAACTTGAATTTTAATATCTTCCTTTATAATAATATTTACCCTCAAATTGAGTTTACAATTATACATATTGTGCAAGACAATAATAATGCCCTAAACTCAGAATAAGTCAGGAAAAGAAAAAATACTGATTAAAAATAAAATAAGTTGCCAGTGCATCTGGTAATGTGAGAATCTGTCTCATTGACTGCTCCATTCCTTATGTAATCCTATCTAATAAAAGAGTAGTATGGAAATTAACTGTCACTTTGTCACTCTGTCACAAAGATGGCGGCGCCCATAGCCACAAGATGGCGGCACCCAGGCCCCTCAGCCCCACCACTGAAATGTCAAGGCCTGTCACCATTCCGGTGGGCTGATGGCGGCAGTGTCAAGGCCTCTGGACCCGGCTGGGGCTGTGGGGGCAAGCAGGAAGGCATGACCTGCCCACCCCAGTGGGCCGATGCAGCCTCGCCATTCTGCTGCTGCCACCACCGTTGCTGCAGTGTCCGGGCCTGTCAGCCCCTCCATGAGGCTGAATGCTGCATCCAGGGGGCACATGCAAGTGGGTGGGGACTTGACTCTGGGTCTTCTGGCACAGAAGGACTTGATGCTATGTCCCTGTTTGTGCTGGCCAGCAGGTGGACATCCCCCGAGGGGTCCCAGGCTGCAAGAGGGCACAGGCCAGCTGAGGGACCCCCAGAGTGCACAAATTTTCGTGCACTAGTGGCTTAATAATTGACTTCCAGTGTGTGTATTATTAAGATATTGCAGTAAATGGTTTCCCAATCTGCTGCCCAAGTGAAGCAGTCTCAGCCTCCAGTCACCTTAGCTATATTCATATTACAGCACTGACAATTATTTCTACATTCTTCATGTCACTTGAACTTATTAACCTCTTTAAGGTATCTCCTGAGAGCATTCATTACTTTTCACAGTTGACTCAAAAGGGAAAAAAGTGAAGTATTAAAGTGAAATTCTAAAGTACTCCCTCCTTGCTGAGTAAGGGAAGTTTTAGGAAATATGTGCTAGGAGTAATTTTTTCCCGGCAACTGTCTGCTAACCATTAGCATACTAGTGGATGGTGCCTTTGTTGAGAGCTTTTCTCCCAAGTAAAGACTTGTTAATTGCCTTTCTGTGGTATTATCATTAGGACATATTAGCAAAATGATGTTTTCAAGCTTGACAGATTATCATGATGGTGAGGCTAGCAAAATATTGAGTATTAGATAGCTTCAACAGGTTTGGTGTGAAGTCAGTGTGTATATTAGTTATATGCATTTATTAGTTAATGCTGCTTTCAGGAAAATTAGTAAAGTTAAATATTTGTCAGTTGTTAATGTATTATCTTAATAATGCAAATGATGTTAGAATCTTCAGCTGAGCATAATACCTTTGAGTAATTTACTAACATTTAGTAGTGGCACTTTTGAAGGTAGAATTTGAGACTTTAATTTCCTGAAGTTTGGAACACAGTTTCATGAATCCTTATTGACCAAATTGCATATGCATAAAATATGTGTTTGTAATTAGTTTAGTATTTATCATTGTAAATTATGGGCATAATATAAAAAGTCAAGAAGCAGTACAGTGCTTGTAATAGAAAAGGGAAGTTCCATGAACATCCCTTCACATAAACCACTTTATTTTCTTTTATCGCTTGATTTTTATATTTTACATTTCTAATATTTTTTGTCAATCCTCATTGGAGGATATTTTTTCCATTGAATTTTAGAGAGAGTAGAAGGGAGGGAGGGGTAGAGAGAGATTGAGAGAGAAAGAGAAACATGGATGAATCGATGAGAGAGAGACACATTGATTGATTGCCTCTAGCACACACCCCAATAACCAGGGCCAGGGACTGAACCTGCAACCCAGGCCTGAACAGGAATCAGACTTATGACCCTTCAGTGCGTGAGGTGACAGTATAACCACTGAGAAACACTGACCAGGGCTCTAATATTTTTAATTATTTGTTTGTATTTCTCACTTGTATATATTATCTATTGACTTTCTTTTTAACGGTAGATAACAATTGAATTATCTTACTCTGCTTCATTTTTCTTTTAATTTTATCCATATGATTTAATTCAATTTTGGTTAAATTAATATTCAGTGGTTGTGTTTGTTAGATTATGTAAATATTATCCAGAATTGAGCCACATAAGGGCTATAATTAAATCTTTTTTTTTAAATTAAATCTTTATTGTTCAGATTATTACATTTGTTCCTTTTTTTTTTCCCCCCATAACTCCCCTCCTCCCAGCTCCCGCCCCACCCTCCGCCCTCACTCCCCACCCACTGTCCTCTTCCATAGGTGCACGATTTTTGTCCAGTCTCTTCCCGCATCTCCCACACCCCTTTCCCCCCCAAGAATAGTCAGTCCATTCCCTTTCTATGTCCCTGATTCTATTATGATCACCAGATTATTTATTCACTTGATTCTTAGAGGGCTATAATTAAATCTTTTTATACAATTTTTTTAATGTCCCAGCATTAAATTTTTGTGTTCTTATTGGCTTAAATTAATTTAATATTAAGTATGCCAGATCTATAAAAGGCCTTTTGATACTATTTTTCCAAACATTTGAAACCTAGAAACTAATTTATCATTTAAAAATATTTTTCTCACAAAGGTTTCTTTCTACAATCCTTTGTAGTCCTGACCCAGGCTGGACCTGTAGCTCTCTAAGATGGCATTAGAGCTTTCATAATGACTTCCCTTCCCTTCTCTTCTCCTCTGTACTGAGTTTCAATTTTTTTTTTTTTGAGTGCTTACTCTCTTTTTTTAGATTGCTTCCTTCTTTTGTAGAGCCCATTTGTGGTTGGCAAAATTCTTCAATCCCTCCCAAGATTCCTGGTCTCTTATTCCAGTTATTCACTCAAATATTAATCTGGGTACTGTTGTAAAGGGATTTTTCAGACATAATTAAGGGCCCAAATCAGTTGATCTTAAGATGGCTGTTGTGGAAGGAGCCATCACCCAACCTGCTGCTCCTCTCCATTCCTAGAGAGGAACATTTTCCTATAGGGAATTTGAGGGCTGAGCTGTCATTTGGCCCCAATTCTTCTTTCTTATTAGGGGAAATATTTCCCCTGATCTGGGCACACAGTGAACTTCCTTATATCTCTTAAGCTTTTGCTTCATAAGGCCCCTGGCCGGCTCCATCAGTATATTCAACCTTCATGGGAAGAGAACATGGTCTTCTGTAACATGAAGGGGGTATGTAGTCCATCACCCTGCATTGGCTATTAGGAGGGACCATCTGGCCATAGGAAGCCAGCACACACTACCGATGCTAACCTTGCAGCATCTCTTTTCTTGTGAGTGAGGAAAATCTTGTTCCAACCAGTGTCTTGTGTGTTGAATCCTCCTTAGCGACTCTGAACCAGAAGGTGCAGTCGGCTGAGGTCTGCAGTTACTTCTTGTTCATAATGGGCACTGTGATGATCTATGCTGTCCTCCATGGTGGAAATCATAATTTGGGATTAGTAGCTGGAGCTTCCTGTTCAACATAGGAAGATTATCTGGGTGGGCCAGACCTAATCACAAGAACCCTTAAAAATCAGAGAATTTTCTTCAGCTGATTGTAGATGAGGAAATGAGAGATAAATATAAACAGGCTTGAAGATGGAGGGGATCACTTGCCAAGAAAGGTGGACAGCCTCTAAGGACCAGTCCCTGGCTAACAATGAGCAAAAAAGGGGGCTTCAGACCTACAATCACAAGAAACTGATTTTTGCTAACAGCCTCAATGAGCTTGAAAGTGATTTATCCCCCAAAATCTTTCAGATAAGAGATCAGTCTGGCTGAAATATTGATTTCAGCCTCATGAGACCCTAATCAAAGAATATTGCTAACCCCAGCCCACCACAGCTCAGACTTTTTGCCTAGAGAAATTTGAGATAATAAACACAGGTTGTTTTAAGTTTATAAGTTTGTGGTAATTTGTTTTACAAAAACATGAAACCAAAACAACATCCTTCATCAGTTCCTGAAAAATGTATGTCTTAAGTACCTAAATTAAATTTGATATCATGTTTACTCTTTTAATTTTGTCAACATATTTTATCTTATCAGAATACAGATAATATTACATTTTAAAATGAATTTCTTAGATGTATGGGTGGTGAATATGTTTTTAGTCACCTAGAATTTTGTGATCATGTCTTCACAGTGTTGATTCAACCAAAAGTTAAATGCTATCAAATGTACTAAATATTAAATCTGGATAAAATTCTGGCAGCAACAGGTAGACTGTGTTTTAATTTTTGTATGATGCAAGTAAGTTCATTCAACATTTATAAGTACCTATTACATCTAGACACTATACCTTGTGCTGTGTGGATACATATATAAATAGGAATGAGTGTGGACTCTAGTGACTAAAATCATTCTCTCCTTCTTTTTTGGTGTTTTAATAATTAAACATTTATTCAAGAATGGGGAATAGGTGGTATGCATGTACCTTTCTTACAAATAGTTGAACAGTGAAACAATTAGTCTAACTTATTGCTTTAACTCTGTGGTGCTAAATAATCAATTCATATTTTTTCTTACTAAATGCCTTTGTTAGTGAAACTTAACAGTTATGTTATGGCTTCTGTTTTTTAGAAATTAATGTAAAACATAATAGTCCACTGAAAAGTCAACCTCAGATAACAAATCTATTGGAAAAAAATGCCATTGTGTAACTTAAAGTTAGAAATGAAGTTTCATAAACAAATGTGTGAGCCTTCTTAGTTTCCCAAAACCCTAAATGGAAAAGTTGTAGAACCACTTTTTTATATTCTGCATAATTGCAGATCTGCACCATGAATGGTAATGCATGTTTTAAAGTATGAGTAAGCTTGATTATGTAGTCCTGGATATATAATGGAACAGACGGCTAATGCTTAGGCTGATTCTTCCCTAAGTAAAATCCATCTGTTTACTACTCAGACAGCATGCAATTCAGCTTTGTTTGAGAAGAACAAAGTTTATACTTAAAGTTATTTTCTTTCCAGTAATAGAAAGGCATGGGGAAATGTCATAGTAAGACTTTTGCATTTTTTAAAGATGGGCTTCCCAGCAAACTCCAAGTACGTATATACAGTCTCTCAAATTTGGTCAACCCAGAAATGCCACATGATGGGGATACTTGCAACACTAGTCTATAATCACATACATAGAGATCCTGGAGGCCCTCACAGAAAAGCAGCTGATGAGCGATTTCATGTAAAAAGAATCAATGTTCCATTTTTAATTTTTTGAGGAAACGCCATAATGTTTTCCACAGTGGCTGGACCAGTCTGCATTCCCACCAGCAGTGCAAGAGGGTTCCTTTTTCTCTGCATCCTCACCAGAACTTCTTGTTTGTTGATTTGTTGATGATAGCTATTCTGACAGCTGTGAGTTGGTACCTCATTGTTGTTTTGATTTGCATCTCTCTGATGATTAGTGACTTTGAGTATGTTTTCATATGACTCTCGGCCTTCTGTATATCCTCTTTCAAAAAGTATCTATTTAGGTCCTCTGCCCATTTTTTTGATTGGATTGCTTATCTTCCTTTTGTTAAGTTGTATGAGTTCCCTATTAATTTTGGAGATTAAACACTTATCAGAGATAACATTGGCAAATATGTTCCATTTGACCCAGTAATCCTACTTCTAGGAATATATCCCAATATAACAGAACCAATAATCAGAAAGTATATACAGTATGCACCCCTATGTTCATAGCAGCACAATGTACAATAGCTAAGATTTGGAAACAGCCTAAGTGCCCATCAGCAGATGAGTGGATTAGAAAACCGTGGTACATCTGCACAATGGAATACTACGCTGCTGTAAAAAAGAAGGAATTCTCACTATTTACAACAGCATGGATGGAACTGGAGAGCATTATGCTAAGTGAAATAAGCCAGTCAGAGAAAGATAAGTATCACATGATCTCACTTATTTGTGGAATATAATGAATGATATAAATTGATGAACAAAAATAGGCCAGAAGCATCGAACAGATCGTCCAACTTAAGAGGAAAGGCGGGGGGCGGGGGGTAAGAGATCAACCAAAGGACTTGTATGCATGCATATGAGCATGACCAATGGACAGAGACAGTAGGGGGGTGATGACATTGCTGGGAGGTGGGAGCAGCGGGGGAGGAGAGGTCAATGGGGGAAAAATGAGACTCCTGTAATACTTTAAACAATAAAGAATTTAAATTAATAAAATAAAATAAAGTCAAAAGGAATCAAGGTTAATAAAGGGAAATTAATAAAGCAAAACTTATATTAGATATTGTTTAAAGGTTCAAAGATTATGTACCATATGAAAGCATTAAATATAGCTTTGAAAATGCCACTTTTGGAAATATTGTCCTGACACACATATTATTTGTGAAGAGATTGCTGTATTTGTATTATTTTTGATATTTTCCAAAGGATATTTTGACTAGCCTTGATCATCTCTTTGGGATTCCCAAACACTCTGCACCAAAAGTCTTATTTCTTCTGCCCACACATAATTCTACATAGTCTAATCATTTTTGAGACCAAGATCAAACAACGTGCCATTTGTGAAACTTTCTATAACTTCTGCTTTTTTCTCTGTACCCTGACAACACTTTACTCCAACTTCTAATACAGCAATTATTTCCTTCTACTTTATTTGTTTTCAGGGTTGCACATTTCCCTCAAACCTGCGAGATTGCAGGCTCCTTGAAAGCAGAGATTATGCATTATCCACATCCAGAACTCTTCTGTAAGACTCACGAGGTGGAGACTCCCTCAATATCCTATTGAATTGAATCTTAAAAAATTAATTCATGTCATCTATGAGAAAGGAATTTACAATTAGTACATCTTGATTGAGGACATTTTGCTTCCTGAAAATGACTCAGGGAAGAGAAATAGAAGAGACCAAGAGTGTTCCTTACAGTGTGCTAAATATAGCCACAGCCAAGTGACTCAGGAATGACAAGAAAATCTCTTGGACACTTAAGGCCAACAATAATAAGCAGACAAACAGAAGGTAGGCACAAAGATTTAAAACACCTAGATTTTACATCTCTTTGAATTTTCTTAAATCTGTATCTTATGTATTCCGCACTAGAATATTATTCACATTGAAGAATATTATATGTGACAATGCTTTGCAAATCCTAAAGCTTCATACAAATGAATCCTATCAATATTATGTAACCTAATCCCAAACTGGCTTTGTTAGTATTCTGATATTTCAACTATCTGTCCCAAGAGATAAAATTTACTTTGGAATATTCTGTCCCTTAAAGTATATGCTGTTTCATGAATACAGGGTCCTAAAGAAGTAATTAACAGTCTCATCAGGAGACAGACTCTGCAGAAATACCACTCTGAAGTGATACCAAACTTAACAACTGGCTTGGTAATTTAGGATTTTGTGTTCACATAACTCAGTTTTCAGTACAGTATTTATTAGTATTTTTCAGTACTTAAAGAAAGATACTCTGTTTCAAGGAAATGTCATCAAAGTTGTGGGATATAATTGAACTGATATATAATTTGTACCATAACAGAAAACAAATCTCTTTTAGAAACAAGAAAAAAAAACACCCACAGTGCACCTTGGCCCATGTTGCCAGTTGGTTGGAGCATAGTCCTGTACACTAATAATTGACATGTTCGATTCCAGTTGGGGCACGTATGGAAGGCAACCAACCAACTGATGTTTCTTTCTCTCTTTCTCTCCCTTCCTCTCTCTAAAAAGTCAACTGAAAAAAAAAAACACAAAACAGCAAACGTTGTGCTTTTTTATATTGCAGTTTAAAATATGAGATGAAAGCCATTTAAAGATTTAGGGGAGGTATATTTACAAATGAAATTCATAATCTTGCACTATTGATTCTGTATATTTCCAAAACACAAAAAACATATTTAGCCCTATGAAGAGAAATAGATTTAAAGTAGCTTATTATTGGAAATGGCGTTCAGGGCGTTCAGGATACTTCCTTATAACTTGGAAAAGTTACTCATTTGTGAACTGAGCCAAAAAAGCAGATCAATCACTGTTTGATGTGGAGAAAAGAGTAGCCCTCGTGGGAAAGGAAAAGACCTGGGAGAATCTGGTCTTTACACCAGTGCTATCCTCTGTTTCTGCGTTTATGATCCAAAGCCTATTAAAATTGCCTTATTATGAAAAGAGATCATGACTGAATATCTACACAAGAGGAGGAAATGGAACTCTGAACAGCCATTGGCAATGCTGAACAGAGTACAGAGGATCAGACAAACATTTTGCAGGTCAGCTATGTTTTTTGTGTGCCAAACTTTATTTCAAATTCTAGAGACACCATTAATAACTTCTTGAGTTTAATACAAGGAAATGTATCTCTGAAAAATATATGCACATTGGCTTTTATCAAGCAATGAGAATTATATGACAAAAAGAACCTTATTATTTCAGATATTCTGGAAATGTCTCAACTTTGTAATTTATCCCATTGTCAGATGATATGTCCCAATTTTTATTCGGCATATGTAACTGAATAACTCAATATTTCTCCTTTTCCACCTTTTAACTTATAGGAAATGCAGTGTTCAAATCAGAACACAATTATTGTATTTAGTCATAATGACTAATAATATCAAGGTCATTGCTTCCATTTAATTTATTTTGTTTTACCTTTACTTTTGATCTTTCTGTTTTGCATTATGTATATCTTTAAAAGTCACAAATCATTTTATTTTATTTTATTTTATGTTATATTTTATTTTATTTTTTTGGTTAATCCTCATCTGAGGATATTTTTTCCATTACTTTTCAGAGAGAGTGGATAGGAGGGAAGAAGGGAGGAGAGAGAGAGAGACATCTATGTGTGAGAGACACATCGACTGGTTGCCCCCCACACTCACCCTGACCAGGGGTGGAAAGTGAACCGGCAACCCAGGGACATACATACCTTTGACCAGGAATCAAACCTGTGATCCTCTGGTGCTCTGGCTGATGCTCTAACCACTTAAGATACTGGCCGGGTCACAAATTATTGTTTTGAGAAAATGGGACATAGTCATAAATAAATGATATAAAGAATTCTTTGGAAACTTTTCTGAACTCTTTTGTCCTTGTTTTAGCCTATTTAATAGCAGCTCTGTACTTTGATAGATTTCATGATTTGTATTTTAATTTTCATCCTAGAATTTGCATTCTTAATTCATAATTCCTGGGAGAGCTGTGAAAGAAAGAGAACCGGCAAGTTCACTATGTTAGTGTTCTTCTATTTGATGATTTGTTATAATCAAAGAAGTATTCCTGCCACTGAAATGAGGGTGAACTCTTGAGTAGACAGTCAATGGTGGGTTATACTGGGTAGGAAATTTTTGCACAAATATATTTCTTTCATTGTTAGCTTAAATTAACAACATCCTTTTAAAAAATGTAATTGTCCCAGTGCAATGAATCATATTTCTAGCCCAGATGTCTTCTCTGAATGCAGAGGTCATGTTTATTGGCTTAATCAAAATATCTGCGTGGATGTGTCCAAAACTCCTCATACTTAACATTCTAGTCCATGCCATCATCATTTCTCACATTGTAGTCCTGCAGCAGCCTTCTAACTACTCAACACTCTAATTTCTTTCCATACAGCAGCAGGACTGATCTTTTAAAATTGCAAATCTAATCATATCCCATCATCATTCACAATCTTCTACAATTAAATAAATTCACATCGTTCTTTGGCTAACAGAAAAAAAAAAAAAACACCCCTTTCTCATGACCTATACGTACCTAAATCATGTAGTTTCCACTTACATTACTCTAGCTTCATTGTCAACTCCGCTCCTCCATGATTAGTGCTCTAGCTATGCTGATCTTTTCTTACTGTTGTTTTTCGCAAATACTCTTCCCCTCCCCCTTCATATTCATTCTTTAGGTATCAAGTCAATCATCACATTCTTAGAAGTTTCTTTTCCCTGAGTTTCAAGACTAGATAAAATCTACTCATGACATCAGGTCCTTCTCTTGTCATTATTTTATTAATATCTATCTCTCCCTAATAGATTTTAAGCCATAGTGTTGGGAACCATGTCTATTTTTGTTCACTGTTGTATTTCCATGGCCAAGCCCAATGCCTGGTATGTAGGAGGCATTGAATGTTAACATTTGTTAGATGAATGGATGAGGGCTAACAGAAAGATGTCAAGTATTTATTTTGCAATGAGATTTAATGCCATCTTATTGCTTTCTTTTCAAAACCTGGCTTCAAAAACATTGGCACTGAGATAAAGGGGGAAAACATGTATAGGCTTAATCAGGAGATTTGGATGAAACATGTGGCAGGCAAGAAGGGGCATTGTATAATTCCAGGACAATCTGATAGGTGCTAGGTAACTTGAAGGTAGAGAAACCCAAAAGCACATTCCACTTTTTGTTAACTGCATGGATACATGGCTCCTTTATTGAGGCTGGCAGTATAATTGTGTCCTTTAATAGCCATATGGAATGTTTAAACTATTGAGTACTTTGCAGCAGTTTTCTGTACAAGTTATTGGTCCCAGTCATCAGTGAGCAAGAAAAGAACTATTTGCTTCTGTCTTAAAATATAATTTTTGAAATGAGAATTTTAGAAACTGAAAATGTTTTGTGAATATAGACAGAGCCTGGCTGAAGTTCTAAGACAAGGGAACTCTGATGCTCCTTGAAGAGGAATTGCCATTTTCTACAAATAATTTAAATGTATGGGGATTAAAATATGCTGTGTCGGAGGTTAAAGCAATCTCCTTAGAAAGTCACCAAGGGAATTAACGATTAATGATGAAATTGACTAAATCCAGACCCCTGGATCACTGGGTGCTCCTCTTGAGGCTAGTCAAGGTAGAAATTAATTGTGAAGACTAAAAACAAAAACAAAACAAAAAAACACCCAAGAGATTCCATAGGCTATATTAAGAGAATGTGAAGGGGATCCTTTTGAATAATAGGATCTTCATAAAATTCATTTCTTTACTGGTGGTTTTACATTCTTTTGCAGTAATCTGCTTTAATCTATCATCATTAACTAAGAGAAATGGTCCTATCATGTCACTAAGTGGGAATTGTGAAGAATTGATAATCTTAGAATTGAATGCAAATATGCATACTGGTATTAATTTAATTCTATTATGGTTCTTCTTGAGGTAGTAGCAATTATTCTCAATTAAGAGAGAAAGTGACTTAAAACATTTAAGTATTCTGGGACTTTTTGAAGACTGTGAGTTGTTCTAAAGGTTGGTTATATTGATAAAGAAGTTGGTAACACGTTTCCAATTGACTATAGAAATCTTGTGGAAAATTCTAATTAAAATGGGGATATTAAGTTGAGGTGTAATTATGAAAATTACTCTTATCAAAACATTATGTTTAATACTGCACCTTTGTAAAGCATGGTTTTAAATATTGAAGTGGAAATAATTGCTTTTATCATTTGAAATACTTTTATTTTTCATTTATTCCTTTACACTGAAATAAGTACAGCAATTAGATGACATTTAAAGCTATAACATGATAAAAATATTTCCTGTCTTTGAAACTGAAGCTTAGATGGTTTCCAGTCTTTTAAGCAGTGTTTCCTCTTCTAACTCTTATTTGTACAAATATCTAAGTAGACAGTATTAGAGGAGAATGTCTTTGAGAATCATTATTATCTAGTATCAGTTTTGAGACATGACTAGTAACAGAAATGAACATTCAATTATAGGATATCTGATGATGGGAAGACAAAAGAAACCCCCCAAATTAATATTAGTTTCAAAATAGAGATTGCTAAAGTTTAGAATTTATTAAGGAATAATTCTACTCAGACTTTGAATATTTGAAGAATAATTTTCCCTTTATTCTAGCTAGAATGATATAATTTAGCAGATTCTTTCTGAATGCCAAAAATGACAAGAGGAGGTGCTGACCTGGCATGCTTTGGATAGCCAGAGTAAAACAAAAGGCCCTGGACACCTTTGCCAGGATAATAAGCCCTGGCTACATTTGCCTAAATGGAGCTGAAAACTAGCATAATCATAGCCATTTACTTTTAACAAGGCTCTATGGGGACAATGCTTTTCCTCAAGAGTTGCTTTGTAACATACATTACAAACACATTGCAGGCCCATGGGAAAAATTTGTAGTTAAGTGCCTTTTCACACTAAATTTGATTAAGAGCTTCTTACTCCTCTCCATGCCTCCACTTTCTCCTATATACAACACCTTGCCTCCTTAGCAAAGACAATGAGTTTATTTTTGCACCCGTAGAATTATAATACATGTGCCACGATTAAGAAATATAAAGTTTGCTGTAGCTTCTCCCCCTCCCCCAGACACATGGTATGTATTAAAATTAAGCATAGTATTCACTCTCACTGAAACTGACCATTGTACCAGAATCTCTCTTTTTATAGTGCATAAGGTAGCTACTGCCAATGCATGCAGCTTACTTCATGAGCTGAAACCACTTTTCTACTGTGGATCTACATCAGTACTTCCTAACCTCTTTCTCTTTATAGTGCATGTAGCTAATGAAACATATGTGCAGCACCAGGCCATTAATAGAGAAGACCACTCATGGCTAGAGATAATGCGTGCACAAGTTGGAGGCCACCCAGAAAGCACATGGGATGAAATAACTCAGTACCTGTTTTGGAAGCTTGGATCAAAGTTTTTGCAGTCTATCAAAAGGTAGGGACAACAATGACAGGGGCTGGATCTGACATCTAGTAAGGTTTTCTTTATTCTCTACTTGTTGTGAGTTTTATTAGCTGTCAAGCTGTCTTGAATAGCTAGAACAAAGTTCACAGCATCCCCAAAAAGTATTTTTTTGCTCAATACATGGATTATATAAAAGGAGATCTTCAGAGTCAATTAATCTGATAAAGATATGGCAAAGCACTCTCTTTTCCAACAATGGGTTTGTCTTTGAGACACCTGCGGATTTTTTATTAGCATATATTCTTGCCTAGTGCTAACAATCCCATTATTTAGATATATGTGAGAGTGTAAATTGAAAATAGCTAATTAGATCCATTATCTTAAACCTGGCAATCATACATAAATGATATGGGCTTATAGCAATATCTCCTTTGTCATGGAAAAAGTGTCCCTTTCACTTGTTGCCTTCAGGTGATATGTATACTATGTGGTTTATTAACTCTGATATGTTGACTCTATAAACTTTTAAAAATGTTTTTCTTCTAAATCAATTATTTGAATCTGATATTCAAATTGGTTCATACCTCAGTGTAATTTGCATTCCAATGTAATTGAATATTTTCTCTACATTTTATGTCATTTATGATTCAGAAAGAGATATGAAAAATAATAATCTCATGTAATGCAGGCAATATTTTTCAAATGTTTCGATCTGCTTTTTCTTTTTGTTCTTCTTTGCATTCTGCCCAAGACTGCTCTTGAGTAACCCCTTGCCTGACAAGAGGTAGAAGAGATGGTGGTGGCTTAAGATTATTATAGCAAGAAAGCAAAGAGAGTCAGTTTTCAGATTTTGGTTCCCAAAATAGGGCACATTGGTCATATGTGGATCTCTTAGCTTCTTCCTCGGTATGGATAGAATTGCAGAAGAGAGAGGGAGTTTGGTTGAACTCTCAGCACAAGGTAGGTTAGAGAATAACCTAGGGAATTAAAGAATCTTGAAAAATGTCCCCAAATTAGCATGAAAGAAGAGTAACAAAGTGCCCCTAGTCAGTGATGGCGAACCTATGACACTCGTGTCAGAGGTGACACGCGAACTCATTTTTTTGGTTGATTTTTCTTTGTTAAATGCCATTTAAATATATAAAATAAATATCAAAAATATAAGTCTTTGTTTTACTATTGTTGCAAATATCAAAACATTTCTATATGTGACACGGCACCAGAGTTAAGTTAGGGTTTTTCAAAATGCTGACACGCCGAGCTCAAAAGGTTCACCATCACTGCCCTAGGTCTAGGGCTAAACATGCCTGTTGAAGATGTCTTGTACATGGATTTAAGGGCAGATTTAGCCTCATGCCTTCAGGCATGATATACACAAAGTAGCCAAGATCTGTCAGTCTCTTAATGGTTAAGCTAAGGGGTGAACCAAAGTTAGTCTGGGATTGGTGAGAAAAAAAGAAAAAAGCCACCAATGCCCAGCTGGCATGGCTCAGTGGTTAAGTGTCAACCTATGAACCAGGAGGTCATGGTTAGATTCCTGGTCAGGGCACATGCCCAGGTTGCGGGCTCCATCCCCAGTGTGGGGCATGCAGGAGGCAGCCGATTAGTGATTCTCTCTCATCATTGATGTTCCTATCTCTCTCCCCCTCTCACTTCCTCTCTGAAATCAATTTTTAAAAAGCCATTGAATACAAGGTTTTGTGGTCATAGACTATGGCAGAGACATACACTTCTCCTGCAGGTAACTGTGCAGAGGAAAAAATATTGCAGGAAGGTGTAACCACATTTCATCATGCACCATCACAGGATTGAATCAGGGATGCCACATTGAACTGTAGACTAGTATATGTAAACTAGGATGCTAACTTTGAAGTAAAGAGAATATGGTAGGCCTGCTGAGATCAGGGAAAAGCATCCTGATAGGGAATTCGATGTTGGGTTAAGTGCAAAGTGTCAGGTCTATTGAAACCAACTACTAGACAAACACGAACCAAAACAGAACAAAAACTTGCAACTTGAATAAAACAGAGATAGGTTAAGAAAAAAAGGTTCATTGAGGTCTGATTTACATACCATCACATTTATTCATTTTAAGTATACAATTCAATTATTTTTAGTACATTTACAGGGCTGTGCAACCATAACTAATTGCACTGATGAAGAAGGGGGAATTGTGGCAGAGAAGATGACAATTAAAATTTGATTAAAAGTAAAACTTCAAATTAAAAGTAACTTGGTATTGGAAAATTTCAATCCCTTCATTTTATCTGTATATGTCGTTATATATAGTTATGTATGGATATACAATTGAATGTATATAGTTATGTACTTATATAATTTTATGTATAGTTACACATATATGCATACATTAAATGTCATGATGCTTCTCTATAATAACAGTTTTATTTCTTCATTATTTTATGAATTAATGACATCATTCATTCCTTTAATGATTTTTAGATTGAAAGATATTGAGAACATGATCACAATGTAGAATAAAAGTGTCTTTTTCTTTAAGGATTTTAGTCTAGTGTGGGAGGCAGTTAAAATACCAAATAATGACAATATACCAACATAAATGCTATGATAGATATATGCCCTATAACAATTTTATCTCTTTCTCCTTACAGCCCTGTAAGATGAGGCAGGCTTTATTAATATTCTCATTGTATAGATGAAAACTCTATAGGCCACAGCATTTATAGTAGCAAACACAGTGGAAGGAAAACCAGAAATTAGATAATTTTAGGTATATATTTTTTATCTTTAAAAATACTTTTTTTTCGTCTTAAGGACAGTAGATCCTATCCACTAAATTGTAACTTAGTATTTTATAAGTTATACTAGAGGCCTGGTGCACGAAATTTGTGCACAGGGGCATGCCCTCAGCCCAGCCTGCACCATCTCCAATCCAGGACCCCTCAGAGAATGTCCTCAGGATTGGGCCTAAACTGGCAGTTGGACATCCCTCTCACAATCTGGGACCGCTGGCTCCTAACTGCTCACCTGCCTGCCTGCCTGCCTGATCGCCCCTACTGGCCCCCTGCCAGCCTGATCACCCCTAACCACTTCTGCCTGCTGGCCTGGTCACCCCTAACTGCTCCCCTCCAGCATGGTCGTCCCTTACTGCCCCCTCTGTTTGCCTGGTCACCCCACGCAGCCTGCTGGTTAGTCGTTTGGTTGTCCTTCACTGCCCCCGCTGCCTGCCTGGTCGCCTCATACAGCCTGCTGTTCAGTTGTTTGGTCATCCCTCACTAACACCCCTGCTGGCCTTGTTGCTCCACTCAGCTGTTTGGTCATGGTTCGGTCACCCGTTCAGTTGCGATGGCCCCTGGCTCTTTATATATATAGATGGTAGAATTCTTATTTTTTTTAGTAGAACTTGTCATTATTGTTCAACCTATAAGAAGTTATTAAATACCCACTCTCTGCCAAATTTAGGCATCATAGGGCATTCAGGATTAGATCCATTATCATTACCATCCTTCATTAAATGGTGTTACAGTGTAACAATGGGAAAATTTTACCTTCCTCCTGATTAGATATATTGTTAGGAAATTATCCAACTTGTTGTAAGCAAATGTGGGTGAATGCAAAATATTGAGTTAGAATGAGATTAAGGCTGTGTTCAGATTCCAGCTTGGCCCCATTCTAGTTTTGTGAAGTTTAACAATTTGTTTGGTCTCTCTGTTTTTTATATCTTTTCTTTATAATTGGAATGGTAATACCTATCTAACAGTGTTGAAAGTGAAATGTGTTATGAAACATGCTGTTGTAGTACCTGCCTCATAGGAAGCTTCTTTCAATTATTTTAGGGCACTTAAATCACCTGCGTATATTACCAAACTCTCTCAGCACTATACCTTGCCTTGGTTAAAAAAAATATGGTTCCTGTCTTCAGATACCTTACATTTAATAAATTAGATGGAAGAAACTAATACATATGGATTAGGGAACAAGTGGGAAAGTAACATAAGCTACTTAGATTTCAACTTCTTCTTATAATATGGGTTAAAGCTGCTTGTTGCCAGATGTGGGGAAATAGTTTACTATATATTTTTTTCTTTTCCATGGTCTGAACTGAGAAATAAGCCTTGGGGTTATGGAATCAAAGTATCAGCTCTAATTGCTGAACTACCTCCCTGAGATAAAACAGACTTCCTCCTCCTTGCTGACCAGTCTAGACTTTGGCCCCTATGCGGGGATAGTTGGGACTGCCACCCAGCTGCTTCTTCACAGCATAGTGAGAGCTGCAGGTGGAGAGCACAAGTGAGCATTAACCTTTCATTCATTCTTCCTTCTCCCTAAGGAATCTTGCATCAATTGGATGTCAGATTCTTGCAGTCTAACCAAGCAGGTGCATCACTCCTCCTCACATGAGGAGAAACTTGCTAAAGGTGGAGGATGAGCAATTATTTCTACTTACAGTTGGCTATCAGGTGTTCAAGAAGAGACAGGGAAATTTTCACCCTACAAATATTGGGTAGGAGTGTGATAAGACTTAAATGCGGATGTATATAATCCATTGTGCACACTCCTGCCAACATAGTCCCTGCATAGAAAAAGGTCTCTCACCTCTAAGGAAGAGGGCATCGCTGGGGCCTGTAGTAACTGTGGAGTCTTCAGAGAACTGGTACTATGAAATGATGAGTTGAACTTTGACAAAAATGTCAAAACACTTCACTTCTCAACATCTGTGATTAGCCAAGGGGCCTTTACAGTCAATTTTTCACTCTGAAATTCAGAGGTAATATTGTGTTGGCTCTCATGGTAGTGACTGGACTTTTAGCCTCACACTATCAGGTGGCTGCACTCCCCCCACAAACACTTCGTGGTTCCCCCTCATCAGTCTGGCTTTTAAATAGGACTATTCCATGACTAAATCATCAGAACTGCTTTTGCTTATGTGTGTAGAATCACTGAACTTCTATTTTATTCTCATTTCCTATTGCCTCCTTTAAATGCCTTGATTCTTAACTAGAATAGCATAAGGCTAGAGGGAGCACCTCCCTGAGTGTTTAGACCCATTTTAAAGTTACACACAGAGTTTGTCTGAAACAGGGGACCTCACTGTTGTTTCTGACTGCAAAGCAGAAGAGATCTGAACTTTGTCTCATCTAAGAGATGATTCTCAGTCTCTGGCTTGCTCAGCCCTTCAAGGTCTACTCCACAACATGACTTCCCAAATTATTAACAGAAAGTAAAGCTGAGGTTGTTTGCTCCTATTGTTTGTTTTGTTTTAAATAGAGTAACAAACAAAACACAAACAAACAAACAAACAAAAAAATAGGAGCAAGCAGAGTATAATGGTGCAGTTGAATGTACAGAATACAGCTATCCTGAAGGTCCTGACAGTCAGGAATGGGGCCTGATCAGGTCTTGTCGCATGAGTGTTGCTGAGTTGCTCTGGGTCTCAAGACTGTGTGCAAATGTAGCTATGTCCACTTCAGACTGTTGGCTGCCTTGATCAGAGGCAATGTAGGCATCTCAAAGAGTTTTCAGTTTCTGTGTTGGCAAATGCTGAAAACTCAGTCTTTAAAGTATAGATATTACTAGTGCTTTAACTGTTTCTGCTGTTAATTGCTAATTATACAATCTGTGTAAATGCTGGAGATGTGACTCTCAGTTCTGCAAATGTCTTTGCAGCTGCCTATTCGTTCACATTAAAGCCCAATGCAGCTGTGGTAGAGGCAGTTTTATATCATTCCCTGGAAGGACAGATTCTATTATGATAGTGGCCTGAAAGTCTCTCTTTCCACTACTCCAAAATCCGTTACTATTTGGTTGCTCGCATCCTAGACAGCATGGCTCCTCATTCCAGGTGAAGGGAGAAATTGCCATTTCACTATTCCTTGCTCGCTTAAATGCAAGATGCATAAGCCTTTTAAAAATTTCATCTCTTAGAAAGTGTTTTAAAATATCTAACTCCTTTCCCTCGGCATCCATCTGTAAAAGTATATTTAGCTCTTTAAAATTCATTGTCCATGCAGACTATGAGAAAATTTTTCTTGCATTTCATTGAGGGCAAAGCTGCTTTTAGACCTCTGATGCATTTATGTAATAAAAATTAGCATTTTATAATACCTCAAATAACCCAGAAGTCAGTGGGATTTACCAAGACATTGGGGCCATGATAAATTGACATGAACCCTAATCACTAACTAACACCATTTCCAAGATTGTTGCCAGTTCATGGAGAACTTACTTTCTCATGGTCACTGTTGACATTGGGATTCTGCTTCTATGAATCCTGTCTCTGTTCCCTGACACTATCAATGCAAATATAAAACACAGCTTCTTTCTTGGTTTCCATCAAACATGCCACACACCCTATGAAGACATAATAAACTTTATTCAGACTTTGGGATTCACAAAAATATGTAGGAGGAATTCACAGTTTCTACATAGCAACAATTTCAATTTCAACATTAGATATCCTACTCTAAAAATGTGCACTAGCCAACCTTCTCTGGGATATTCCTATAGACTTTCATCCCAAATCATGCTGGCTGCTTTCCCCTCTCCTTCCTTCTATTTCTCATATCCTTTATCCCTCCATCCAGAACTGCACTGAGAACTCCAAATCCTTCACCTATTGTTATGTAGATTTATTTGGCTCTCTTCAGCCTTGATTCTCAAGCCTTCAGATCCAAAAACCCATATAAATACTCAGAAGTATAAATATATTTCTACTTGACAGACTATTTCTTTGTGGGAGGGGAATTTGTAGTTATAAAAAACTAGAGAGAGACCCAGTGCACAAAAATTTGTGCACTCGGGGGGGGGGGGTCCCTCAGCCCTGCCTATGCCCTCTTGCAACTGGGAACTCTCAGAGGATGTCCACTTGCTGGCTTAGGCTGGCTTCATAGGGGATCGGGCCCAAGCTGGCAGTCAGACATCCCTCTGGCAGAATGGCAGCCCTTGGGGGATGTCCACTTACCAGCAGGGAGCAGACCTAAGCTGCAGTTGGACATCCTTAGTGCTGCTGAGGAGGTGGGAGAGGCTCCCGCCACCACCGCTGTGCTGGCAGCCATCAGCCTGGCTTGTGGCTGAGCAGAGCTCCTCCTGTGGGAGCGCACTGACCACCAGGGGACAGCTCCTGCATTGAGCATCTGCCCCCTGGTGGTCAGTGTGTGTCATAGTGACCAGTCATTCCCAGTTGTTCTGCTGTTAGGATCAATTTGCATATTACCCTTTTACTATATAGAATAGAGGCCTGGTGCACTGGTTGGGGCCAGCTGGTTTGCCCTGAAGGGTGTCCTGGATCAGGGTGGGGGGTCCTGCTGGGGTGCCTGGCCAACCTGGGTGAGGGGCTGATGGCTGTTTGCAGTCTGGCCAAGCCCCTCCTGCGACGGAAGCTCCCAGCATCTCCTTTTCTTTCTTTTTTCTTTTTTTTTATTTTGGGATTTATTTACCTTCTATAATTGAAACTTCATAGCCTTGAGAGGAGCTCAGAGCCAGCCAGGCAGATGGGAGGGTAGCCTGGCTTCCTCCATCGCCAGGGGCAACCCATGCATCTTGCTCGCTCCAGTTCTGTGGCCACGGCCGGCTGAAAGCAGGTATCTGAGGTTTATTTATCTTCTATAATTGACACTTTGTTGCTTTGAGTGGTGCTTAGAGCCCCAGAGGAAGGCGGGAAGCTTGGCTTCCTCCATCATTGGGGCAACCAAACATTCTGCTTGCTCCAGCTCTGTGGCTGCCCACCGCCATCTTGGTTGGGTTAATTTGCATATAGTTTCTCTGATTGGCTGGTGGGCATGGCTTAAGGCATAGCAAAGGTACAGTCAATTTGCATGTTTGTCTTTTGTTAGTGTAGGCTGTTTTTCTTCTGAAGTTACACTTGCATCAACTATTTGTTGTGAAACCTTTTTATTTATTTAAATATTTATTTAATGCCTACTATATAACAAATTTCAAGTAAGCACTTGTTTCTGGGATAAATTTGCACCTGTAATACAAGGCAATATAGCATAGTAGAGGAAAGGTTTGGGAACAGAGGAATTTGATTCTGGTTCTGATTCATTTATCCCTCCACTTAGCCATTCTAAAAATGGTTGTTGTAGCCTATTCTGGGTTAGAAATAAACTAGGCACAGGGATACTGAAATTATTTATATGTGTCTCCTTAGAGTAGATAGCCATATGAACAAAAACTTGTAATGTAGTCCTTTAAGTGTAAAAGTTGAGCTTCTGCTATTTAATAGCTGTGTGATCTTGGGCATGTTTCTAGTCCTCCATTTCTCCATAATAAACTGAGGATACTAATAATGCCTGTTTCAAGTGTTTATTGTGCAGATTAAATACATGGAGCACAGACAATGCTTAGTACATGGCTTGACACATACTAAGTGCTAAACAGGCATTATTATAAGTGTATGCCCAGAGAGGGAACGTGGCTTTCTCATGTTCACATGCTTGAAAGCGCTGAAGCAACTTACTACGTTTGAGGTATAAACACAATGTGGTGAGAGCAGAGGAAAAGATAGCATTCCCCTAGAGACAGCATTTAAAATAGACTTGGAGGATACATGGGAGTTTGGTGATAGATGAACCAGAGAATGATGTTCCAGTAAGTTGTTAAAATGTAAGTTGCAAGAGAGTGAATGAGGTGGATAAGGTGGGAAAGGATGATAGGGCCAGCTCTACTGTATTAGGAGGGGTCAATTACCTGCTTTAACATAAAGCCCCCAACTCCCAATAGCTTTCTTTTTTTATTTCATTATGATGATGATGAAAAATATATAACATACAATTTTCCATCTATTTTTCCATTGTAGTTCACATTCAATATTATTCTGTTTTAGTTTCAGTTGCACAACATAGTGGTTAGCGTCTACCCGTTAGACAATCATATACTTTACAGAGTGGAATAGCTTTCTTCATATAGCTTTATTTCTCATTCATTTTCAAGTCCAGGAATGTTAGCAGCGTGAGTAGGGGGTGAAGATTTCTTTAGGTAGACATTTAAAGAAACAGATGATTCTACAAAGACACTGCTACCTCTTGGCCAGGAGCTGAAGGCCAAAAGAACGCTTGGGGAGTTATGTGATAGGCTTTAAAGGCCATAGGGAGTGGTGCACATCACTTCTAACCATATTCTCCTAGCCAGAACATAGTCACATGGCCTCGTCTAAGTACAGGAGAAGCTGGGAAATGTATTTCACCTCCAAAAGGAAACATAAGGAGGGTTTGCTGAGTGCCTAATATTGTTGTTGCCACCTTTACGCATTTCTGTGATGTTATTTATGTTAACCTCTCTAAACATCAGTTTCATCATGTGTAGCATGAGGATAAGTAAAGACGTGTTGTTGTAAGGATTAAAACATTGTTCAGGGAAAGTCGTTTTAGAATACCTGTCATGTGTTAATGATTATTATTATACTAGTACAAGGGCAGCTGGGAAACAAAATGGATGATGTTCCTAGCAGTATTTCTGAGAAAAATCCAAAGTGGCATGTTTTATGACTGGTTCATTGAACAATGGATGACGGATGAAAGAGTAGCCCTAATATGCTGTAGGAAGCTAAGCCGATGAAGCCCACAAGTGTCTTGGACAGTGAAGAGAAATGATGGCTAACATTTGCAGGCAGCCTTTTTCAGTCATGAACATTTTCTGCTCAGCTTTTGGCAGGAGAGGAGACACTTCAGGAGTGGAAAACTGAGAGACAGTGACATTGCCAAGGGGTGACATGGTGAGGCTGTGTTCCCCACTCCAACAAATATACTAAGAAGAAAAAGTCAACACCACTTCAGTAGAAGTTTTCCCATTATCCTGCCTGACTTCCAATCAGATTTGAAGCCTTGGGTATTCCTTATACTGAGATTTTGGAGTACCAATGTGAGTGGCACTGATTGAAGAGAGATGCATGTGATCCATCTCCAAACTGAGGAGTCTGACTTGTAGATAAATTGAAGTCAAATGTGTACTTGTTTTCTTTCTTATCAGAGCCTATGTTTACTTTCAACTAGTGGAGAGTTTTAGTAAAAGTAAGTTTTCTCAATTTGCATTCATTGGCAGAAATCAAAGTAATAGAGGGAATTTACTCAGTGGGAGATTTACTGAAACTGGTGAATATTTGCTTTCTGGTGTCAAAAATGGATAGATCAATTTCATCTTTGTAAACACTTAATATTTATTGTTATTAGTAAGAAAGTATTATGACCCCAAGTAAATTAAATCAAGACAGCGCACAATTTCATTGCAAACACTGAAATTGTTATGTTATTGAACTTTTGAAGTCAGTGCAATTTTGTCAGGATTATTTACCATTGATGAGGAAGTAACCTAATGAATCATTCTGAAGAATGCTCTTTAATTTTAGCTCTAACAAGAGTGTGTGACAGCAGCAAGTTGAATTAGTGTGTTGAAATGCAAAAGCTATGCAGATTTATGTTAAATGCTTTATTTCAGTGTTTTAATATTTGTGGTTAATAAAGAAAATTATGACTCTGAATGAATTCTCATTGGCCTCTGAACATTTTAAATTTCTGAGTTGAAAGCAACTTCAGGTTAAAACTGTTTTGGGATTTCATCAGTGCTCCTTGGGTATTAAAATTTTATCGGATGATGCCCAGCCAGAATGGCTCAATGGTTGAACATCTACCTAGAAATCAGGAGGTCACAGTTCTATTCCTGGTCAGGCCACATGCCTGGGCTGTGGGCTTGATCCGCAGTGTGGGGCATACAGGAGGCAGCCAATCAATTATTTCATCTCATAATTGATGTTTCTATCTCTCTCTCCCTCTCTTAAATCAATAAAAAATATATTTAAAACATTTTTACCCGATGGGACATGATATAATTAGGCCAGGTTTGCAAAGGAACATGGGATTCCTATAATGCATATGATATAATTAGGCCAGGTATCCTACAGGCCAACATACCTGTTTCTCAGCTCAAATCTCAGACTAGATCATGCCCTTTTTTCCTTGTCCATGTTTCCAAACTAAGTTTCTTATACTTCCCATCTTGAAGATATTAGGTTGCTTTTTATTTCATTTAAAGCTCTGAATTGTTTCCACTTGTGCACTTCCTAAGAATTCTCAGGTTGTAGTTTTCCCATTTACTATAGAATGTAATACTTTCTAACTTGTAGATACCCATCTGTCTTTGGTACCACAACCTTTGTTTAGATATTATATCTTATTCACGTATGTACCTATGTGCCTTTGCACATTTTTGAACTCCCAATGAATGGCATTCCCATAGCTAATTCAATCCAGCATCTATCATAATCAGTATTATGTTTCTCTACTTTTTGAGGTAAAGATGCAAATAGGGGGACTGAGAAAGTATTTTCTTACTCTCAAACTCACAGTAGGAGACCAACCTTTTTTTTTAAAAGATCCTGCTAAGTTACAGGATAAATAGAAATATAGGATTGCATGACAATAACGTGCTATAACTATCAATTCTCCCACAAGTTAGAGGAGAGTAAAAGAGTAAAGATACGTTGTTTGTGAATGCAACTCTTGCATAGCTGGCACTTTACCTTACCATCAGTTGCTATTGCTGTTAGCAAAAGCGGATGTACTGTGAAGCTAATTAAGAGCCATTCAGTCTCACAGGTCCCTGCAAAAGCCCTATACAGTACACGTTTTGTATTTTTTTTTAAGAGGGATTCTTCAAATGTGCAAGTTTTAGGTCCTACAAAATATGAATCCATTCCTAGTGATCAGCCCCTTTTTACAGATGAGAAAGACTAAAAGGATATGACAAAATCAGAATTCCAGAGTAATATAGTGAGAGAAAAAATGGAAACAAAACACTGATCTGAGGCTTCTTCATTTCCAAGAGAGAGAGAGAATCGATATCAAATTATTTGGCTTAGAGTCAAATTTAATCTGAAAGCATGTCATGTTCCAGAATCTATATCAAATTATTTGGCTTAGAGTCAAATTTAATTTGAAACCATGTCATGTAATCTGTTTATTTGGAAAATATTTTTGAGACATTAATAGGTCACTTAGCTGTCAAAAGAATTTAAATAAAAGTGGTATGTGCAAAATAATTAGAAAAATATTAAAAGGTCCTTCTGTGGCCTGCTAGGAAATGCGCTTCATTCTTTTCCTACTCATAGAACATTCAGACATGAACTTTTCCTGGGTGTCTTGGGAATTTGATTTGTATATTTATACATGTATGAATAGTTTTGAAAGAAAATAAGGTCAGTTTCAACTTAAGCAAACTACTGTACCCAAAAAACTAGGGCTGGCATTAAAGGTTGAAACAGGGAGCTTTGCTAGCCCTAGGTGATATTAGTGTCAATTCAGAGAACTTCATACCTAAAAGACAGTCTCTGCTGATTACTAAATCCTGCCAAGAAGAGAGTGGGTTAATAATTTATAACCCATAATCAAGACAGCCTTTTCTGTTTATAAATTATGTATAGCTATCTGCTTTCTTTGCCTGTTTATTTAATCAATTTAATTCTTATATAGTCCTGCTGAAAATTTACTTAGTTGGCACTGAATCATTTGCTATCTTTAGTTTGAATTAAAGGAGGAAAATTTTAGTGAGACCCTTTCATTCATTCAACACACATTTTTAACTACTAAATATCTGTTGCTAAGCACATAGGATAGGAAAAAAATAGAAAAAGAAAAATCCCTGTCCTCATGGAGGTTATTTACTAGTAGAAAGAGGTAGACCAAACAAATAAACAATTTAAATAAACAAAGTAAAAGAAATAGGGAGGCAGTGGCATGGAGGTGATTCTATTTCAAATATGGTGGTCATTGGCTTCTTTGGTATTATATTTGACATATGGAAGTATCTGAGGTAAGAATGTTCTAGGTGGAGAGAACAGCAAGAATTAAGGCCACAAAGCTAGAGCTCAATGGGCAAGGGGAAAAGATAGGAGGTAAAGTTGGAGAGGTAGCTGGGGACCAAAACTGTAGGTTATTGTAAGGACTTTGTCTTTTCCTGAATGAAACAGAAAGCCATCAGATTTGGAACAAAGTAATAATAGGATCTGACAGGATCTGACTTTTTAATGTGATGATTTTGTGTGCTTCATTCAGGACAGACTAAAGGGAGGCAAGGATTGATGCAGGGAGACTAGAGGCCCTAGCAATAGATGATAGGGACTTGGACCAGTATGATAACTGCAGAGGTAATAAAAAATGTATCAAATATTATTCAGAGGTTTTTGCCCTAAGGAAATGGAAAATGTAGTTGTCATTTACTGAGATATGTAAGATTTTAAGAGGAGCAATTTTTTGGCATGTTGGGGTAGGGTGAAGATGCAAAGTAGAAATTGGCAGTACTCATGTTAAGGTTCAGATATCTAAAATGGTGTAAGTATGGTCTCTATTATCCTTGATTCAAGTCCTGTGATATTGAACATTAGCTTTCTTTGTTTTTGTTAATCCTCACTCAAGGATATTTTTTTTCATTGATTTTTAGATAGAGTGGAAGGGAGAGGGAGAGAGAGAGAGAAACATCAATGTGAGAGAGACACATCAATTGGTTGTCTCCCAAATGCCCCTGACCAGGGCCAGGATCCTGCAACTGAGGTACATGCCCTTGACCGGAATCAAACCTGGGACCCTTCAGTCCTCAGGCTGACGCTCTATTCACTGAGCCAAACTGGCTAGGGCCATTAGCTTTCTATTAACCTATGAAGCCTCAAATCATAAATCATTTATCATAATATTAAATATTTACTCTGAATTATTTTTGGACCAAATTTATTACTTTTGTTTTTCTGCTTTTCACATGGCTCTTCAAAATGCACTTCTTCTCACATTGGCAGTAATAATAAGCACTCTTAATTTTGAAATGGTATGAAACATTCAAATTTCATTAATGTTTGTGATATTCTTTTCTTTACTATATTTACCTTTGCAATATTATTTTCATAAATTATCATAGGAATTCCCATAAATATATATAAAGAACAATAATAATCTTAAGTAATCCCACTATGCAGAGGTAACCATTGTTTTCTTTTGTATATTCTGATCACTCCATACCTCATTCACAACTCACACTCACTTATTGTGCAGTTATTATATACTAGGAACTGTAATAATGTTTTATATGGATTGACTTAAGTCACATAACAACCCTTTACCAGTCAGCGTTCTTACTTGCAACAAAAACAAACTAGCTAATTCAAATATTTTTTAAAAATTATTAAATTGTATTAGCTTTAAGATTTCCCCAAAATGTTGGAGAACCAATCTGTGGTACAGACAGGACAGTACCTAAAATTAAAGCACATATTTGGTCTGGTGGAAATATCACCATTGACCCTGATAATCTCAGGCAATGCACATTGCCCCACCAATTTCTTAGCACTGGGCACTGGTGTTAACCTCTGAAATGTTTGCATCTGCTTTCCAATGAGACCCATTGATGGTAAATATTCATCAATAGAGGAAGTATATCAAAATTTCTGGGCAACCAAAAATGTTAACGAACTTATAGAACAGTCTACCTCTGAGGTGCTCCAATACTAGCATATTACTTTTGTATATATTTAAATCCCCAAATAGGAACAACACAAGTGATAGGTACTAACATAATAAAACTAGCCCTCAATAAACAAGCAAATGGAAAAGCAAAGCCTGGTTCATTGTCTCTCCAAGAGGCTAATCCAAATACTCATCAGTTCCTATGTTTGCACTAGGATCTCTAGGTGATTTCCATTCCTCCTGTAATTCTATCAAAATCTATCTCAATTAACTAAATTGGGAAGGTTGCCACAAACAATTAACCCAAATAGTGAAGAAAAGGGAAAGAATAATAACAAGAAATTAGTTGGTCTATCCCAGGTCCCAGTATGAAATCTGTGCTGGCACAGCTGGTGGCAACTATCTCCACTGCTCACAGGCATCAATAACACATACTTACTCAGTTACTAAACACAGATGCCAAAATGAACAAGCAGTGGAATGGCTCATATTTCTAGCTCTGAAATTCAAGACTCATCACTTACTTTTTCTGTGACCTTGGATAAATTACTTAGTCTCTCTGACTCTCAATTTCTTCTTCTATAAAATGGGGATATTGATAATACACCTAGCTCATAGGACTATAGTTGGGATCCTTTGAGATAATGTGTGTTCCTCCTTTTACATGTAACCTATTTCTGATATATCTGTTAATCCAATTAAGTCTGAAGTGGACCATGGTTGGCTGCTCTTACTGAGAAATTGGGAATATAACAGAAATAATGCAGCAAAGTCTCAACATAAAACTTGTAATATCCTTTGTGTTATACAACTTCAGCAGGAGGTTATGTCTGTGAAAAATAAGAAAACAAATACAAGAAAAATAATTTTCTAAAGAAAAAATGAAAAGATACATTTTATTTAGTATTTATTGTATTTGTGTTGATATAATGATACAGCAACTTGGGAATGGCCATACATTGACAACATAAACATTGCAATAATAGTTATATCTAATAATTACCAAATATCTATTATATTCTAGGTACTACACTAGAAATATTACATATATAATGTCACATAATCTACACTATAATTTTTGAAAGTTATGAAATTGAAGATCATATAAGTACCTTGTCCCCAAATATACAACTTTAAATGGCCATCTAACTTCTATATTGTCATGCTAAATCAGGCACATACTGAACAAACATGAAATCTTTACTTTTTGCCACAATGCATTCCTGAAAACTGTAAGGCAAAGGAAATCATTGTAAAGTGAATTCTATTTTCCCAAAGGAACAATGCTATTATTGGAGGTTGTACTAGTACTCTTAACCAATAATTTGACATTGAATACATTATAGATATGATCAACAGCATCTCATAAGAGCAAAGGTACCAAGACCATAAAATGTGCTGTCTAATAGATATGAATTATATATGTGATGAGCAATAATGTTGCTTCTCTTTTTTGAACTTGGGATTTTGGAGAACATTTTGGATGGATTTTTCTGTTAAAGGAACTCTCTTAGGGGAAAAACCTACTTTAAAACCTCCCTTTCTCTCTTGATAAATGTCTCTTTTGTCTGCAGAGTGATTTGGAATTATTCCATTGACTATTTTCTTTAAAAATTGCTATTACAGCACCTCATATTGCAGGAAACAAAGGAAGAAAGAAAGAACTTTGAAGCAATTCAGAAAACCTGCATTCTGGTCTCATCTCTATTAGCAGTTATCTCTATGATCCAAGCAGTGAAGCTTCTTCCTTGTGCTTCAGTTTCTCTATCTCTGTGGATACACTAGATAAGGTGAATTTGAAAGGTCCTGCAGGGCTTTAACTTTCTAGAACCTGATAATAGGGTACCCAATCGTTTAAAAAAATTTTTATTTGAACTTTTAAATCTTTATTGTTGAAAGTATTACATATGTTCCCCTTTTCCCTCCATTGACCCCTTCTAGCCTGGCTCCACCTCCCACCCCAGGTCTTCACCACCCTATTGTCTATGTCTGTGGGCTATTCATATATGTATACAAGTTCTATGGTTGATCTCTTTCCTCCCACTGATACGCCCTGCCTTCCTTTTGGATTTAATAGTTTTTTTGTTCATTGGATTCCAAGTAAGAGTGAATTATGTAACGCTTGTCTTTCTCTGACTGGCTTATTTCGCTAAGTGAAATAAGCAAGATGCAAAAAAGTAAATGCCTTCATGATCTCATTTATGCATGGAAACTTATAATGTGGAATTTCAAAATGTTAAAAAGCTGTCATTTGATTTTGAAGTGATCAACATAATAAAGCTTTGTTAGATTCTATTGCTATTCATCAGTTTCTGTTAATTCACCTAAAGTATCTGAGAAAATTATAAATTTGGAAAGGACCACAGAGCAGTGATGGCGAACTCATTTTTTTTTTGGTTGATTTTTCTTTGTTAAATGGCATTTAAATATATAAAGTAAATATCAAAAATATAAATCTTTGTTTTACTATGGTTGCAAATATCAAAAAATTTCTATATGTGACACGGCACCAGAGTTAAGTTAGGGTTTTTCAAAATGCTGACACACCGAGCTCAAAAGGTTCGCCATCACTGCCATAGAGGATGCCTAGTGCAATGAAGCCCTACACTAAATGATCAATCATTCAAGCCCTTAGGGTAGCCTTAAAATTTACAACTTTCTGAGCCCAGAGAGTGGGTATTATAATTTAATACATGAAGTATAGCTGCTAAGTCTCTGTATGTTTAAAACTATCCCTGGAATATTAACAACCAGCTATGATTGATAAATCTTAAACCACTTAAAACTCTCATTGTGGTGGAGAGATGAAGATTGAGGTCACAAAGCAGGACACTGAACAATGTTGTTCTGATAATTAATTTTTTCTTTCTATACCATATGTCAAAAGGAACTTTTAGAATCAGTGGTACTTTCTGTAAGCCAGGGCTATTTCAGGTAGTATCCTGCCCATCTGTACTAAACTCAAGTTTATGTTCTCATAGACATGATGTGGGCCTTTTACCAGAGCCAACATTGTACAGTGTTACATTGCCAGGTTGTTATTAGTGTAAACTTACATGAGCCAGGCTGTCACATAAAAATGGAACAAAATGACAAGGAGAATCTAGATGTAAATTAAAGTCAAAAGAATCATGAACTGCTGGGAAGTCAGTGCAAGATACAAGAAGGGAAGGTCTGGAGGCATTTTTAGATATTCCCTTGGTACTCTTATTGTGATCCCATGTTCCTAGTTATGGAAAAATGAGACAGGAACCACTTGAGGGTCAAGGCGATATAAGTAGACTATTAGCTTGCTGCTTTGATTCATTTGCAACCAAGGAAATAGTACATTGATATGTATAGTTACTAAGATATTATAAAGTTAATTAGCAGAAAGTTGCTCTCATGACTAAATACATCTACCTGATAAGTATAATACAAATATTAAGGTAAAATATTTAATAAGATCATATTCAAGCTCATAATTTGAGAAAAACCTTAGTCTTGCAGTTGTAGGCAACTATTTCATACATTGGATAAATATTTTTCCATTTTTAGTTCTGTTCAAATCTTTCTGTGATAGTTGCTTTTTGTTTAAGCTCTCATCTACAATGGATTGTATTATTTTTATTAATTTTGAAATGTTTGACTATTTAGGGCCTGGTAATTGCAGGACTCAGCTTGTAATACTAACTTTGCCATGAACCAATCTGTGACCTTACAAATATCTGTTTTCTCCAGACTGGTCCTAGTAAGAGATGCTCTTAAAGGGCCCTTCAAATGTAAAAGTCAGTGAGTGTGAAAGGTGGGGGTGGAAATACAAATAAAATAGCAGGTTACATGTGTGAGGGGTAATGTGGAATCAGGACTAATACTAGTATATCTTTGGGAATCAGGAATAGAATGAATAGAGAGTGTATGCCTATATTTTTCTTTCTCTTTCCTTCCCCCCACAAATATATTTTCATCTCTATTTTTGTCCTTTGTATGTTATGCCTATTAATTCAAACTTTGCCCCAGGAATTGTAATAAGATTTTGCTAGAGTTTTAGATTTCAAACTAAAGATGTAGAAAGTTGTTGAGACTTAAAATAAATTTTGACAACAGATGATTTCAAGTCCTCTGCTTCCTACTGGTAGAGAAGGAAACCTAAAAACGTGGAGAGTTACACTCATTGAAATAATGTGTCATCACAGTTAAACATGACAAAGCTATTCTGTTTCCTTCTTACAAAATTCAGTTACAGTCTTATTGTTCACAATCTTACTGTTAATTCTTTTGTCCAAAAGCTTAAGAAAGTTATTCATGGGTGGCTGGTGTTGGGATTGGCGGGGGTTGGGGGTGAGAGTAATGAGAAACATTGTGTTTTCTTAACGTTAAAATTTCTATAAAAATTCAGAGCATTTATGAGGAGAACAAGAAATGAGGAACTCTGATAATCCTTCTAGAGCAATGAAAGGCATTGAGACTTCATTCATAGAAGCATTTCCAGTACAATTGAATGAATGTGTAATTTTTGAACCCTTCATTTAAAAATCATTTGTAAGCCAGAGTGCAAAAATCTAAAAGAAATGTTTGTGGAAAAAACTCTTATCATATTTTATACTATAACTAGGGGCCCAGTGCATGAAATTCGTGCATGGGGGGTGGGGCCCTCAGCCTGACCTGCACCCTCTCCAATCTGGGAGCCCTCTCCAATCCAGGAGTTTCTGTCTGTCTTTCCAATCATCTGAACACATTGTCTGAGAATCTAACCCAGTTTGGTTTGGTGCTCAGAATAATAGAGGCATTTTTTTTTCTTTGCTCCATATGTGGAGATTTCCCAGAAGTTGCAGGATATCTTCCTTTTAATTTTTCCTTGACACTCTGACTTTACTTATGTCTCCCACCTTTTCTTTCCCTCCATCTTCCACCCGCAACAGTAACTTGCTCCAGGCTCACTTTGTTCTACTGTCTAGGAGATCCTGCAATGTGTCTGCCACCAGAACTATGATTCCCAGAATTCCTGGTGCTCCTTGCACTCTTGGTTTCCACTTCTGGTCCAAGGGCTGCAGAAACCAAAAGGACTGGGAACTACAGCCGCCCCCAGGCCGGGCTGACAGGACCGGACACTCCAGTGGCATCCCCAGGACCTTGGCTGCTCAGCGCCAGTGCGCACGTGCGCTGGCCACAGGCTCGGAGTGGGCGGGGTCCTGGGTATGCCCACCAGGTCGCCCTGGTGATGCGGCAGGCGGGCAGGCATCCCACCCTGCCCCCAGCCTCTCAGCACCTGCGTGTGTAGGCCCAGAGCAGACAGGAACACCCATTGTGTCGCCAAGGTGACGCAATGGGTGTCCCGCCCTGCCCCTGGCTGCTCAGCATCTGCGTGCATGCACGCTTCCCATGGGCCCGCCATCTTTGTTGGGTTAATTTGCATATTCACTCCTGATTGGCTGTGTGGCACTGCAGAGGGATGGTCAATTTACATATTTGTCTATTATTAGTATAGGTAGTTATACATCTTGAAATAGTTTTTTTTAAAAAAATGCACTATTCTCAAGCCATTATTCAGGGAACAAATGCTCACTGTGTGGTACATTGTTAAAAACATATTTTGGAGTCAGAATGTCTTGGGTTAGAATTAATATGCCACTTGGTAGTTATGCCAATTTGGGGAATTTACTAAATCCATAGTTTCCTTACTTGCTTCTTTTAAAGGTAGAGTGAAATCTATTAAAAGTATTCTATGAAGAGTATTTGGAAGAGTATAGGTTATAAGGCAAAGGGAAAAGTGTTATTAGCCAGTTAGATTCTAAAAATTGCCTACATGAGGCAGCATCTCTAATGTGATCCTTGATAATTCTCTCTAGAAGAAGGTTGCTATGATCATGGCTGAGACAGATGATTCTTTCAAAACATCCACTTTGCAGAATATGGCACGGATTAGGTACTCAACATATAGGATTGTTCTAGATACCTCGTGGCTTGCCAAATTAAACTATAGATGTTTGGAATAGAAGAGAGAACACTCTCTATTTAGACTTTTACTGTTACACCTGAGTTCCTGTTCACAATAACTTGGTCCTCAGCAAGCAATCAGGATATTTATAGGCAATACAGATAAAAAGGTCATTCCTGAATGCCAGCTCTGGCCCAACTTCAGAACACAATCTCTAAGAATTCAAGGCTGGTGCTTGTGATATACTTACCATTTATGTGTGCTGTAAAATTTTCTTTTCCTTTTCTGTTAAATGCTTGTGTTTTGGCCTTACATCATTTTAGTAAAATATAATTTAGTTCAATCAGATTCAACAATATCAGTAAAAAAGTCCAGAAAGGTTTTCCCTGAAGGTGCTTTCAGACAGTACCTTAAACTGGGCATTTAGAAATAGGTTCATTTGGACTTGAGATCCATTTCTTTCCACAGATGTTCTCAGTTGCAAATTTGGGTCTCTTCCTCACCTCAGGGGCTCGTCCCTCTTGCCCTTGTTTCAGAGTATGGTACAGGCATTGAGGAATTTCAGCTTTTCTTTCTGTCAGTCCTGGAAAATTGGCTGCTGTATCCTGGCTACCCAGAAATTATTTTGATATTTCTTTTATCATTTCTTTCTTATGGGAAAAATTACTTTTGACATTCATTTTAAGTTAGCTGTGTTTTTTTTCAGGAACATATCCCTCATAAAAAGCTATTGAATGCCAGTAACACATGTCTTGGTAGCTAAGAAATCCAATATTGCCATTAACTATGAAGTCGGCCTTAAGTCACTCTGTAATACTTTCAATAACTGACCTACTCTCTAATAGTCACCTGATAATATATCTAGATTTAAGTATATGAATTTGGTCTAAACCCTTATAAGTTTAATCAAAATAGTGTCATAAATAGGTAAGGCACTAAAGGAGAGCTATTAATTGGTAGCACCTTTTATAGATCAGGGACTGTCTTAATTATATTTATTTAATTCTTAAAATAGTCCTAAAAGTTAAACATCAATATCCTTATTTATCAAAGGAAGCAGAGAGATTCAGCAACCTGTTCTAGGCTGCAGAGTATAGATTCATACTCAGGTCACACTCCAATGCCCCCAAATTGGCCACAACACTGAGTTCCTCCATGACATGTCCTGTTGCCCTCACTTTCCTGCTTTTGCATTTTGATCACTATGTAAAGCTAAAATGTAGTGTTTTGCTTAGTATATCCCCTTTTTTTTACAAAAAATATTTTATTGATTTTTTACAGAGAGGAAGGGAGAGGGATAGAGACTTAGGAACATCGATGAGAGAGAAACATCGATCAGCTGCCTCCTGCACACTCCCCACTGGGGATGTGCCCGCAACCAAGGTACATGCCCTTGACAGGAATCGAATCTGGGACCCTTGAGTCCACAGGCTGATGCTCTATCCACTGAGCCAAACCGGTCAGGGCAGTATATCCACTTTTTTAAAGTTAATGTCAGGCACAGAGAAATTCATGTTCCTTATATCCTTTTGAAAAAGATATAATTCAAACTTACCAATGCACAAACTAAATTCTTCAAAAATACCCACAAATCTTACCCATGTCTCTATAGTAAGAAAGAACTGTAATTAAAACAGTGGTTAGCAATTCCCAGTCCAGTAGTCTAACAGATAGATATCTCATAACTTTGGTGTTTCATTTTGTTTTTCATTGTGTTTAAATAATTTTATTGACATTTATGAATTAAAAATGAAGGCAATTAAAAAATATAATTAACTCAGAGCAGGATTCACAAAATTAGCCCTTCATGCATGAGCTGAATGACTTATTCACAGAGAAATATGTAAGTGCCATTTCAGAAGGGCAAGGTTTCAAGGTTCAAAGCTCCTCACACTGTGATTGAGAAACAAAACTATGTGATTGTCTTGAAACTGAATTCCACCAAAAAAAGATAAAATGATAAGGTATTTATAATTCCTCCCTAGGGAAGGAAAATATAACTCCCACCCCTACAACCCTACTATTATTTAGGTTATTTTTTTGAACCCATTCTATGTATCAGGCATTATACTAGGTGTTTTATTTATATTCTACAAAGGGCCATGTGAGGAGATATCATTAATCTCATATTTCTTGTCTCTTTTAATTCTAAATTCTGAAACTTAGAGCATTTGTCATTCAGAAATAATCAACCAACTAGTAAATGTCAGAAGTGATAGTCAAAATACATCCTTATGACTCTTAAAGTCCATGTGATTGTCACCAGATTGTAGCTGTTCCATTTAGTTAAATAGGTAAAATGCTAGGAGATGTACTTGTTATGTCCAGCTTCTTAGGTTAAAGGAAAAAGACACATAGAAAAGTTTAGAAGTATGCTTATATTTTTATATTCAATCCTATCAGTCAAAATTGGTAAACAGATGCAGATATTCTTTTCTTGTTTTGTACTCTTTGGAGTGTCAGGAGATCTAGTTTAAAGTATCATGAGATTTCTAAAAGAAAAAACAACAATTTTGTCTCTGGAAAGAAAATAGAGACTTGTCTATTGTTTAAGAAGCTCATTCCTATAAAAACACATATAGTTAGGCCCTGAATATTTTAACTGATTTTGTATATAACTTTTCAGGAAAGTCTTGTCTATCCTAATGGATCATATAATATTCTGACATTTTTTATTAGCTGTAGATAAATGATTATTAAGTTCACATTACATTAAAATTTTAAATAAGTGAGTACTGTCACTTAATTTGAACTAACTAGTTGAATCATATATAATTGACCCTTGAAAAACACGAACATTAGGGGCAATGACTACCCCCCCCCACACACACACACACATATATGCAGTCAAACAACAAACATATAATGTTTGACTCCTCAAAATTTTAGTTGTCCCTTGGTATCTATGGGGAATTGGTTTTAGGACCCTCCATGGATACTAAAAGCTGAGGACACTCAAGTCCCCTGTATAAAATGACATAGTTCAGTGCATACTGTTGGACCTCTACAGACTTCCAAACTCTGGTTAGAAAGCAGTACAGGTATTTATTGAAAAAAAAATTCACATATAAGTTGACTAATACAGTTCAAACTTTGTTCATGGGTCAAATGTATTCTTATTTATTTGTAAGTGCTCCTTATATTTTAGGAATATACATCCACTGTCTTTTAAACATGTAGTTATAATTTTTGCTTATAATTATTAGTGTTTGTTCATTTGTTTTGTTTTAGTTTTAATTATAGTTGACATACCTTATTATATTTTTTTGTATTCCATATAATGATTCATCATTTATATACCTTATGAAGTAATCACCACAATAAATCTAGTACCTACATGCCACTGTACATAGTTATTATGATACTAGAGGCCTGGTGCATGAAATTTGTGCAAGTGGGGGGAGGGTCCCTCAGCCTGGCCTTCAACAATGCCAGCATCCCTCGCCCTGGCTTCCGGCCCGAGGCCCCTCCCTTCTTTCCGCACGGCTGGAGCCCCTCCCCTCCCACTGTGAGGCCGGGGTCCAGACAGTGAGCTCACTTCGCAGTGAGCCCACTGTCCCTCGTCCCAGCCTCTGGCCTAAGGCCCCTCCCCTCCCCTCCCTCCATGCAGCTGGGGCCCAGATGCTGGGCTCACATTGCCAGGGCAACGCCACCAGCATCCTGCCCCAGCCACTATGGGCACCACCATCTTTGTTGTGGAGTGATAGTTAATTTACATATTACTCTTTTATTAGATAGGATTATTGACTACTAGAGGCCTGATGCACAAAATTCATGCAAGGGCCTCAGCCCTCGCAGCCCTGGCTTTGTCTGGAAGATCATTCGGCAGTCCAATCTACCTAGCATATTACGCTTTTATTATTATAGATATTCCCTATGTTGTACATTACATTCCTGTGACTTATTTTATAACTGAAATTTTGTACTTAATCCCTTTTCCCTTTTTTACCCATCCTCCCACCCCATTCCCTCTAGTAATCATCCGTTTGTTCTCATATCTGAGTTTGTTTATGCATGGTTTTGTTTGTTTGTTTGCTTTTTCAGATTCCACATATAAGTGAAACCATATGGTATTTGTCTTTTACTTCTGACTTATTTCATTTAGCATAATACTCATTTGGTCCATCCATGTTATTGCAAATGCAAACATTTCATTCTTTTTTTTGTGGCTGAGTAATATCCCATTGTATATGTACATACCACATCTTTTTTATTCATTCTCTATCAATGGACACCTAGGTTCATATGTTCATGATGTTCCTTGCTAAAATGATTAATTATTAAGTAATCAAAACGATGTATCTTTTTCATTATTAAATTTGGCTTAGGTATTAAGCTTCCAAGGGCTTTTAACATCCTTACAAAGATTATGAAAACATTAACTAATATGTTCTCACACTCTAGTGCAGCGGTTCTCAACCTGTGGGTCGCGACCCCTTTGGCAGTCGAACAACCCTTTCACTGGGGTCACCTAAGATCGTCCTGCATATCAGATATTTACATTACGATTCACAACAATAACAACATTACAGTTATGAAGTAGCAACGAAAACAATTTTATGGTTGGGTCACAACATGAGGAACTGTATTTAAAGGGCCAGAAGGTTGAGAACCACTGCTCTAGTGGTTTAATATTTAAATTAAAAGTTTAATAGCTTTGGCTCTGGCTGGGTAGCTCAGTTGGTTAGAGAGTCATCCTGATAGGCCAAGGTTGGGGATGAGATCCCCAGTCCGGGCACATATAAACAAGAATCAACCAATCTATACTAATAAAAGGCTAATATGCTAATTAGACTGGGAGACCTTCCAGATAAAGCCATGGTGGTGGGGCCGAGGCAGAAATGGATAGGGGCAATAAGGTCAAGAGAGGAGGGATGTTGGGGGTGATCAGGCTAGCAAGGGGGCATTTGGGGGAGAGCAGGCCAGCAGGGGGGGCCAGTTGGGGGTGATCAGACCTGTGGGGGGGGCAGTTGGGGGCAAGCAGGCCAGCAGTGGGGAGCAGGTGGGAGCAATCAGGCTGGCAGGAGGGGCACAGTTGTGGGACATGAGTCCAGCAGGGAAGGGTAGTTGGGTGCCATGAGGCTGGTGGGGGGGCAGTTGGGGGTGAGCAAGCCAGCGGGAGGGGGGCAGTTAAGGGCAATCAGGCTGACAAGGGGGGCAGTTGGGAGCGAGAAGGCTGGCAGGGGGACAGTTGGGGGTGATCAGGCAGGAAGGCAGGGGAGCTATTAGGAGCCAGCAGTTCTGGATTGCTAGAGGGATGTCTGACTGCTGGTTTAGGCCCGATCCCTGATTAGAGAGGGTGCAGGCTGGGCTGAGGGACACCCTCCCCTGCACGAATTTCATGCACTGGGCCAGTAGTGAATGCATAAATAAGAGAAACAACAGCCCTGGTTGGGTGACTCAGTTGGTTGGAGCTTCATCTGTACACCAAAATCTTGTGGGTTTGATCCCTGGTGGGAGAGCCTACGGGAGGCAACCAATTGATGTTTCTCACATTGATGCTTTTCTTTCTCTCTTTCTCTCTCTCTCTCTGTCTCTCTCTCTCTCTCCCCCTCTCTTTCTCTCTCTCCCTTCCTATCTTTCTCAAAATCAATAAACATATCCTTGGGTAAGAATTAAGAAAAATAAGTGGAACAACAAATCAGTGTTTCTCTCTCCCTCTCTAAAATCAATAGAAAAATTTAATACCTTTCATCAGATTTTGAAAATTAATACATGATTATTTTGAAACATTTAAACAATATAAGAAAGTATAATGAAGAAAATAAAAAGACTCCAAAATAATAGAATTAAAAACTAAAATTATGTTGAAACTGCATTTTTACATGTATCCTTAGTCATACATACACTACGACTAAGTATGTGTGTACATGTGTGTTTGTTGCTCTGTATACTCTATGCATTCTTCCTTTCTCACTCCACAATGACAATATGTTGCAGTTCCTTTTTGTATCAATTATCTATATGTGTAAAAAGAAGTGATATGCAAATGAGGTTGAGACTCCATCACAGTCACAACCAGTTCAGGAGGAGGGGCCGGGCTCCTCCTGAGCCTGAGAGATCAACACAGAGGGGCACCTGCTCTGAGCCTCTGATGCGGCTGGGGGCAGGCCCCCAGTGGACACACACACACACACACACACACACACAGGGCACCTGCTCCAAGCCTCCATGGCCAGACTGTGGCTTAGGCCCACTCCCTATGTTCAGTAGGACATCCCCTGAGGGCTCCTGGACTGTGAGAGGAGGCAGGCTGGGCTGAGGGACCCCCACCCCCTAGTGCACAAATTTCATGCACTGGGCCACTAGTTATACATATTCTTTATTATCATCAATAACTTCACAGTACAATATTTAATGGACTTACTCTAATAGTTTATTAGCCAGCTGTTTCCAATCTCTCATTATTTAAACAATTGTTCAACTAAATTATTTGTGTGAGTATGTGTGTGTATACCATTATCAAATTGTCATATTATTTCATTGTGATACATTTATAGGCTTGAAATTATTAAACCAAAGACTATGCAATTTATCATATTGATATATATTTGTAAAAGATCCACTATAAATATTAAGCAATTTTCACATCTAACATCTGCTTACTTGTTACAAATGTGATACTTAAAAGCTTACATTTTATTCAAAATATATTTAATGCCAAAGAAGTTAGCACACATATCCCAAGTGTAAGATTAGATAAAGTTTTCAATTTAATTTTCTAAGAATACCAGTTTTTCTTTTTTTAAAGTGAAATGGCCACACAAAGTAGGAGAAGATACAGCATATTTTGATAGTTTCTCGTGGCACTATGCAGCTGACAATTATATTTTCTGAACAAATTTTCCTCTTGCCTGATTCATAAATTTCAGACATTCTCTCCCACTGCCCTTTTATACCCAGAACTTATAATCCTGTGGCAGAGGAACTGACAAAAACTATTTATCATTTTAGAGCATGTGTTCACAGTTTTAAAGCCATAATTAGTATCAAAATAGCCACAAATTTACTCAGGTGGTGGTGAAGATGGTGTTGGGGGGCATGAAGAAATAAAAGTAGAACCTAGATATCCCTAAATAACATTTGCCTCTATCTTGCTGGTATCCCTAGGCAAACAGAGACCAAAAGGGTATTCTTACTGAGAGAGAGAGAGGGAGCAGGAGAGAGAGAAAGGAAAAATAAAGCATTGAGAAAAATTGTGAAATAACTAGAGGCCTGGTGCATGAATTCGTGCATGGTGGGGTCCAGCCGGTCTTCCCCAATGGGGCAGGGGGGAGGGGCTGCCCTGATCAGGCAGGTTGGCCAGCCACAGTGCATGTCATAGCAACCTGTCGTTCTGGCATTCCAGTCGCTTGGCTTTTATATATACAGATGGTGTATTGGCATCTCAAAATGTCAGGCCACCAAGTATGGTTGCATACAGTGATATTTTATGGCTCTAAGCATTTCAATAATGCAGCAGTATAAAGCACAAGTTAAAAGGTTTTAAGAAATGAGAATTGGAAAAGATGTAGTATATTTTAAAGCATTTGGCCGTAACCGGTTTTGCTCAGTGGATGGAGCGTCGGCCTGCGGACTGAAGGGTCCCGGGTTCGATTCCGGTCAAGGGCATGTACCTTGGTTGCGGGCACATCCCCAGTAGGAGGTGTGCAGGAGGCAGCTGATCGATGTTTCTGTCTCATCGATGTTTCTGACTCTCTATCTCTCTCCCTTCCTCTCTGTAAAAAATCAATAAAATATATTAAAAAAAAAAAAGCATTTGGATCTTTTCAGTAGTAAATTGGGAACTACTAAATAATCTTATGCAATTAGATCTGAATTACAGATAACTCTGACATTTTTGTGGAGACCAGATTAGAGAAAAACACATAAACAACAAAGTAGAGTGAAGAGGCTATTGCAATAATAACTGGTAAGAATTGTTGGTAGACCAAATAACTAATATTAATAGGAAAATAGAAACCAAAACTTAAAAGAGATAAATTGACATAACTTTGTGAATGATTTTATGAATGAAGGAGGAAAAAATGTTAATGATTGCTAGTTTATATGTTGAATAGGGAGAGTTGGATTTAATACAAGTTTTAATTTCGTCAAGAATGTATGATGAAGAGATCCAAGATGGCAGTGGAGTAGGTGGATGTTACACTAAGCTGCTCCCAGGACCAACTGGAATTACAACTGAAATATAAAGCTATCAACTAGAATAATCAACTGAAGATTAGCTGAAGATGTCTTATTTATTTATTTTTAAATATATTTTTATTGATTTCAGAGAGGAAGAGAGAGGGAGAGAGAGATAGAAATGTCAGTTATGAGAGAGAATCATTGATCAGCTGCCTCCTGCACATACCCCACTGGGGATCAAGCCAACAACCGAGACATGTACCCTGACCGGGAATTGAACCATGACCTCCTGCTTCATAGGTCAATGCTCAACCACTGAGCAACCACGGTCCAGCAATAAGTCTTTTTCATTTTTCAAAGAGAAGAAGGGAGAGGGAGAGAGAGAGGTAGAAACCTCAATGATGAGAGAGAATCATTGATTGGCTGCATCCTGCATGCCCACACTGGAGATCAGCCTGGGCATGTGCCCTGATTGGAAACAAACTGTGACTTCCTGGCTCATAGGTCAATGCTTACCACTGAGCCACACTGGCTGGCAGAAGAGAAGTCTTATAACAAAGGATTTACAGAAGAAGCCACATCAAGACTGGTAGGAATAGGGGAAATTCAAAAAGAGCTGGCTCTGTTTCCATGGGAGGTGGATGAGATTCTGGAGGGATATATCAGTTGCAAAGATTCCATTTGCAAAGCAGAGCTCCCCAGCCAAGAGCACCAGAGCTGGGAAGAGGTGCCCTCATAACATTGGGCTGGGAAAATTAGCAAGGATTCTGTCCTCCAGGAAGAGACACGAGTCTGTTAGAGACACAGGCACCCTCTTTAAAGGGCCAACATAAAATCTCGTTCAAAATCACTGACCCTGGGCTCCAGTGGAGGGAGGGCAGAGTGGACTAGAGTTGCATGAGGAGAGACTAGAGTTTATGAAGGGCCAACACCAGGATTCCTGTGCTGAATCCCTCTCCCACATGGCAGATGCTATCTTTCTTGGTTGAAGCACTCCCTTACATATGTCATCAGCCTGGGGGAAAGGAATAGCTTCACCCTCTGGACTCCCTGTAGTCTCACCCTATGAAGCTTGTACACTGCTGAGGAATCAGCTGCCTAGGCCAGGGTATAAAGGTCTGGGCAAACTCAGGGTGTGTCAGTGACTGGGTTGTGTGGCTTTGAGGCAGAGGACATTCTACTTTTTTGTGAAACTGACTGGCATCTTCCCCCTCATGGAAGATACACTAACCCCACTCTCCAAGCTCCTGGCTGCCCCACCTTCCTGATTCCTGGTGGCTCTGCCCTGCCAAGTTTTGGAAAGAATCCAAGACAGACTGAGTGTGGCTCTGGGTTGGAGAAACACTTGCGCCCCCCCCCCCCCCCGCCCAAGCCTGACCAGCATCTCCCACTCACAAGAGACACATTATTCCCATCCTCCCAACTCCTGGCAGCCCCTCCATTGCTGATATCTGGCTCCTGGTTTTGCAGGGGAATTTTACCAAACATTCAAAGGACTAAAACCTATCAAACTATTCAAAAAAAAAATCAAGAGGAGGGAAGACTCCCAACCTCATTTTATATGGTCGGCATTATCATAATTTTAAAACTAAATAAAGGCACTACAAAGAAAGAAAATTATAGGTCAATATCCCTGATGAACATAGATGATAAAATCATCAACAAAATATTAGCAAACTGGATGCAGAAATTCATTACAAAGATCATACATCATGATCAATTTGAATTTTTCCCGATGATGCAAGGTTGGTACAATATCTGCAAATCAATAAATATGACACACCACATAAACAAAATGAAGGATACACATTTCATGATCATAGCAATAGATACAGAAAAAGCATTTTATAAAATCCAGAACCCATTTATGATAAAAACTTTCAGCAAAGTAGAAATGGAGTGAACTTACCTCAATGTAATAAAGGCCATATATGACAAACCCACAGCCAACATCATACTCAATGGGCAAAAAATAAAAGTGTTTCGTTAAGATCAGGGACAAGACAGGTATGTTCACTTTCACGACTCTATGTAGTTCAACTTAGTACTGGAAGTCCAAGCCACAGTAATCAGACAAAAAGAAGAAATAAAGGGCATCCAGACTGGGAAGGAAGAAGTAAAGCTGTCATTATTTGCAGAAGACATGATACTGTACACAGAGTATTCTAAATATTCTACCCAGAGTTACTAGAATTGATAAATGAATTCAGTAGGTAAGCAGGATACAAAATAAATATCCAGAAATTAGTTGCATTTTTATATATCAATGATGAACTATCATAAATGGAAACTAAGACAACAATCCAATTTACAATTTCTTAAAAAAAATAACTAGGAATAAATGTAACCAAGTATGTAAAAGACATGTACTCAGAAAATTATGAGACTGAGGTAAGAAATTGAAGAAGATACAAATAAGTGAAAGCATATACCATGTTCAATGGGCAGGAAGAACAAACATCATTAAAATGTCCATATCACACAATTTTTTAAAAGCATGCCAATGGTGTATTTTACAGAACTATAACAAATATTCCAAAAATTATATGGAACCACAAAAGGTCCCAATTAGCCACAGCAATATTGAGAAAGAACAAATTTGGAGGAATTACATTATCAGATATCAAACTATACTGCAAGGCCATAGTAATCAAAACAACATTGTTCTGGCATAAATACTGAAATATAGATCAATGGAACAGAATAGAGAACCCAGAAATATACACATGTCTTAATGGTAAATTGATATTTGAAAATGAAACCAAATATTACAATGGGATAAAGGTCTTCTATTCAATAAATGGTGTTGGGAAAAATTGAACCAATACATGCCAAAAAATTAAATTAGACTACCTTCTTACACCATTTCCTAGAGTATAGTAAAAATGGATTAAAGACTTAATCATTACACTCAAAACCATAAAAATCCTAGAAGGAAGCATAGGTAGTAGAATTACCAACATTTCTTATACAATTATTTCTTTTCTGATACATTTCCCTGAGCAAGAGAAACAAAAGAAAGATAAATGGGATAACATCAAACAAACAAACAAAAATATTTTCACAGCAAAGGAAACTGAAATTGCACATCAAACTAAAACTTTTACACAGCAAAATTAAAAGACATCTCACATAATGGGAGAGCATATTCACCAGGAATACATTTGATAAGGGCTTAATTTCCAAAATATATCAAGAACTTATATAACTCAACATCAAGAAGACAAAATACCCAATTAAAAAGTGGGCAAAGGACCTGAATATACACTTCTTCATAGAGGACAAACAGATGGCCAATAGATATATGAAAAGATGCTCAATGTCACCAGTCATCAGAAATATGCAAATTAAAATCACGAGATATCACCTCACACCTGTCAGAATTGCTATCATCAATAAAGCAACAAAGAAGGAGTGTTGCCAAGAATGTGGAAGAAAGTGAACCCTTGTGCACCATTGGTGGGAATGCAGATTGGTGCAGCCACTATGGAAAACAGTATGGAAGTTCCTCAAAAATTTAAAAATACATAGAGCTAACATAGGATTCAGCAATTCTATCTCTGGTTATTTATTCAAAGAAAAGGAAAACACTAATATGTAATACTTTTTGTAATACTTTAAGCAATAAAAAAAAATATGTACCCCCATGTTTATCAAATCTAATAAAAGACAAACATGCAAATTGACCATACCCTCGCTATGCCTTAAGCCATGCCCAACAGCTAATCAGAGCGATTATATGCAAATTAACCCAACAAGATGGCGTCTGGCAGCCGTGGAGCTGAAGCGAGCAGGAGGCTTGGTTGTTCCAGTGATGGAGGAAGCCAAGCTTCCCCGCCTGCTCTGAGCTCCACTGAAGGCAACAAAGTTTCAATTATAGAAGATAAACAAACCCCAAATACCTGCTTTCAGCCAGCCGTGGCCATGGAGCTGGAGTGAGCAGAAGCCGGCTCTGAGCTCCACTGAAGGCAACAAAGTTTCAATTATAGAAGGTAAATAAATCCCAGAATAAAAAAAGGAGAGGCTGGTAGCATCCATTGCCAGGGGGCTTGGCCAGCCTGAAAACAGCCCTCAGCCCCTCACCCAGACTGGCCAGGCACCCCAGTGGGGACCCCCCACCTAAAAGGGGTGTGGCCAGCATGAAAACAGCAATCAGCCCCTCACCCAGGCTGGCCAAACCTCCATGGGGTGAGGGTCCCCACTGCGGGGGGAGCTTCACCAGACTGCAAACAGCCATCAGCCCCTCACTCAGGCTGTCCAGGCACCCCAGTGGGGACCCCCACACTGAAGGAGGTGTGACCAGCTGCAAACACCCATCAGCCCCTCACCAAGGCTGGCCAGGTACCCCAGCAGAACCCCCACCCTGATCCAGGGCACACTTCAGGGCAAACCAGCAGGCCCCCACCTGTGCACCAGGCCTTTATAATATATAATAAAAGGGTAATATGCAAACGGACCCTAAAACAGCAGAAAGACTGGGAATGACTGGTCACTATGACACACACTGACCACCAGGGGGCAGACGCTCAATGCAGGAGCTGCCCCCTGGTTGTCCGTGCGCTCCCACATAGGGGAGCACTGCACAGCCACAAGCCATGCTGATGGTTGCCAGTACAACGATGGTGGTGGGAGCCTCTCCCGCCTCCTCAGCAGCGCTAAGGATGTCTGACTGCAGCTTAGGCCTGCTACTCGCTGGCAAGTGGACATCCCCTGAGGGCTCCTGGGCTGCCAAAGGGATGTCTGACTGCCAGCTTAGTCCCAATTCCCCAGGGAGTGGGCCTAAACCAGCAGGTGGTCATAGCCCAAGGGGTCCCAGACTGTGAGAGGGCACAGGCCAGGCTGAGGGACGCCCCGAGTGCACACATTTTTGTGCACCAGGCCTCTAGTCCTATCTAATAAAAGAGAAACATGGTAATTAGCCATACATCCACTACCCTTCCCATTGGCTAATCAGGGTGATATGCAAATTAACTGCCAGCCAAGATGGCGGCCAGCAGCCAGGCAGCTTGAAGCGAACATGAGGCTTGCTTGCTTCAGTGACAGAGGACTCCAACGTTCCCCGCCTGCCGCTGCCAGCCTCTGAGCTTGCAGTTTGAAACATTGTTACAAATATATAAGCTGAACAAAACCCCAGAAACCTGCTTTCAGCCAGCCTGGATCTCAGAGCTGGAGTTGATACAGTGTTTCGATTATAGAACCCAAACAAACCAGATACCTGCTTTCAGCAGCAGAGGCCTAAGAGCTGGAGCCAAGCCTCAGAGCTAAAGCTGGCCCAGAATAAAAAAAAAAGAAAAAAAGGAGCAGTTGGGAGCTTCAGTCACCTGCCAGCCTGAAAACAGCCCTCAACCCCTCACCTAGAATGGCCAGGCACCCCAGTGGGGACCCCCAGCCTGGAGGGTGTGTGACCAGCTGCAAACAGCCATCATCCCCTCATCCAGGCTGGCCAGGAGCCCCAGTGGGGACGCCCACCCTGATCCAGGACACACTTCAGGGCAAACCAGCCGGCCCCCACCAGTGCACCAGGACTCTATCCTATATAGTAAAAGGGTAATATGCCTCCCAGCACCGGGATCAGCAGAGCCATGAGGCCTCCCGGTACCGGGATCAGCGTGACAGGGGGCAGAGCCCAAACCCCCTGATCGCCCTGCGGCTGTATGTGACAGGGGGCAGGGCCACAACCTCCCTATCCGCCCTGCTCTGTGTGTGACAAGGGGGAGCTCCCCAACCCCCTGATTGGCCCTGATCTGTGCTTGACAGAGGGTGGCGCTGCAACCTCCCCATCGACCCTGCCTTGAGTGTGACGGGGGCGGTGCCGCAACCCCCCAATCGGCCCTATCCTGAGCGTGACTGAGGGTGGCATCACAACCTCCTGATCCGCCCTGCTCTGTGCATGACAGGGGTCGGGGCCCCAACTCCCCAATCAGCCCTGCTCTGAGCCTGACCAGGGGCTGCACCTAGGGATTTGGCCTGCCCTCTGCCACCCAGGAGCAGGCCTAAGCCAGCAGGTTGTTATCTCCCGAGGGGTCCCAGACTGCGAGAGGGCACAGGCTGGGCCGAGGAATTCCCCCTCCCCCCCGAGTGCACAAATTTTTGTGCACCGGGCCTCTAGTCCTATATAATAAAAGGGTAATATGCAAATAAACCTAACAGCAGAACAATAAAACAACCAATCAAAAAGTAATATGCTAATGATATGCTAAGGCTGCTCAACCGCTTGCTATGACTTGCACTGACCATCAGGGGACAGACAGTTGACCAGTCACTATGACGTGCACTGACCACCAGGGGGTAGATGTTCTGACTGGTAGATTAGCTTGCTGCTGGGGTCTGGCTCATCAGGTCTGAGCAAGATGAGCCAGACATGTCCTGGAGCCCTCCCCTGGTCCCTCCCCAAACCGATCATGCACTGGTGGGGTCCCTCAGCCTGGCCTGCACCCTCTCACAAACCGGGACCCCTAGGGGGATGTTGGAGAGCCAGTTTCAGCCTAATTCCACAGGCCACTCCTCTTGGGAGGGCGCCAGACACAGGGCTTATGGCTGGTGAGCATTGCTACAATAGCGTGAGCCTCTCCCAATCGGGACTGATTGGGAATGAGCCCGCAGCAAGCACGGTGGTGCTGGGATGAGCAGGAGTGGCAGGCAGGAGTTGGAGGCAGTGTTGGACTATGGGTTTCAGCCCGATCCCTACAGGCTACCTAGAGGGACCCCACCTATGCATGAATTCATGTACCAGGTCTCTAGGCCTATATAATAAAGAGCTGATATGCAAATGGTTGCCGTAATGGCTCAGACACTCAACATTGGAGAGAGAGGAATGGGGACCAGCCAGGCTAGGGCCCAGAAGAAGGACAAGCTGTCTACCCCACAGTCCCTGTAGTCCTGGGTGCCAACAGCTGCACCTTCATCCCAGGAGAGGGACAAACCTCACACCACATGGTCCCAGGATCCAGGGGCTGTGTCTGCACCTGCGGCACAGGAGAGGGACAAACCGCCCACCCTGTGGTCCTGGATGCCAGCACCTGCACCTGTGGCCTGGGAGAGGGACAAGCTGCCTGCCCTGCTCTCCTGGGCATCTGCAGCTGTGTCCTGGGCAAAGCCACCTGCCCATGGTCCCCTGGGGCTGCAGCTGGCCTGGGCAAAACCGGCCTGGGTCCTGGGTGCCTGCGACCAGCCGGAGGAGGGAATCCTGGGTCCCAGGTGCGGGGCAAGGCAGAGGTGGTTAGGGGTGATTAGGCCAGCAGGGGAGCAGTTAGGGTGATCAGGCTGGTAGGGGAGCAGTTAGGGGCGATCAGTCAGGCAGGCAGAGGTGGTTAGGGGCGATCATGCAGGCAGACAGGCAGAGGGGTTAGGGGCAATCAGGCAGGCAGGCAGGCGAGTGGTTAGGAGCCAGTGGTCCCAGATTGCGAGAAGTAGTCAGACATCCCCTGAGGGATCTTGGATTGGAGAGGTTAGAGGCCAGGCTGAGGGATCCCCCCCCCCCAGGGCATGCATTTCGTGTGCCAGGCCTCTAGTAATATTATAATAGCATAGAAATGGATATATCCTAAGTGTCCATCAATGTATGAATGGAGAAAGAAACTGTGATATATATGCAATGGAATATTACTCAGTATAAGAAAGAATTAAATCTTGCCCTTTGCTACAAAATGGATGTATCTCAAGGGCATTATGCTAAGTGAGATAAATTATACAGAGGAAGAGAAATACAGTATGATCTTGCTTTTATGTGGGTTTAACCATTAAACTGCCACACATCCAAAACAGAAACCATCCCCAACATGCCACAATATTTTGAATTTAATTAAAAAATCAATTTGCTCTGAATACTATAAAGATAAATATATTACTGACAATTTGGGTATTCTGGAATATTTTCAGCTAAAAATTCTCACAAAAATTTATTGTAAAGTTGGTCAAGGCTACCACTTAGGGAAAATATTTTTTTATTTTTATGGACGCACGTGGAGTGTGGGGAAGGTCTACAGATGCTCATGGTGTAAAATGGGTATATATATATATATATATATATATATATATATATATATATATATATATATAAAGTTGATAGATATAGAGTGCAGATTTGTGGTTTCCAGAAATGGGGTTTGGGAATGGGAGAAATGTGTAAATTGTTTTTGTTTTTTATTTTTAGTTGGCATTATTTGTCTTAGTGATGACCATGTGACCATTCAACTGATATTACAACCTTAGAAACTATTCGCAGTTCACAGGCTGTGTTTACACATGTACTACATAAGGATATCAAGCTTGGGACACATTAATGGAATAGGGCTGGACACCTGGCCATCAGATTCTCATCAGGCCACTTGAGTTCTCCCCATTGAAAGCTGGAATTGAGATTCAGTGACTCAGTCCGTCATTTGTGGTTATCAAGTTTTAGAATAACATAGAGTCATGGGTTGAGGCTTTACTTCCGGAGTATCCCTGATCAACATGTGTGTTTGCTGAGAATTAACACACACACACACACACACACACACACACACACACAAACACACACACAATACATACTGTGGAAAATACAAACATAAGCAAAATGTGAGTCCAACCAGTAGGAAGATGAATAGTGGAGAAAATAAACAAAATATAATTAAAATACAATGTAGTGAGTGCCAAATTTGAAGTGGGTGTGAGTATTATAACCTCAGCTGTCAAGGAGTCAATATGATAGTTGAATCTGAAAGATCTGCTAGTGGATACATGCAAAATGAAATGAAGAGAATGTATAGACTGAGAAGAGAAGGTAGCTTGAGACCATATCTTGGAATAATTCCAACATTTAAGGATAAGGTGGGTTGGATAAATTGGCAAAGGAAATGTGAAAGAAAGGGCAAAGAGATAGTGTTATGCAAGCTAAAGGAAAAGAGTGTTTCAAGCAGGTATATGTCAGGTAGATTGACCATCACTGGGAGGTTAGAAATTCAATTTCTGAAAGTTAAATTACTGATACAGAGTTGATTAGCAACCTTTGTTGGATGAGTTTCACTATGGTGGTGAGAACAAAATCAGATAGTAAAGAACTGGAGAGAGTCAACAATGAAAAAATTTGGTTTTGAAAGTCAGTAAAACAATGGTTGAATGGAGAAGTGGAATCCCAGTATAACTGTTTTAAGATGCCAACCTTGAGTACATTAGAATGAGACTAAATATGATATACATAATGTGCATAGAAAATATTACTAAATGATGATGTGGCAATTAGTTAAATATTTTCAGTGGAAAAATTTTGATTTATGCATATTGGTGTTAAATTTGGCTTTCATTGTAATAGCTCAAAATGAAATGATTCTAAATATCCCAAAATGTCCCAGAATAAATAGTGGAAAGTTTGAATAATAGGATTTGGGTGTATTCTTATAAAGTATTTTAAAATAATGTTTAACAGTAACATTTATGATTAAAATAAAGTTGGTGAAAAATTAATCTTAAATAAAAACATAAAGTGCAGATCAACATAGAAAGCATATGAACTATGATTTGTATTTTGTTATTCAAATACATACACAGGAAAAAGACTGGGCAGGTATAACAAACTGTTAAAGAGCTACCTTGGATAGTGAGATTACTGGTGATTTTAATTGTTTCTTATATAACTGTTTCTAACAATAAAAAACAAAATTCTCACAAAAATTTATTGTAAAGTTGGTCAAGGCTACCACTTAGGGAAAATATTTTTATAGTCAAAAAGAAGTATTCTTACATATTAAATGAGTTATACATGCTATATATGTCTCTAAGAGACAAGAAAATCATGTACTTTTAACAATTACACATTCTGCCACTTGTTTAATATATCCTCATCTCTATTTTTAAAATGCATCTTCAACCCTACCCAAAAAGAATCCTCCAAGTCTTTAAATGTCTTAATATTGCACATGAACATTTAAGCTTTTCAAAGTGTTTGTGCCTGTGTTTACATGTATACCTGTGTTTAGATGAAGATGAATACATGTTTTAGGATCTTTCTAAACTGAAACAATTTTGCATCTAGTTTAATTTTTCAATCCTGTATTAAAAGATGAATGCATTAAAATGATTTCCAATGAATCCATGGAAACTATTTAATGTTATGTCAATTAGTAGTGAGTGTGTGGGCAAAAATGGAGCCTGTGTCACTGATTGAAAATTCTGTCTCCTTTATTAAAAAATATTGAAATCTTGAAGGGCTCCAATTTACTGCTATTAATGATGCAAGTTAGCTTAATTTATAACTCCACTAAGAGCTAAGAAAGATTTTTTTCAGTGTGAATTGCAAGAATTGTAAAAATGACATGGCACCGAGATTTTACTTTCCCATAGTATTCTCAAAGATTTTCAGCTTCTTTTTAGAAATAATTTGAAATGAAAATCTCCAGTATTAACATTTAAAGTAGTGAGCTGCTCTGAAGTGTCTTCATATCTCAAAACCTTTCATTTAACTTAAAGCATCAGTGTGAATAATATCAGGATCCCATGCTGTCTCTAGCACTACCTGGTCATAGAGAGAAGTTCTTTACAACTACTGGAGACCTGGGGTTGAAAGCAAATGCTGTGCTCTACATGAAATTGTTAGCTTGCATTGTGAATTACCCACACATTTCTCTGAAGTCCAAGATAGTCATCTATGGTGGGTGACCTGAAATTTACCAGATCAGTGATTTAATGTGACAGTCCATCTCTCCATGGGGATGCTAACAGCCAAGAATTTTCTGGCCTTCTGTGCTGAGAGAGAGGGGGTGGGTATTCATAAAGGATAAGCTTTTTTCTCAATGATGTTGTTTGAGTCAGTCATTTAATTTAGGGCTCAGAAAATTTAAATGTAAATATTAGCAAATCCAAAAAGATAAACTAAATGAATTAGAGTATTGAAAAATCCACTTACTTCTATATATTCTTTAAAATCATAGCCATTTTTATATTTCAACAACAACAAAAAAAAACACAACAAAACAAATCAGCAAAAGTCAGTATGAAAGGTGTTACCTAAAACCATTACAAAGGCATACTAGATCTAGTCAAGATGGCACAAGTGTCCACTTTAACCCACCTTCTATACTCCAAGCATAAGGTAATGACAGATAAAATATAAGAGAGGAAAACCAAATCAACAAAGCAACAAAAAGCCAATTCAAAAGCAATATAATATCTGTTTGAACCAAAAGAACAGCAGAAAAACAGCATGTTAAGATTGGCTGAAGCCACAGCTCTGCTAGGTTCTCTGTTTGTAAGCAGCAAATGTAACCAGGAGCTGTGCTCCTGTGTGGTATTAGGAACTGAAAGTCCTTCTTTAAAGATAAGGTACCAGAGGAAAGTTCATTGCTAGAAACTAGAAGCAGAGTTGGCACTCCCCATTAAAAAAAATGTTTTAATTTGTAATGGTTTTATTGACTTTTAGGAGAGGAAGGGAAATGAGGGGGTGGGGAGAGAGAAAGAGAGAGAGAAATATATATATATATATATATATATATATATATATATATATATATATAGAGAGAGAGAGAGAGAGAGAGAGATCATCAATGTGAGAGAGATATTGATTGGTAGCCTCCCATTGCATGCCCCAACCAGAGATCAAACACACAATTCAGGTATGTGCTCAGACCAGGCATTGAACAACTTTTTGCTTTTTGGTGCACAGGACTACGCTCAACCAGCTAAGCCACACCAGACAGGGCTCCCAAATTTTTAAATTCAAAAAATGTTTGGGATTTTGAAATTTAAAGTGAGCTCAGTACGTATGTAATCAAAACTATCAAGATGGAATCCTATTAACAGAACCTGACTTTCTCTGAGCTTATGGGTAATGATTAGCATCATAGGTAAATCTATGATCTGGTGGGGGGATTAGAGCATGGATGCAACTATACACATATGAGACGTTTGGGTGTTTGTGTCAGAGAGAGGAGGGGCAAGAGGGGAGAGGACAGGGAGATAGGGGAGAAGAAGGGGTTGGGGGAGAGAGAGGATGAGAAAATAAAACCCTTCCATTAAAAAAAATCCTGAAGGCCATGGCTGGGTAGCTCAGTTGCTTAGAGCATCATCCGGATAAGACTAGGTTGTGGATTCGATCCCCGGTCAGGGCACATACAGGAATCAACCAATGAATCTATAAATTAGTGGAACAACAAGTCCATGTTTCTCTTTCTCTTCCTTCCTCTTTCTCCAAAATCAACCAATCAATAATTAAAAAAAAACAAAAACTAAGTCTGTAAACCAAAATTCTGAAACACAGTAAAAAATATGCTTAAATATGCAGACAAAAAAATCAATATTCAGAACATGTATTTATTACACATGAAATCAATTTTATGAAGCAATATATAAAGGACTGAAATTAGTATGTTTAAAGAGAGAAAAGTTACTGATCAACACCTAAAATGTCATTTATCTTCCATTCATCTACAAAAATCATTAAGACACTTTTAAAGAACAGTAATGTATGTGAGTATGTACTATCACATATTAACAATTATTTTTAAAACATGACAATTAAGATAATGGCATTGTTGGAAAGATTACAAGTAGACAAGTGGAACAGAAGAGAAAGTCTAGAAACAGACCCACTTATAAATGGAAATGTAATATATGAAAGAGATGGCAATTCAAAGATGTGGGGGTTAAAATAAATTGTGCTAGAAAATTGGTCATCCATATGGACAAAGTAAAATTAGATTATGCATCACATCAGGCACAAAAATAAATTCAGGTGGATTTAAGAACTGAATGGGAAACTAAAAAACTTCAAAGCTTTAGAATACAATAAAGAAAACTGGCTCAATGATTACAGGATAAGAAAGCATACATTATAAAAGACAGAAAAATATATAAGAAGCAATTCTAAATCTGGCTTATATTATAATAAAAATCTTTTTATAGGTCTCATAAACAAAGAGAAACGACAAACTACAGCTTGGGAAATTTTACTTGCAACATGTATTGCTGAGAAAGAATTAGTATATAGAATTTGTAAAGAACTACCAATAAAAAAAGGAAAAGTAATGTTTGGATTATGGTACATCCATAAAATGAAAGCCTCTGCAGCTGTTAAATAATAAACATGTTCCATATGTTCTCATAAGGAAATATATCTAATAAATGTTAATAGCAGAAATAATCAAGTCTCAGGACAGGGTGTATAGTATGCTACCTTTGGATATAAATATGTATTTGAATATGTATACATATTAATATAATTGAATCGATATGGAATCTTTATTAGAGTAGCCCATTTTATACATTCACAGGCTCCTTTAATAAAGATTCAACAGAAAAGAAAAAAATCATTTGCACCTTAAGAACAGAATTGTGCAAAAATTAAAACATCAGACAATACCAAGGGCTAGAAATGGGAAATTTAGCACACTGCCAGTGAGAACATATGCCGGGGTCCAACCCCAGCGGGTCCAGGGGTCCCCAAAGGTGTAGACGGAGTCGGCGAAGAAGGAAGGACACGGAGACAGTGTTCAGTTGATCAGCAGCCTAGCCAGGATCTCCAGCCAGGATCTCCAGCCAAGTTCTGGTCTGGATCTCCAGCGAAGTTCTGCTTAGGATCTCCAGCCAGGTTCTGTGTCCATGTTCCCTCGCTAGGTTCTCCAGCCAGGTTCTGTCCAGGTTATCCAGCCAGGTTCTATAGTCAGGTTCTCTTGCCAATTTCTGTAGTCAGGTTCAGTCCAGGATCTTTTGCCATGTTCTCTCGCTAGGTCCTGTCTCTAGGTTCTGAGGCCAGTTTCTGTCCAGGAACTTTTGCCATGTTCTCTCCAGCGAAGTTCTTCTGTCTCTAGAGAACGTTCTGTGTAGGTTCTGTGCCTAGGTTCCGTCTCTCTTGGTTCCGTATTCTAAGTTCTGTCTCTTGCTGTCTTACTACATCTGTATTTATACCAGTTGATTCAATCCTACCAATCTCTATTACAAAGGTTAGGGCGTTTCTTATCTCCATTCCAGGAGGTAAAGATTATGTAGCTTAAGCATGATTGTTCGTAGTTAAAGTGATTAATTACCCACCTGGCACTAGTTAAGAGGTTTTATTCCCTCCCTAACTTCAGGGGAAAATCCCTACCTGGGGAAATAACCTTTCTCAGAGACCTTGGTTAAAACACATAGTGCCAAGAAGGTGAGCAAACATATTAAGAACAGTATGCCATATATGCCAGGTCCCTTGAAACAGCAAGCATGGACCGGCTCCCGGCAAACATAAATTGATGTAACCCCATTTATAGAAATTTCACAGTATGTAGTAAAGTTGAATATGTGCATGCTCTTTGAACCAGCAATTTTACTCTAAGATACATACTTAGAACCATGTTTCTTGAAGTGTGATCCAGACACTGCTGTTGGGAGGGGAGGTTCCCTGAGATTTTTTGTAGATGGTCAGCAAGGTCAAAGTTATTTTTGTAACATTACTAAGATAGTATTTGCCCTTTTCACTTGTAAAATCAATGGTGGCATATTAGCATTAATGAAGAAAGTGATACCAAATGTACTAGAAGACATTGCATTCTTCATGGTCACATGCTTACAGTAAGGAAAAAAAAAAGATGAGAAAAAAACAAAAGTCTTACCTAACAACATGTTTAATGAAATAGTAAAATTCAGCAATTTCATTAAATTTTGAACTTTGAATACAGATCTTTATAAAATACTAGTGGTCCATTGTATGAAATTCATGCACCAGGGGAGGGGGTTCCCTCAGCCTAGCCTGCACCCTCTTCAATCAGGGACCCCTTGGGGGATGTCCAACTTCCGGTTTAGGCCTGTTCCTGTGGACACCTCTCTCACAATCTGGGACTGCTGACTCCTAACTGCTCACCTTCCCGCCTGCCTGATCACCCCTCACCGCCTCTGCCTCAGCCCCCACCACCATGGCTTTGTCAGGAAGGAAGTCAGATATCTGGAAGATGGCCGGTCAACCCAGTCAATTTGGCATTTTACCCTTTTATTAGTATACTAGAGGCCCAGTGCACAAAAATTTGTGCACTGGCAGAGCGGGGGTGTCCCTCAGCCCCACTTGTGCCCTCTCACAGTCTGGAACCCCTCAGGAGATAACGACCTGCTGGCTTAGGCCCGCTCCCTGGTGGCAGAGGGCAGGCCCAATCTCTAGGTGCACCCCCTGGTCGGGGTCAGAGCAGGGCCAATTGGGGAGTTGGGGCGCCGCCCCCTGTCATGCACAGAGCAGGGCGGATCGGGAGGTTGTGATTCTGCCCAGTCACACTCAGGGTAGGGCCAATCAGGGGGTTGGGGCGCTGTCCCCTGTCACACACAGAGCAGGGCTGATCAGGGGGTTGGGGAGCTCCCCCCTGTCACTCACAGAGTAGGGCCAATAGAGGAGTTGGTGCACTGCCCCCTGTCACACACAGAGCAGGGCGGATCAGGGGGTTGGGGCACCACTCCCTATCACACACAGAGCAGGGCCGATCAATGGGTTGGGGCACTCCTCCCGTCACACTAAGGGCAAGGCCGATGGGGAGGTTGCAGCTCCACCCTGTCACACACAGAGCAGGGCCAATGGGGGGTTGGGGAGCTCCCCCCTATCAGGCACAGAGCAAGGCCAATCAGGGAGTTGGGGCACCTTCCCCTGTCACGAACAAAGCAGGGCGGATAGGGAGGTTGTGGCCCCTCCCCCTGTCACACACAGAGCCGCAGGGTGGTCAGGAGGTTTGGGCACTGCCCCCTGTCATGCTGCTCCAGGGGCCAGGAGGCCTCACGGCTCCGCTGATCCCAGTGCCAGGAGGCCTCGCTGCTCTGCTGATCCCAGTGCTGGGAGGCCTCGTGGCTCTGCTGATCCCGGTGCTGGGAGGCATATTACCCTTTTACTATATAGGATAGAGGCCTGGTGCATGGGTGGGGGCTGGCTGGTTTTCCCTGAAGGGTGTCCTGGATCAGGGTGGGGGTCCCGCTTGGGTGCCTGGCCAGCCTGGATGAGGGGATGATGGCTGTTTGCAGCTGGTCACACCCCCTTCAGGGTGGGGGTCCCCACTGGGGTGCCTGGCCAGTCTGGGTGAGGGGCTGAGGGCTGTTTTCAGGCTGGCGGGTGACTGAAGCTCCCAACCTCTCTTTTTTTTCTGTTTTTTTGTTTGTTTGTTTGTTTGTTTATTATGGGATTTATTTACCTTCCATGGCTGTCACTGGAACTGAGAACCAGCTTTAGCTCTGAGGCTCGGCTCCAGCTCTGAGACCTCAGCTGCTGAAAGCAGGTATCTTGGTTTGTTTGGATTCTATAATTGAAACATTGTTGCCATCACTGCCGCTTTAAGGTCTGAGGCCGAAGCTGGCTGAAAGCAGGTTTCTGGAGCTTGTTTAGCTTCTATAATTGCAACATTGTTTCTTAGACTGCAGCTCAGAGGCCAGCAGCGGCAGGCGGAGAACCTTGGCTTCCTCTATCAGTGGAGCAAGCAAGCCTCCTGTTCGCTTCAGTTGCCTGGCTGCTGGCCACCATCTTGGTCGGCAGTTAATTTGCATATCCTGCTGATTAGCCAATGGGAAGGGTGTTGGGGTTATGGTCAATTTGCATGTTTCTCTTTTATTAGATAGGATATAGATTATATAGGATAGGATTGCTTAAATGGGGCAGGGGGAAAGCCTTTTTCAGCAGGAGGAGATACTCTTGGCAGACAAAAACACATAATCTCTCTATCTGAACTAATAGCCAGCCATATGCACTATACTACCAAACTGGTCATTAAAAAATTGAACCACTTTCTTACACCTTACACCAAAGAGCTGTTGCCCTAAAACCCCTCCTCAGCCCCCACCTTAGGTTCTGCCTTTGTAGTTCACCCAGACTAGGTTCTGATTGGTCGATTTCTATGCCAGTCAGTGTCAAAGCTCCATCTCTTAGGCAGACATTGGCTCCTGGCACTTCACCAGATTTGGTTCTGATTGGTCAATTTCTATGCTAGTCAGCATCTCTGGGCCTATCTCTGGGCCTTATCAAAGAGGTGGGGCTGATCAGCAGCCCCACAGAGGCCAGGAGAAAAACAGATGCATGGCTGCTGGTGAAGCCAGGAGAGAAAGAGAGAGGCAATGACTGATCAACAGCTGCCACTGAGGCTACAGATCAGACCCTGCCTCTCTCTCTCCAGGCCTCTCCAGGCCTAATCCGCAGGACCCTCTAGTCAGTGCTGGGTCGCTGCCCTGGCACTGGCTTCAGCCATGGCAACCCAGCACTGACTTCTGGTGTTAGGTTGAGCCTTCGGTCCTTATGGACCCTGGTTCTTTATATATATATATAGACTGGTGACAAAAGGAGAAGTATGCATAAAGTACTTCTGCTTCATAACAAAATAACTTTGTCTGGAGGAAAAGCTCTTCAGTGACTGAGTTACAAAATAAGGACTTACTGTTATTATTCATGGCCCACCATTTTACTTGAGGAAACAACTGACAGACAAATTATTGTTATTCAAACCTGGACTTGTGGCAACATTTTCTCAGAAATACATGGACTTTATCACTTTAAGGACAACCAATGATAGCATTTTTGCCAATGATATTTGAAAATTCAAGTGAAAATTGGAATTTTGAAAATGCTTATCTATCTTGGGAGCCTGACAACTTTCCAACACTTAAAAAATTTCTGATGATATTGGTGATGCTAATGATAATGTGCAATTTTATAGTGCCTCAGTGAAAAGTGTCAACTTTGGGAAGATCTGCAGAGCTCAGTGGACTCATGTTTTTCAAATAACTAATGCATGAAGTCACAAATCAGGCACCACTAAAGGATCCACAGTGCTAAATAAACCAATGCAGTTTAATGCTATTGAGTATAAAAACATTCATTTATTTGGTTTCAGATTCCATATTTCAAGTAATCTTTAAGAAACCACCATTGTTGAGTTTTAGTGTAAATATCAAAGAGGAACAACCTTGATTATACAAAAAGGCTACTAAAACACTCCTTTCTTTTCCTAATTGATTTCTGTATGTGGCTGAATTTTATTCATATACTTCAACCAAAACATTTAATTTCAGGTTGATGAATTGGATATAAATATCCAGAGGTCTTCTTTTAAGTCACACATTAAAAATATTTTCAAAAACATAAAACAATGTCACCCTTCTCACTACATATTTTGTGTTTTGAAAATAGTTAATTTTCATAAAATATCACTTTAGGATAAGGTGTAGTTGGTTTATTATTATATTTAAATGAATAAAAACAAACATATTAACCTGTTCTAAGTTTTATTTGCTAAAAACTAAATATGCATAGATATAACTCCTATAAACAAAAGGTAGCAGAATTGGGTGATAGTTGTGAGAGTGATGTGTAGGGGCAGGGGAGTATTTTCTGATATTTACACAGTAATGTGAAGAACATAAGCAAATTATTAATGTACTCTTATCAGGGACAAGAGGAAGTGCAAAAGCCCTGAGTGGGAGAATACTTGGTGCATTTGAGGGGCAGTAAGGTGGCCATTGTCACAGAGTGAGCAAAGAAGAGTGTTTGGAGCTTTGATCAGTATGGCAGTCAAGAGAGGGATCATGGAAGGCACTGTCTCAAAGGAGAATGTCTCTGTAAATGCCTGTGACACAGTTTTATGCTATTAATATCACATCAAACTGTCCATTTAGCCATTCAAAGGCCATTGCACCTTAACTTTTGAGAAGATTGGGTAGTTAATAAGGTTATAATCCAAATACCTGAAAGTAAAGATGGGGTACAAAGGTCCTCTTTAGTTGGCCTTTCACACTGAGACACTGTTACAGGAAATCAGAGAGAGCCAGGATACAGGAAGTACACTCAGCTCACATAGGTCAGGTCACAACACAACCTGGCAGGGAGCCAGCTCCTTATATTTGACTAGAGGCCTGGTACACAAAATTCATGCAGAAGGGTGGGGGTCCCCTCAGCCCAGCCTGCACCCTCTCCAATCTGGGACCCCTTGGGGGATGTACTACTGCCAGTTTAGGCCCAATCCCGGGGATCGAGCCTAAACCAGCAGTTGGACATCCCTCTCACAATCTTGGACCGCTGGCTCGTAACTACTCACCTACCTGCCTGCTTGGTCGCCCCTAACTGTCCCCCCTACTGGTCTGGTCACCCTCAACTGCCCCCTCTGCAGGCCTGATCACCCCTAACTTCCCACGCCTCCAGCCTTGTTGCCCCTTACTGCTCCTCATGGCAGCCTGGTTGCCCCAACTGCCCCCCCTGTGGTCCTGGTCACCCCACACAGCCTGCTTTTCGGTTGTTTGGTCGCCCTTCACTAACCCCCCTGTCAGCCTGGTCGCCCCACGCATAATGCTGCTCAGTCAATTGGTCATCCCTCTCTAACCCCCCTACCGGCCTAGTCCCCCCACTCAGCCTGTTCAGTCATCCATTTGGTTGCAATGGTCGCTTAGGCTTTTATATATATATAGATGCCAGATGAAACTGACTTTTTTTACAAGCCTATGGAAGCACTTGCTTGGGAAGTTCACTGGGGAAGATAAAATGTAAGAAGCATATGTCATATAAAATAATTCAGTTATAGATACATTTTTATTGTTGTTGCTGATGCTGTTTCCCTCAAATATACTAGATAGAGGTCACTTTATTTTTTTCAACTTTAAAAAATATATTTTTTTATTGATTACAGAGAGGAAGGGAGAAGGAAAGAGAGATAAAGACATCAAAGATGAGAGAGTATTATTGATTGGCTGCCTCCTGCACACCCCAAACTGGGGATCCAGCCTGCAATCTGGGAATCGAACCATGACCTACTGGTTCATAGATAGACACTCAACCACTGAGACATGCCAGCCAGGCAATAGAGGTCACTTTAGAAGTTGGAGGAAGGTTAATAGTAGTGTGACATATTTGATGGTTTCAAAATCATAAACAAAATTCTTTGATATTCCTCTTTTTAAAAGGTGAAGCTGAATTCATTTTGAATATGGGCTGAACTTTTTAACTTGCTTTCTGTGAAGAGAATATGGCATAAAGGATGGGATGTCATTCCCAATGGTCACAAAAGGACTGTAGCTTCTTCCTTGGTATGTTCTTCTCTTCTCTTCTCTTCTCTTCTCTTCTCTTCTCTTCTCTTCTCTTCTCTTCTCTTCTCTTCTCTTCTCTTCTCTTCTCTTCTCTTCTCTTCCTTCCCTTCCCTTCCCTTCCCTTCCCTTCCCTTCCCTCCCCTCCCCTCCCCTCCCCTCCCCTCCCCTCCCCTCCCCTTCCCTTCCCTTCCCTTCCCTTCCCTTCTCTCTCTCTCTCTCTCTCTCTCTCTCTCTCTCTCTCTCTCTCTCTCTCTCCTCCTCCTCCTCCTTTCCTCTCCTCTCTTTTTATCTCCTCCCCTCCCCTCCCCTCCTCTTTACTCCTCTCCAATTCCCCTCTGCCAGTGACCAATGAGGAACTGAGGGAACTAAGACCATATTCTTGAGCTTGGAAATGAATCATTTAGTCTTAGTAAAACCTTCAGATGACTGTAGCCCCAGCTTAATAGCTTGCCTTGCAAGTTTAAGAGAGACTCTGAGCCAAATCCATCCATATTCCTGGCCTACAGAAACTGTCAAATAATATTTCTTTGTTTTAAGTTTCTAAGATATAGTTGATTTGTTACAAATCACTCAATAACTGATACACATAGGGTTATCTTCTCTCAAGGAGGATAAAATGATATCCCAAAATGTCAATGGACTTATCTCTTGAATACAAAGCTATGAATTGTCAGAGCTGAAAGTCAAACCTTAGTCTTTTAACTTCTAGTTCATTGCTCCTTCCATTATAGCAGATTGTTACCAGTTCTATGTAAGTAATACATTTCTTCTATTTCCAGACCTATAATATATACACTGAGTGGCCAGGTTATTATGACCACCCCATCAGTACTTTCTTGGGCCACCTTTTGCCTTCAATACTGCGGCGATTCTTCTTGACATTGACTCCACGAGATGTTGAAAGGTGATGCGAGGAATATGACACCATGCCTGATGAATAGCACTGTCCAATTCTGTGAGATTTGATGGATGTGGAATCAGCTGCCTGATGGCTCTTTTAACTTCGTCTCACAAATGCTCACTTGGATTGAGATCTAGTGATTGTGGGGGCCACTTAAGCAAGGTAAAGTCTCCCTCATGTTCTTGAAACCACTCCTGCACAATACGAGCACCGTGGCATGGCGCATTGTCTTGCTGGAAGAAGCCATTTCCATTGGGATATGCCATCAACATGATAGGATGAACTTGATCAGCAAGGATACTTAGGTATGTTGTGCTATTCAAACATTGTTCCACATGAATTAAAGGGCCCAGATCATGCCAGGAAAACATGCCCCAAACCATAACACTGCCCCCACCAGCTTGAAGGGTTGTACTCATGCATGTGGGGTACATGCTTTCATGCTGTTTCTGCCAAATTGTCACTCTGCCATCTGCATGATGCAACTGGAAACGTGATTCATTGGACCACATGACTTTTTTCCAATGCTTGACTGTCCAATCCTTGTGTTCCTGTGTGAATTGGAGACGTTTTATCTTGGTAACTGCAGACAGCAAAGGTGTTCAAACAGGCCTTTGGCTGTTTTGCTGATACTTGCTCTATGGCTCTGAGCGCCAACAATCATCCCATATTCAAAGGCTGTTAAATCATGTTGTTTACCCATATCTTCAGAAAAAAAAATCACTTCTACTGTTGTGATAAACAACCTGCTTCCCTATTTATAATGGTCTGGCCCTCTAGCAGCTTCAGTACGAAATTATAGCTAATTTGCCTACAAACGTCAGGTGGTCATAATAATCTGGCCACTCAGTGTAATTTTAAAAGCACTATGGAACCTTAGTCAAAAATAACAAAATGTAAAGATCAATACTTTAATAATTTTCTTTGTATATCTTAAGCAAAAATGTATACCAACTTTAAAACTCCAAAATCCAATTTTTAGAACTAGAAAGAAGTGAAGAACATCAGAAATATATGTCCTAGAATTTCACTATATGGACAAGTAAGTCCTGCAAGAGAAAATTACTGACAATTGTCACAGCTTGTTAAAGAGGGTGCAAAGATTCAAAATCACCTCAGTTGTATAAAGAAGACATTTTTGAAATTTGATATTAATGTCATTTTTTCCCCTGATAGCAGAGGATTACAAGTTCATATACTCAAGGCTTGGAACAATGACTAGCACAGAGAGTCTAAACTCTTACCTGGCCTATTACTAGATTAATAATATTCTTTATTTTTTTTGTAAAACAGTCATTGGTACACCAAGGTTCAACAAAAACTCACAGCTAATAGCCCACTCTTTTGTATACATCTGGTTCCACCTGTTGAGTTTCATGCTTACTGAGAGCTGTTTATGTTTGTTTCCAAACCTCTCTCTCCCAAGTGTGCTTATCCTATACTAGAGGCCCAGTGCACGAATTTGTGCATGAGTGGGGTCTGGCCAGCCCGCCCTGATGGAAGCCCATGGGGAGTTCCCGTGGGGATGGGGGAGTAGGGAGGGGCAGTGGGTACTTGGCCCACTGGCCCCGTTCCCAATCATAGTGTTAGGGACTGATTGGGGCTTGGATCAGGCTGGCTGACTGCCACAGTGCACGTCATAACCACCACTCGTGCTGGTCATTCTGCCATTCTGGTCGCTGGGCTTTTAGATAGGCAGATAGATAGATAGATAGATAGATAGATAGATAGATAGATAGATAGATAGATAGATGATAGATAATAAAAGGCCAATATGCAAATTGCTCCTTCAACTGGGAGTTCGACCAGGGAGTGGGGCAAGCCAGCCAACTTCCCTCACCCCAATTGGGGCGGGCTGGCCAGACCCCACCCATGCACGAATTCGTGCACCAAGCCTCTAGTCTATATATATAAAAGGCTAACATGCAAAGTGTCCCCTTGGCAGTTTGACCAGGAGACCAGGAGTTCTATCACTCACTATGACATGTGTTGTCCCCCAGGGGGCGATGCAGAATATGGCAGGTAACCAGTGGTGGTGGCAGGGCACTGAGGGGGCTAGGGAAGGAGGAGGTGAGGAGCCTGGGAGGTGGGAGAACTGCATGGTGGTGGTGCACAGGCGGGCAACAAAGGAAGAAGGAGGCTAGGAGGTGGGGAGATGGGGAACCTGATCAGTCCTGATAGCTAGCCAGGCCTAGGGACCCTGCCTGTGCACGAATTTCATGCACTGGACCTCTAGTCTATATATGTAAAAGCTTAAGTGACTGTTCAACCATCCAACTGGTAGTTATGACATACAATGACCACCAGGGAGCAGATGCTCTGACCGGTAGCTATGACATGCACTGACCATCAGGGGGCAGATGTTCAACACAGAAGCTGCTGAGCTGCGGTGGCTTGACAGCTGCGGTTCTTGTGTAACACACCTGGAACCAGAGAGGAGGGAGCCCAATTCAGGGGTGTGTCACCTGAGAACCTCCCTCTCACAATCCAGAAACTCTCGGGGGATGTTGGGAAGTCAGTTTCAGCCCGAGCCCCACAGGCCAGGCTGAGAAACCCCACTGGTGCACAAATCTGTGCACTGGTCCTCTAGGTATTGTAATAATTCTATTTAGTTATATCAACTAATTAAATTTAAAACAGAGCTGTTCTTTCTTTGAAATCTAAAAAAATAAAAAATAAATTAAATGCTTGAGGAATATTTGATAGAGGCAAGTTATTAATAACAAAATTGCTTTAAAATTAGTTGTGGGGGAAAGATTGGAACAAATAAAAATCTAGAAGCATCCTGCATCTTAATTCCCTCATAAGTGCCCTAAAACTTCTGCTACATTTCAAAGAAAGTGAAGCTTGATGTCAGAGATGATGCCATATCACATGGTTTATGTGATAATGTAATAATGACCATGAGAAACTTGAATTAGAGGACCCACATTCAATGAAAAGGCCATCACCCTACATCAAGAAAGAGAAAATGTTCATTTTTATGATTTAATATTAAATAAAGTACCTAAGTTATGGATATTTCATTTTTGAATGATTTATAGCTTTAGCCAATGTTTTCAATCAACCAAGTATTAGTCACAAATGCATCTATATAATAAAAGCCTAAGCAACCATTACGGTGGAATGACCAGATCAACCAGTTGCTATGATGCGCACTGGGCAAACGCTCAATGCAGGAGAAACACCGCTCAGCCAGAAGCCGGGCTCACAACTGGTGAGCACAGTGGCAGTGGCAGTAGCCTCTTCTGCCTCTGCGGCAGCGCTAAGGAGCAGTAAGCAGGCGAGAGGTAAGGAGCGATGGGTCCCAGACTGCGAGAGAGGTCACAGGACAGGCTGAGGGACCCACTTTCCCCCCAGTCCACGAATTTTGTGCACCAGGCCTCTAGTTATATAATAAGTTTACTGTTGTATATATTCTTAGCATTTAATGAATGAATGGATGGAAAATTTGATGGGATACGGAAAACAAGGCACCCTACATACTCAAGGCCTTTTCCATCTTATTTGAAGAATTTGTCAACACTCAGTACACATAAGTGTCAGTCCTTTTTTCCCAGCATTATGTAATTAGAGGGTGCTTTAGCTAAAATAAAGAACTTACAAATCTCTCCTTGTTTCATGTCACACTTATCTCCCTCCTTGACACAGAGCAGATTTCTTTTTAGGGTGTCTTGTGAAAGTTCTCTCTTGTCAGCTCTACCTGAATGGCTTCCATGGAAGGTGAGAGTTTTCAGGCAGCATATTTTTCCAGTGCCTTTGCAATATGATAGTGGTTTCTGACAAAGAAGTTTCCAGGGCTGCTAAGCAACCATTACTGATGGCTAAAAATAGGGAACAGCCATCATATTATGGGACTCTGGATGCTTAAGGAGTTTTTATAAGCCAATAACTCTGGTAGGTAAATACTATTTAATTCTGCTTTTGAAATGGATTAAAAATACATTGTATGAATTGACAGTCATTTGTACAGCAAAAGCTGTTTCTCAAATTAAACTTTGGGTTGCATTGATTTATTTTCATGTGTGTTGTTTAAAAATATTAATTGTATTTGTTCTGGGTAGACACTGTCTTCATGTGTACTCATTTCCATGAATTAAAGACATGTAATAATATGGGAAAGCATAGCATGGGCTTGAAACTTTCTTCTGAATGAAGGGATTTCTCCAGTTTTTTAGCTTTTATATAAATCACCACCACAGCATGGATCTTTTTACTTCTGCATTTCTTTGTTTTTGCATTCATTTATTTAACAATAATTGTCTACTGTTACCATTTTTCTATCTCACCATCAACAATTTTTCTTTTCTCCTTTGCATTTATTTATCTACTTAGTTCTCCTGCTCTGTATATGCTTATCTCGATCAACTATTGATCTCTATAGGTGCTGATTGATATAATATCATATTGTGCTCTTTTCTTTATTCAGCCATCTCTTTATTTTGGGATTTTACTGACAACTCTTCCTAAACTTATATCCCCAACCCTTTTGATATGTTGATTTAAAAACCATTTCTTTGTAGTAGCTAACACCCTTATAATAATATGTCTAACTGCACTCAATGAGAAAAGGGACCATAAGTCTTTTTTTTTTGGCTCCCTATTGTGTCTCTAATGCTCAGTATTGTGAATGGCACTAATAGTCACCTAGTGAATATTTGTTGAATGAATGTATAAATGTCTACATTTATTTTTATCTTCATTCATTTCTATCTCTTTTCCACCATCACTTCATCAGCTTCTCTCTTATCTTTCTACTATCTATTTTCATTGTAATAGTCTTAACTCTCAAGCTCTCCACTCATCATCCCAACTATTTATCTAAATTTATCCCTAAACCTCTCTCTCTCTCTCTCTCTCTCTCTCTCTCTCTCTCTCTCTCTCTCTCTATATATATATATATATATATATATATATATATATATAGCAACCTAACATTTTATTAATATATTACAAGGTCTTTTCATCTACTTGTCCTTGTATCAATCTCTTTCATCTGTCAGTCAACCCATCATGCTCCATCATGCCTTTGTAATATACAATAAATTATATCATGCATCATCTCAATATAGAATGATAGGTGTGTACAATTTTTAGTGAAAGGCCCAAAGGAAGGATTGCAGATCATTTATATATCTTATTCATTTATTTAATACAAATTTCATTATATGAACTCAGCACTTAAAAAGAAGAGGAAAATAACAGCTTAAATAGTATTTGTCACTCAACTTAATGAACATAATCCATACATGAAACATGAGATATCTGCCATTCCCAAAGTCATTTTTAATGAGATTAAAAAAAAAAAAAACACCTGGTATTATTTATACTTCATGGCTTTAAAACACAAGCCAGCTAACTTTTGTGTAGCTCACCCAAAGAAACAGCAATCTTCTCTAAATTTAGAGGAAAATGACTATGTTGGATCTACTGAGAGACAGTATAGTGGTTTCTATAAGAGCATTTTCCTATGGGAATGTCAGATTTAACTTTTACTATTGATATATTTAGCCTTATTGTTTGCCTTTTGGAACTTAACCTCTGTGTAGCATATGACTCCACCATAGTCATTATTCATAGGTCAGGATAACATTGAGGGGTATAGTGATGCTTGAGCTAGTCTTGAATAGCGATTTGGAGTTTTTAAGCAGAAAAGTAAGGTAAGAGGGGTCAAGGATGAGGTGTAATAAACTGCTCGCCAAGGTTATCTAATTGAATTTCTTAAGCATATGTGCATCTCTTCATCAACTTTTGATCTCTATAGCTATTTGTCTAGTACAAGTATTCTATTTATTCTCCTCATTCAGGTATCTTTTCATTTTGGAGTTTACATTACATTTAATTGAATAATTGTATGAATATATATATATATATACCCTGATCGGGGGGTTGGACAGCCAACCTCCCCATTGGCCCCAATCAGGGGGCCTGGCCGGCCATCCTCCCATGGCCCCTCTCTCCCCGCCCCCCCCCCCCCCCGCTCGGCTGGCCCCCACAATCGGCCTCAGTCGGGGGGCAGTCGGCCAACTTTTCGCAGCCCTGCCACCCCCCTGGCCGGCCAACCTCCCTTGGCCCCTCCCCCTGGGCCCTGATAGGCAGGGGGGCTGGGCAGCCAGCCAACCTCTTGCGGTCCCTCCCCCCTGCCATCTGGCCCCCCCATAGGCCATTATTTGGGGGGCCCGCTGGCCAACCTTCTAGGGTCCCTCCCCCAGCCAGCTGGTCTCCTGATAGGTCTCGATGCCAGCCAAGCCGAGGGACTCCACCTGTGTATATCTCATTACATATCCAAATTAGGATTATTTTTCCTTCTTTTTTTTTTTTTAGAATTTTTTTTAAAAATATATTTTATTGATTTTTTACAGAGAAGAAGGGAGGGAGATAGAGAGTTAGAAACATCGATGAGAGAGAAACATCGATCAGCTGCCTCCTGCACATCTCCCACTGGGGATGTGCCCACAACCCAGGTACATGCCCTTGACCGGAATCGAACCTGGGACCTTTCAGTCCGCAGGCCGACGCTCTATCCACTGAGCCAAACCGGTTTCGGCTATTTTTCCTTCTTTCAAAAAGTAATAAACTGTCCCGTTACACAAACTTTACTTATATTAATTTAGCAAAGTGATCCATAATAAGATTAAATATCAAAATGTATAATATAATGAAAATTAATAGTTTATTTCCTATATTTATCAACTTTAGATATTGTCTGAAATTATTGTAAGAAGAAATTTACATATAGGTATAAACAAGACTCTGGAACCAACTTGTCTAGGTTTGAATAAGTCTTCATCACCCTTAGCTTTGTGACCTTGAGTGGCTTATTTTACCTTTTTAAGGTGTTTCTTCATCTGTAAAACAGGAAAAAAGATAGCACCTTCCTTATAAGATCACTATGAGAATTAAATCATTTAATATATGTGAAGGCCTTAAAACAGTGCTTGGTACAGCTCTAACTATTATTATTGTTGTGGTTGATATTATTTTTTTCCTGCTTTTAAATGTTGGGAATTTAGCTCACTTATATTATCACTCACCTGTTTGTAGCTCCTTCTTCTTAATATAGTTATATCATATAATCTGAAACTTTATTTTTTTATTTTTTACAATATACAAAATAAATCTTAAAACTTTAGACATTAAATAGACTGCTTCATTTCTCTTGACTTTGTCCTTTTCAAGAGGAGGACATTTTATCTTGTCCAACTTCCAGTCTCTATCAGTTATAGTTTTATCTTTACATTCTCAAAGTTGACAATGGTTTTAATCTGTTCAGTAGTCATGATGAAAATATCTGTGAGCCCTGGACAGTTTGGTTCAGTGGATAGAGCACGTACCTCTGTTTCAGGCTCCTCCCCAGCCCTGGCCCTGGTCAGGACTCATGCAGGAAGCAACAAATTGATGTGTTTCTCTCAATTTGATATTTCTCTCTGTCTTTCCCTCTCTCTTCCACTCTGTCTAAAAATCAATGCAAAAAAATATCCTCAGGTGAGGATTAACAGAATAAAAACAACAAACAAAAAACAAATAAAAAACAAACAAACATCTGTGGCTCATCCAAAACTCTAAAATGGAAAACAATAATAAAAATCAATTTACATTATCAGGGACCTATAAATGGAATGCAGTATAAAGTTAAGTATCTTTAAGACCGCATCTCTATCTCTACAAGTCCAATGTCACAGTTACTTAGCTACTCATAGTAGAGTGTTCCAAGAGCCAATTTCAATTGAATAAAGAGCCCTTTTTCCATAAACCACAATTGATTTTACTATGACCTCAAATTTTTTCTAAGATAGCAATCATTGTATCTAGTCTATCAGTTCTTTTTATATCTCAGAATTTTCCATCCTGGATTCCCTGTCCTCACACTCTTAGCTGGATTGCTTGTTTGGTAGGACTGCTGAATAGCTGTAATCCCGTCATTTCCATTGCTATTTTGTTGGATCCTATTGTCTCCTTCTTCCTAGTTTACTCCTTTTTTGTTCTTCCTGAAGTATGTCCTCAAGTAACATTCTAAAATACACAAGACACAAATTTTCAAGTGTCTGCTGCCAGAAAAGTTCTTTATTCTGCTTTCACGGTTGATAGTCTATTCAGAATAAAATTTCCCTCACACATACATTTTCTTCTCAAAACTTGAAACATTTTATATTGGCTTCTAGCATCCAGCATAATTGAAAAGTTTGATGTCAATATGCCGCTTGTTATTTTGTTTGTGACTGGGTCCTCATTTAACCCCAACCTACCCCTCAGGAAGATATTAAGTGTGTGTGTTTTTTTTTTTAATTTCTTTGCTTTTATAAAGTTTTAGAATTATATTCATAGAAAAGATTCCCAATTTTCAATTATTCTTCTAGGCTCTTTGATCTGAATACGTGTGTACTTTTACTGTGGGAAATTCTCTTCTATTATTTACGGATATATTCTATGTATATATTATCTGTTCTCCCTTTATAGAACACCTATTAGTCATAATTTGAAACTATAAAATAAATTCACTTTTTTATATTTTTTCTCATATTTTTATCTCTCATTTTGTTCTCCTTTTTGGAGATTTGCTTACATTTATCATTGTCTTAATATTGAAAATTTCATTGGTAATTATATTTTTAACTTACCAGCCCTCTTTCTTTGTGTCTGATTGTTCCTTTTCCATAGCTTCCTATTTCCTTTTAATGGAATTGCGTATTCTTGTATCTCTCTTTGCAAGCTAATTATAGATCTTTTTGAAGTTATTTTAATTCCTTTATTTTTCTCTGCTTATCTAGATTGGTTATTTTCTTTTTCTTTTCCTTATTCCTTTTGCATCTGTACACATTATTCCTCAGCTGTCTGGTAATACTCTTTGGTTAATATTTGAGAATGAAGCCTCAAAAAGCTACTAGGAAGTGCTATGCATCTAGGTAGAGATATCTGCTAATGGGGTTTGCTTTATTATAAACAGGATGGTAGCTTTTATGTATTTGGGGAACTACTAAACCACAGAAAGCCCACTATTGTACTATGAGATGTTGATATCCAATTGATGACCTCAGTTTTCTCCAATTAATGTGATTTCTCTAGTGGAAAACAATTTTTTTCTGAGTAGTTTGATATCTTGCTTCTGGGAGAGTTCCACTTCTGGCCTGATATGGGATAAGGAGCTCCACAAACCTGCTTTGCGGTGAAATTGGTGAAAATTGTATATAAATTTAAGTATCATAAATGCTCCTGAGGATATACAGCAAATAAATATACATTTATTCAAGAAAATCTAAGGTTCTGGAAGAATAGTGAAAGTCTGTGGTTTTTGAACTATGAACAATTTTCTCCTTTTACTCTCTGAGCTCAATGAGACAGAAAATTAATTTCAGACTAATACAGCCCAGAACACAGGGCACAGTCTGCCCCCACTCCCAGTAAGAGGGTTATCTTACTGGGGAAGGCTGGATGTCAACATTTCTCATCTTGCCCTCAGTTACCTGTTGCTAAGTGTAAATTCTGGGTAATTACAACTGAGAGCTGGGGTAATCCCTTCTTTTTCCCAGTCCACACTTGTGGGACTAAGACTCTACCTTGTATGAAACACTACTAAGAATATTGGACCACTGACAGCCCTAGTTATGATTTGTGGAATGGAATTTCCATATTGGGAGAGGCAAGCCAGAAGAAACTACTCCTCTCTACTTAGTACCCAGCCCCTAAACTGAGAGTGCCACTCATAGATAACTGTGATATTGTCCCCACCCCAAGCTCCAGAACCATACAGAGATTTTGCTTGGGCACCTGGTGGGGTGGGGGAGAAGCAGGCTATAAAAGAGAGAACTCCAAATTTCTTCCAAAAGGAACTGACTTCATTTGCCACAGAGTGTGAGGTTCAATTCTAAGGATGTTGCTATGGACTGAATTATGTATCCCCACCACCAAATTCACATGTTGAAGCACCAACACCCAATGTTATGGTGTTTGTTGGTTTGTTTGTTTGTCTTTTTTTTTTTATCAAATTTATTGGTGTGACACTGGTTTACAAAATTATACTGGTTTCAGGTACACAATTCCACAACAGAGGAGTCTTTAGGAGATAAGTAAGTTTAGATGGGGTCATGAGGATGAGATTCATAAAGGGATTAGTGCCCTTATATGAAGGAGCATAAGAGAGAGCCCTTCTCTCTCTCTTTCTCTCTCTTTCTCTCTCTCTCTCTCTCTCTCTCTCTCTCTATCTATCTAGCTCTCTCGATTTATTTGACATATAGGTGTTATCATCTATCTCTCCCTCTATGTATAAAAGGCTAGTATATATGACACACACTGACCACCAGAGGGAAGACGCTCAACGCAGGAGCTGTCATGATGCACACTAGCCATCCTAATATATAAAAAAAACAGGGTTTGTAATGTCCAAAACGACCTAAGGCTCGGCAGACCAGAAGTTAGTCCTGCAGTCAGTGCTGGGTTGCTATGGGGGCTGTGGATCAGGCCCGGGGAGAGACCTGCAGAGAGAAGCAGGGTCTGATTCATAGCTTCTGTGGCAGCTGTTAATCAGCACTTGCTTCTCTCTTTCTCTCTGAGCCTGGCTAGCAGCAGCGCCATGATTTCTCTCTGGGCCTCCACTGGGGCTGCTTATCAGATCCCCCTCCCAGATCAGGACCAGAGAAGGCCCAGAGATGCTGACTGTCATAGAAACTGACCAATCAGAACCAAATCTGGGTGAAGTGTGAGGAGCCAATGGCTGCCTAGGAGGTGGAGCTTATGATGTTGACTAGCATAGAAACTGACCAATCAGACCCAAATCTGGTTGAAGTGCAAGGAGCCAATGGCTGCCTAGGACGTGGAGCTTTTGATGCTGGCTGGCATAGAAACTGACCAATCAGAATCTAATCTGGGTGAACTTGGAAGGCAAAACCTAAGATGGGGGCTGAGAAGGGGTTTTAAGGGAAACAACTCTTTGGTGTAAGGTATAAGAAAGCGGTTCAATTTTTTTTTTAAATATATTTCTTTATTGATTCCAGAGAGGAAAGAAGAGGGAGAGAGAGATAGAAACATCAATGATGAGAGAGAATCATTGGTCGGCTGCCTCCTGAACACCCCCTACTGGGGCTCAAGCCCACAACCTGGGCATGTGTCCTTGGCCAGAATTGAACCTGGGACCTTTCAGTCCCCAGGCCAACGCTCTATCCACTGAGCCAAACTGGCTAGGGCACGGTTCAATTTTTTAATGACCAGTTTGGCAGTATAGAGCATATGGCTGGCTATCAGTCCAAATAAAGGGATTATGTATTTTTGTCTGCCAAGTGCAACTCCTCCTGCTGAAAAAGGCTTTCCACCCCTCCCCCCATTTAAGAAATCCTATCCTATATAATCTATCTATATTAATAAAAGGTTAATATGCTAATTAAACTAAGTTGACTGGCCATCTTCCGGACATCCGACTTCCTTCCGGACAAAGCCATGGTGGTGGGGGCTGAGACAGAGGCTGTTAGGGGCAATTAGGTTGGCAGGGGAGGGCAGTTGGGGGCGAGATCAAGCCAGCAAGGGAGGGCAGTTAGGGGCAATGAGGCAGGCAGAGGAAGTTAGGGGTGATCAGGCCAGCGGGGAAGGGTAGTTAGGGGCGAGATCAGGCCAGCAGGGGAGAGCAGTTAGGGGCGATCAGGCAGGCAGGCAGAGATGTTAGGGGTGATCAGGCAGGCAGGCAGGCAGAGGGGTTAGGGATGATCAGGAAGGCAGGCAGAGGGATTAGGGGCAATCAGGCAGGCAGGTAGGTGAGTGGTTAGAAGCCAGCAGTCCCAAATTGCGAGAGGGATGTTCAACATCCCCCAAAGGGTCCCCAATTGGAGAGGGTGCAGGTTGGGCTAAGGGAACCCTTTCCCTCCTGTGCACAAATTTCATGCACTGGGCCACTAGTTTAAAAATTAATGGCATAATGGACCTGGTGCCAACAAACCAACACTTGGCTTCTCCCAAGTGGGACACAGGCCCCGCCACCACCCCAGAGCAACACCTTAGCAAATTATAGCCAATGCTGCCAAGACCCCATGGCACAAAATGTGCCCCACAGCCCCGCCCAGCCCAGCAACAGTCTCTTTGGGTGCTGGGTAATGATGTAATGTAGCAACACCCAGCTTCCTCTCCTTAATGCCTAGCCTCCTTGGAGTTTCTTCAGCCCAGGAACATAACTTGCTTTATAGCCAGGTGTAAACATTTTACACTTTAACCAAATGTCTGTGAAGCATTTTCCTGTGTCTCATCTCATTTGATCCTCACAGAAGTCCTGGAGTAGGTAGATAGGAGACTTGGTAGAATCTTATTTTCTTTTCATTAGCTGGAAAATGGAGATTTAGAAAGTTTAGAAACTTGACCTGACTGAAAAGAAGTAAGAAATGGTGGAACTTGAAAATGACTTCAGGTTTTCTCACTGTGCAGAATATAGTCAAACACTGCTGCAGTTAAATATTTTACCCTTTGTTCTCCCTGCATGATCTACAATAATAATCTGCTGTGTGTTGATATTTACGGCTGTGCTGCTGACAGTTACCTGAAAGGAGAAGTTGGGGTGCTTCACTGGGCTGGAAAAAGTTTCATTAATTCAGAAAGTAGGTCTAATTGAGCAAGTTTATTCTATGTTTATAAAAGGCAAAGTTGACTCACGCATGCGTGATACATATAAAGCTCTCACTGGCGCCAATCGCATACGTGTATTTCGATCTGTCATTGTCAATCGTGAATTTGGTTGACACTTCTATTATAGAGAAAGGGCAAATAGCGATATTAAAATATTTCTTCTAATAATTTCCTTTCAATGTGCATGAATCCATGCACCAGGTCACTAGTAGGCTAATATTCTAGAGAGACTTGAGAAAGAGAAAATTGGGCAGAGCCCTCCTGTTTTCAGAACCAATTCTCAAACTCCTACCTTGTAAACTATACTTTCAAGAGACTACCTTTTGTTGAATCAATCTGTGGATCAATTTATCCCCAAGGACATTTTTAAAAATAACAGAACTATCTGCTGGAAATTAGTAGAGTTTTACCAGTTAACTGCATGCCATCCAAAACAGAAACCATCCCCACACGCCATGATATTTTGGATTTAATTGCATCTATAGACATGTATGGCATACAAAGGGTTAACATCTGGGGCTGAGTAAAGAAAAAAGTAGCTAAACAGAGCTTTGCCATAACCACTGTCATCTTAGGGAGAATGTGGTCATACCTAAGGCTTTGCACCCTGAAGTGCAACAAGAGAGGCTTGATATTTCTAGGTGGAATAAACTTCGTTACAATAACCTTGCCAGCCACTAACTAAATACAAATGTAAATAACAATAACAAGCCCAGGAGAGGATGGACTGGATCAATATCCAGACTTGCTACAACATATTATCTAGAATGTCCATGTTCCAGCGAAAATTGTGAGCCATGCGAGGAAACAGGAAAGTCTGAATCTATATACTGGAAAAAAGGAAAAACAAAAACAAAAACAAAACACCAGGAAACAAGAACTGCCTACCAGATAAACCAGATGTCAGATTTATCAAAAAGAAAACAAAAAATATTTCAAAAGGGCCATTTATAAATATATTAAACAAGCCAAAAAAATGATGATTAAGAAAGTAATTAAAAGTATGACAACTATATCACATCAAATGAAAACATTGATAAACAGATGAGAAATTATAAAGACAAAACCAAATGGAAATTCTTTAAAGTGCCATAATTGAAATTTAAAAAAAAAATCACTAAAGGGTTCAACAGCAGGTTTAAGTGGCAGAAGAAATGATTAGTGATTTTGAAAACGGACCAATAGCAATAATGCAATCTGAACAACAAAGAGAAAAGAATGAAGAAAAATGAAAAAAAACCTCAGAGAAATGCAAGGCACCATTAAGCACACTAACATAGATTTTATTAGTTAGTTTTATGAATCAAATTTGCCAGACTTTAGTACCAAATTTTATTAAGACATTAATCTAGATCTTGCTGTGAAAGTGTTTTGTTCCTGTGGTTAATATTGATGATTGGTTGTCCTTAAGTAAGGGAGACTACCTTCAATAATTTGGGTAGGCATAATCATATCAGTTGATAGGCCTTAAGAGCAAAAATCTAGGTTTCCTCAGAAGAAGAAATTCAGTCCTAGCAGGTTTGGCTAAATGGATAGAGCATTGGCCTGCAGACTGAAGGGACCAGGGTTTGATTCTGATCCAGGGCACACGCCCAGGTTGTGGGCTAGATCCCTGGTAGGGGGCATGCAGGGGGCGGCCGATCAATGATTCTCTCTAATCATTGATGTTTCTATTTCTCTATCTTTCTGAAATTTATATATATATATATATGCAGTGGGGCCTTGACTTACAAGTTTAATTCGTTCTAAGACCGAGCTAGTTAAGGAGCTCGTTAACTCAAATTACTCTGTCAACTCAATGCAAAAAATCGGCCGAGAGACAGCTGGTATCGCAAAAAACTCATTAGTCGGGACACTTGTAAGTCAAGGCCCCACTGTAATGTATGTATATATATATATGAGAAATATATATATATGAGAAATTCATATATATATATATATATGAGAAATTCAGCTTCAAAACTGAAAAACCAGCTCTTATCTCACAGTTTTCAGGTGGTGGTAGATGCACGGATGTATTGGGATAAGGAAGTTATTCCAAATGATATCTGAACACAATAAGACCAAATGAAGAGATAGGAAATGCTAAAAAAGAAAGTTAGAATATCAAAAGCTATAATTATTTACTTGTTTTTGTTGTCATCTCTGAGCTTCTTTAAATATATAAAATTATGTGAAGCAATAATTTTAACAATGTAATGTTATAAAATGCTTTCAACATTTATAGATTCAGTATGCATAACAAGAATATCACAAAAAGAGAGAAAGGGAATAGAGATAGGAGTATCATTTCTATATCTCACTGTGTTCAAGTCAGTATACATATTAAAGTGATTCTGATAATTTAGGATGCCTGTGGTAAATTCTAAAACAACCAATAAGAAAATAACTTAAAATTTAGTTAAAAACATTAAGTAAATTAAAATGTTGCATTAGTTCCCTCTCACCACTGCTTTTCAACATCATACTAGATGTGCTAGTGAATTCACTAAGATAAGAAAAGACAATGAAGGATATAAATATTAGGAAGGAATAAATAAAACTGTTCACAGATGACATAATTACTTGTAGAAAATCTGAAATAATTGAAAAAAATATTTTCTGTAATTAATAAGTGGTTATATCAATGTTGTAGGTACAAGTTAGTATACACAAGTCGATCGCTTTTTATATACCAGCGATAGACAGGTGGAATCTGAGGTTAAAAAGATAATACCATTTACATTAACACTCTCAAAAAGTAAGTACTTAGTTATAAATATAACAAAATATGTGCAAGATCTATAAGAGAGAAACTACAAAATTCTGATGAACAAAATAAAAATGAATTAAATAAATGGAGAGATATTCCATGTTCATGTATAGTCCAAACTTAATATTGTCAAGATCTCATTTCTTCATAACTTGATCTATGGAAACAATGAAATTCCAGTCAAAATCTCAGCAAGTTATTTTGTGGATATTGACAAACTAATTCTAAAGTTGATATAGAGAGAATATTGAAGGAGAAAAACAAAGTTGGAAGGCAGACATTACCTGATTTCAATACTTACTGTAAAGCTATCAAGACAGTGTAGTATTGGCAAAACACTAGACAACTAGATCAATGGAACAGAATAGAGAGCCAGATACAGACCTACGTAAATATTGTCAACAGATATTTGACACAGGAGCAAAGGTAATACAATGGAGCAAAGATAGCCTTTCAACAAATAGTGCTGAAAGAATTGGACACCCACATGCAAAAAAAAAATAATAATAATAAATGGAGACACAGACATACCTTTCACAGAAATGTACCCCAAGTGGGCCAACAGACCTAAATGCAAAATGCAAAACTATGAAATTCCTAGATTATAACATAGGAAAAAACTTAGAACCACAAGAAACCTTGAGTGGCAAAACCAATATTAGAATTAATAGGCATTAAAACAAGTAAGTGTTACCAGAGGAAAAAAGGGACGTGTTGTAATGACAAAAGAGTCAATCCATCTCAAAGTTATGACAGTTTTAATCATATATGCACCTAACAATAGAGCACCATAGTACACGAAGCAAAACTGATAGAAATGAAGGGGAAAGTAGATTATTCAACAATTAGAGCTGGAAACTTCAATATTCCACTTTCATTAATGGATAGAACAACTAGGGAGAAAACAACAAGGAAACTGATGTTAACAACATTATCAATTAACTAGGTCTGGAAGATATCTATAGAGCCCTTCCCCTAACAAAAGCTGAAAGTACTTTATTTTTTTAAAAAAAAATATATTTATTGTTGAAAGTTTTACATATGTCTCTTTTTCCCCCATTGACCTCTCCCTGACCACTCCCATCCCCCAGCACATGCCCCAAACCATGAAAGTACTTTATTGTTAATTGTATATGGAACATTCTGCAGATAGATCCTACGCTGTTATAAAACCAACTTTAATACATTTAAATGGATAGAAATAATGCAATGTATGTTCTCTGACTACTCTAATTTATTGAAATTAGACTGCAATAACAAAAAGAAATTTGAGACACTCATAAATATATGGAAATAAAACAGTATACTCCTAAATAACCAGTAGGTCAAAGAAGAAACCATAAGGAAATTAAAAGTTCTTTCAGATGAATGAAAATGGAGACACAACATACTAAAATTTCTGGGATGCAGCTAAAACAGTGCTTAGAGAGAAAGTTTATAGCCATAAATGCCTATATTAAAAAATAGTATTATCTCAAATAAATATTCCTAATTTTTCCACCTTAAGACATTGGAGGGTGGGGGGAGACTAAACTGAACCTAAAGAGAGCAGAAGGAAGGAAATAATAAAGATTAAATTCCAGATACTAATGATACACTGAATAGAAAAAAAAAGAGAGAAAATCAATGACTGTTTTGTGAATGTTGGGTGCATCTGTTTCCATACTTTTAATATCCTTGTTTTCAGATACAAATACCATAGCTGATGTCCTTGTTACCTGGATTTCTATATCACATTCTTGTCAGAAATGAGCATGGCAGATTTTCTCATTGAATTTAGGTTCCCAGCATGTATTCTAGGATGTGGCTTCTTTATGTCAAATCCTTTATTTGCTTACCGTCCTCCAGATATTTGTTAAAAATCACTTTTTTTTTGGTGGTTCCCTCCCATTCTGTTTGTTGTTGTTTATTTTTTTAAAATTCTTATTAGCTCACTAGTTTCCTAAGAGGGAATATATATAAAGGCATACAATTGCCATTGTGAACTTGAAATCCCAACTTCTTTAATTGTACATTGTATCATTATAAAATGAATATTCATCAATTTCATAGGTATAAATTAGTAACTAGTACTTTAAATATGAACTTATACTTAGTTTCAGGCATTTTTGTGTTAACTAACCTGTTGGTTTTGCTTCTGATACATCTGTTACTGGGTAAGACATTTTTAAACTGATAAGAACAGATACTACACTTGATCTTAGCCAAAAGGCCGAGAAGCGATAAGACATTTTTATAAAATGCAATGCTTAAATAGATTAAAGCCTGCCTATGATTTAGAGATGTGTACATGTTACTGAATTGAGTTTCCTACCACATATGTTATGGAATTTAAAGGTTAAACATTTATATCACTTATTAAGATGTTATGTGTTTAAAGGTTAAAATTTAAAAGTTGATTTATCTTTTAAAATTATACATATTTTCAGTTTTAATAATTTAAATGTTGCTATGCCACTGCCAGCATTTTTCATAAAATAACATTTTAAATATTTTTGTACTTTTATATGAACGTGTCTACTTACATCTTAAAGTATTTTAATAAAAATAAATTTGAAAAAGAATGACTATGTTTACTTCTAGGCTTCAATATCAACCTAGTTTATTTTACAAGAGAAAAACAGTACCAAATTGTATTTGTATTGATCAATTCTACACAGTTATAAATATAGTATTTCCCATATCTACAACTCAAAATTCACTCACTTAAAGGGTCTGAAAATATAATCTCTACTATACTAAAAAGTATATCCAAATATAAATCATTTTTGCTCCAAATGGTGACAACAGAAAGCTCCTATCTGCCATATGATCAGATTACACTTGCTATGTAACAGCATCATCACTAAATAATATAAAAGAAGAAACAGACCAATGGTGGTTTATTTGCTAATTTTAAAATACACAATCTGCAAATTGGATGAATAATGACCCATAAGTATAAATAGGTATTGCCATGTTGACAAAAATTATATAATTAAAACCTGTTAACTTTGATATTAAATTTCAGGAATGCTTAACTAATTTATGGTATGTTGCCATTTAAATTGTCTTTATTCATCATTGATATCCACCTCTCTGTCTTTCTTCCTCCTGGGAGGAAGTTTAAGATAAAGAGCCAGAATGGTGGACTTGAATCTCAGTCTGCCACTAACTGGTATGACTTTTATTTGGCGTTTTTTGCTTAATTTACTTAACTTTTCCTGTCTGAGTTTTGGGTTTCATATATATTAAATTAAAATGTAATGATTAGCCTCCCCAGCTCAGAAAGATTTTGGATGATTACATGTTTTGCCTTATAGGAAAGGATTTAAAAAATTATAATTTCTAATCTGAAAAAAAATTTGCAGAAGAGTAGAGATAAATATACAGCAAAAGGCTTAATGATAGGAAAGGACATCCTTTCAATGTCATGTATCTAGCTTCAGTGAAGTTTAAGAATCTTACATTTAATTACTTATATTTATATGAATGGTTCATTATATAACTTTAAGGTCAAAACCATTAATCTTATCTTTATTCCAAGATAATAGCCAATCACAGATAAAATTTCACAGCTTCAGTACTATCTTTAACATTAAATACATTATCTCTAGGCAGACAAGAAAGTGAGAATATGAAATTTTCACTTAAACGGATAAGGAAATGTTACCCCCCCTCCCCCATGTACTAGAGCGTGGAATAGATTTGAGCTATCTCCATAGGCCTATGTATGTTATCCTTAAGTAGAAGAGTGAGGTGAGATCAAACACATAGGCCTTATTTATGATGTATATGAGTACTGTGAGGTAGATCTTTCTTACCTGAGGACAGCCTAGAATCGACCCCCAGAGCAACCAGGCTTTAACTAAAACACAACTGAACCTACTTCACAATGTTCAAAGTTTGCACTGGTATTTTCACAAACTCAATACAGAAGAAAACATTGCAAATATTCTGAAGGACAACAACTTATTGAAATGAGAGCACACCATTACTGGTGTGTATGTTGCCCCACATCCTGTGTGGTTCAGGGTTCAGGATCTGGAAGAGGGGCCACAAGCAAATAAAAGAGACGAGACAAGATATAATAATTTGGAAATATTGGGGACCAGACGGGCAAGCCCAACTCAAGGGGAAGGACTTCCACTGGTGCCCAGGCCTCGCCAGCCTTTTATTCAATATTGGATACACATCTAGCTCTTAGTCAGGCAGGTAATTGTGGTAACAGACAGACTATCTTAAAGGCCAGTAAATATTAGAAGGATTTACTCTGAGACTATTTGATCAGGAAATAGCTTGAGCCCCCATTGTCTGGACTAGACAATCAGTGCATAACTCTGGCCCTTGCCATGGGTTCAAGGGTCACCAGCATTCCGGGATCCTTGTTTGCACTTCTTTGCTAGTGAAGACAATGGATGGCTTCCTGCAACTGGGCCCCATACCCATGACAAACCACGTTAATAAAAAAGGTGGAGATGACACCATTTTCCCTCAAGGTGTGCAAGATATCGTAGAAAATTTAGATACACACGTAGATATTTGCAGTGCAATGTAGTATAACAGCTCTAATAGGTGGGAACAAGTGGCTCAGCCATGAAAGATCGCCTACAGGTAACATTATTATGGGATAAGTAGACTATACTAGATATGCAAGTAAGGAAATATTATATGAGATCTAGTGTGCTGCCGGGGTCCAACCCCAGCAGGTCCAAGGGTTCCCAAAGGTGTGGATGGAGTCGGCGAAGAAGGAATGACACGGATACAGCGTTCAGTTGATCAGCAGCCTAGCCAGGATCTCCAGCCAGGATCTTCAGCCAAGTTCTGGTCTGGATCTCCAGAGAGGTTCTGCTTAGGATCTCCAGCCAGGTTCTGTGTCCATGTTCTCTTGCTAGGTTCTCCAGCCAGATTTTCCAGGTTCTCCAGCCAGGTTCAGTCACCAGGTTCTAGTCAGGTTCTCTTGCCAATTTCTGTAGTCAGGTTCCGTCCAGGATCTTTTGCCATGTTCTCTCGCTAGGTTCTGTCTCTAGGTTCTGTTGCCAGTTTCTGTCCAGGATCTTTTGCCATGTTCTCTCCAGCAAAGTTCTTCTGTCTCTAGGTTCTGTGTAGGTTCTGTCTTCTAAGTTCTGTCTTCTAAGTTCTGTGTTCTAAGTTCTGTGTTCCAAGTTCTGTGTCTTGCTGTCTTGTTACATCTGTATTTATACCAGTTGATTCAATCCTATCAATCTCTATTACAAAGGTTAGGGCGTTTCTTATCTCCATTCCAGGGAGTAAAGATTATGTAGCTTAAGCATGATTGTTCATAGTTAAAGTGATTAATTACCTGCCTGGCACTTAGTTGAGGGGTTTTATTCCCTCCCTAACTTCAGGGGAAAATCCCTACCTGGGGAAACAACCTTTCTCAGAGAGGAGACCTTGGTTAAAACACATAGTGCCAAGAAGGTGAGCAAACATATTAAGAACAGTATGCCATATATGCCAGGTCCTTTGAAACAGCAAGGATGGACCGGCTCCCGGCAGTGTGCCTGACTTTTAAAGATATGGAATTATGAAAGAAAATGAGCAATTTTACAAATAGAAAAAAAGCTCTATGTGGTTAAAGTGCCAGGTATGTGTGTGGATAGTAAGGAGGGCCATGGGGAAAGTAGCTACTGGAGAGCGGGTGGGCCCAGTCTGTAAGGGAGTTTGCATGCAACACTATCACACTTGAATTTTATTCTATGGGAAATAGTGAAGCCATTAGAGACTTTTAATCAATGTCATCTTTCAGGTCTGTACTAGTGTGGAGGATAGTTCAGAAGTCTCTGGAGGCTAGAGGCAGGGAAAAATAGGAAACTTGAAATGTTTTATCACACTTTAGCTAGTGAATGAGAAGAGGGGGAAACAAGATGTATTAGAGAGATATTTCCTTTTATATCCCTTCTCCCTTCTTTCCTCTAGTCTCATGTCTTCACACCATTTTCTTTCAAAGTGTCTCCTTTATATTTTTGGCATTCACATACACTGGTTTCTGTATTCTCTTATCAGGCAAGTCTGTTGATACCAATGAATGGTTGCCATGCCCACATCTGATTACAGAAGCCAGCTTCTGTTTGGAACAAGAGCCCGGATTTGGCTACTCACACTAATAATTTAGATACAGCTAAATGACTCCTCTTTGCAGGTGGAAAGATGAACACATTTTCTCTTGAATGCCAAATGCTGAGGCTGGGCCATGTTTCTGATGAATGTCCCTTTACTATGAAAGTGAGTTGCTGAGCCTCACAGCGTTCTCTTCTCAGTTACTTTGACGGAACTCTTCCTTGTTGCACAAAGGTTCATTCCACAGTATGATAAGCTCCCTTTCCCACTATAAAATATTTTTTGGGTTTTGTCTAATCAAAATGATAAATGGCATTTAAATGTTCATGGATTTAAGCAAACACTCTAATTATCTAAGTGAGTTTAATCCTTTCTGAGCATATTGGTTTCCTGACTTACTGGCACACAATATTTTGACAGTGTTATGGACTTACCTTCTTTGTGTCTGCTATGAGTTAGTACCTGCCGGGGTCCAACCCCAGCAGGTCCAGGGGTCCCCAAAGGTGTGGACGGAGTCGGCGAAGAAGGAATGACGCGGAGACAGCGTTCAGTTGATCAGCAGCCTAGCCAGGATCTCCAGCCAGGATCTCCAGCCAAGTTCTGTTCTGGATCTCCAGAGAGGTTCTGCTTAGGATCTCCAGCCAGGTTCTGTGGCCATGTTCCCTCGCTAGGTTCTTCAGCCAGGTTCTGTCCAGGTTCTCCAGCCAGGTTCAGTCACCAGGTTCTAGTCAGGTTCTCTTGCCAATTTCTGTAGTCAGGTTCAGTCCAGGATCTTTTGCCATGTTCTCTCCAGCGAAGTTCTTCTGTCTCTAGAGAACGTTCTGTGGAGGTTCTGTGCCTCCTGGTTCTGTCTTCTTAGTTCTGTGTTCTAAGTTCTGTGTTCTAAGTTCTGTGTCTTGCTGTCTTGTTGCATCTGTATTTATACCAGTTGATTCAATCCTATCAATCTCTATTACAAAGGTTAGGGCGTTTCTTATCTCCATTCCAGGGAGTAAAGATTATGTAGCTTAAGCACGATTGTTCGTAGTTAAAGTGATTAATTACCCACCTGGCACTTATTTGAGGGGTTTTATTCCCTCCCTAACTTCAGGGGAAAATCCCTACCTGGGGAAACAACCTTTCTCAGAGACCTTGGTTAAAACACATAGTGCCAAGAAGGTGAGCAAACATATTAAGAACAGTATGCCATATATGCCAGGTCCCTTGAAACAGCAAGCATGGACCGGCTCCCGGCAAGTACCCAACAAAAGCATTCGTATTCATATCGCATTCTTGGAGATGTTGCCCCACCACCACCTTTTTCTGTTATTCATGTATTACTATGATTAACTTTTTTCAGTTGCAACCCTGTTTATGAATATGGAGGGACACAGACCTTTAATATATGATCAGACTTGAATTTGATCCTTTGAGAATCAGTAGCTGTTTAATCCTTATTTCAAGAAAGAAAGTGGTGCTTAAAACCAATGCTGGAGAGAAAGAAATGTATACTATAGTCTTTGGGGTTCATCCAGGAAACTAGAAAAGGTTGGTATCATTATTAAATATCTTGATTCATTTTTATCTGCTGAGGTATGTCAAGAGATTAATTTTTCCCATCCTTGATATTTTGGTCTATGTACCATCATCTTCCATTAGATATTTCAAGCAGATATTTAAAAGGACAAAGTGTCATAACTTACAATACCTGCTTTACACACAACTACTTGTATGCCATTATGACTTTGAATAAAACCTGTTCTCTGACTTGGTTTACTTCCCTTTAAAGGTAGTACTAGAATATTAAGATTTTTCTGATATTATGAGACTGTGTTTATTGCTATTGTTATGTTCAGAACATACTGAAAGGATTTGACTCTTAGAAAAGTCTAGGGGAAATGATAGTACAAAAGCTCATTAATTTATTTTACAAATATTTGTTGAGTCCATGTTACTGTCATTCATATAGCTGTTTTCATTGTGTTGACAAAATGTCACATGTGAGGAAGGGATTATCAGGGTCACTGTTTTTCTAAAGGTTCAAGTGAGGACCTGACTGTTAAATACATTACTTACTTAAAAAACATATTATTTAAATAACATTAAACTACTTACACTAGTAGATAAGCAGTACAGAAAGGACCTGAATGGGGAGAAAAAATAGAACTGTCCAAAAAATCCTCAGTGGACTTCCTAGTGAAGTGTGCCTTTCATTAATTGACATGATCATAAAAAAAAACATATTTTAAGAGTCTGATGGAGTTAATTCCCTTTTAGGTAGAGAAATGGACTACCTGGTGACTCCCAACTGTAAGATTATGTATTCTGTTTATGTCTGTGACTGATCAGTGTAGGCAACTTGTTGTCCTCACATGCCTATCATGAAGGAAGTCATGGAAATTCTCTTAATTCCCAACAAGTAAAATACATAGATACTAAAGAGAAATAAACAATTTATAGAACACTTGGTCAAAGAAATAGAGGAGAATATATATATAATCCCCCTAATATGCAAATAGACCAAACTGCAGAACAACCAAACAACTGGTCGTTATTACGTGCACTGACCACCAGGGGGCACGGGCAGAACATGGTGGGCATTGGCAGCAGGCAGCAGATCGTGGAACATGGCAGGCATTGGCCACGGCAGGATGGTGGAGCAGGTGAGCGGGGGTGCCAGACCAAGGTGGGGGGCAGGTCGCTGTCATTGGGGTGAGCCTCTGGTGGTTACTGAAAATTCTTTGCTCCCACGTACCACAGTCCTGCCAGACACTTGCACCCTCTGCCGGCATCCGGTGCTGGCCCCAATCATTCAGTGCCATCAGTAGGTGTGAGCGGCAGCTACCAGCCCCGATCACCACTTAGGGCTTCTCCATCTCTGCCTGCTCCTGAGTGGTGATTGGGGCCGGCAGCCACCTCTCGCACCTGCTGCTGGCGATGGCTCCGCTTGCACCCACTGCCAGTGCCAGAGCCACTGCTCGCACCCGTTGCCTGTGCCTGGTGCTGGCCCCGATTGCTTGGCACCATCAGCGGGTGTGAGCAACAGCTGCTGGCCCTGGTTGCCCCTCAGGGCTTCACCACCTCCCCCTGCTCCTGAGGGGCAATTGGGGCCAGTAGCCGGCGATGGCCCTGCTTGCACCCACTGCCAGGGCCAGAGTCACTGCTCACATCCACTGCTGGCACTGGCCCCAATCACTCCGCACCATCAGTGGTTATGAGCGGGTCCAGCACCATCAGTGAGTGGGAGTGGCGGCCACTAGAGCAGGGCTTCAGGCAGACAGGAGACTGGGGGCCACAGTGGGAGGGGCTGGGCCGGGGCACAGAGAATGGGCCGAGACCCGCCTCTGTGCCCACCGCAGCCTTGCGGCCCACAGTTTCTTTCAAGGTGCATGAATTCGTGCACTGGGCCTCTAGTGATTTATATAAGACTAGAGGCCTGATGCATGAAATTCATGCAAGAGGGCTCAGCCCTCACAGCTACGGTGGCTTGCCTCAGTCCTTGCAGCCCCGACTTTGTCCAGAAGGTTGTCCGGAAGATGTCCAGAAGATCATTCGGCTATCTGGTCTAATTAGCATATTAGCTTTTATTATTATAGACTAGTAGCCCAGTGCACGAAATTCGTGCACTGGGGTGGGGGGTGGGGGAGGGGCCCCTCAGTCTGGCCTTCACCCTCTCCAATCTGAGACCCCTCATGGAATGTCCAACTGCCTGTTTGTGCCCAAACTTTTAACAGATAACAGCTCCATTGTTGTTTCTTTCTTCTCATGCTTAAAACCATTGGAATTAGTAGGTATTCAAAGTATGTATACATTTTTGGGGGACACCCTGTATATCTCTAGTAAGTGGTAAAAGAAACCAACAGCAGATTTGGAATCCCCAGACAGGGAACCTCGCTCACTCCCCACATGTCTCCCCACTTCACTTTCCACCTTCATGGGCAGCAGGAGAATCAACGTTTTTTCTCATTAATTCGGAAAAGCACGTCTTGTCACCTGCTGCCTGGCAGGAGTGAGCTAGGCCCCAAGCAAGCGAGGCTCAGTCAGGGCAGCCTTCGTTCATGGGTGCTGGCACCCAAAGTGCACATTCCTCCTCTACAGTCACCCCGCCTATCCCACTGTTTCACTGAGAGGATGGAATTCCTCTACACCTATGGGTTCTTGATCTTGAACGCTGACCAAAGGCACCTCAGTGAGGGCCATCCGTGCCCACCAGGTGTGTCTGTCTGCATCTGCTCCTGCCTCAGCACCGGCATTAACCCCCCAGAGGTGATCTCATAGCTGCACTGGCCTCCGTGGGAACAGGGCATCACCACTCTGCCCTCTCACTGTCATCTCACAGGTGCCCACCCTCAGCACCCAGAACACCCAGATACTCTCCAAAGGATGTGAGCGCATCAGAGGGGATGTGTGCACATCCTGTGAGGGTGTTAGGCCTGCCGGGTTGATGGAAATGCGGGGGGAACTTGTGCACACCTTGGTTTGCAACTGTTGCAGGCATGGGAGGGTGAAAGTGTGCTGGGGGATGTTCGCACGCCAGGGGGGGATGTGCACACTGGAGGCCTCTGGCTTTGCAGATCCGCAAACCCCCATGGTGCAGCCAGGAGGACGTCAGTCTGGCTCGCCACGGTGGCTGTCCCTGCGATCCTCCACCTTCTGGGCCAGGAGGCGGATCTTGCGCAGCCACTCCTGGGCGCTGATGGCCTGCAGGCGCTACTTCAGCTCAGCCTGCAGGCTCCGCTTGGTGTACTCACAGCTGTTACCACCGCCATGTGGGGAATACAGGCCGCCCTCCGCTGGCCTGCCTCCCCTGTCTAGAGGCTCTCTGTGCTGCTCACCTGCCCAGAGTGACTCGGGCTGGGCAGAAGCCAGGCGTCCTGCCCTGCCCAGCCACGGCCAATCCGCCACTGTGTGAGCTGCTGCCCCCCCGGGAAGGGTCACGGATCTGGGTCCCAGGACCACGGACAGCCTCAAGCACTGCCCCCCGCCCGGCAGGGTCACGGATCCGTGTCTTGGTCCCACGGACAGCCTCAAGCACTGCCCCCCCGCCGGCAGGGTCACAGATCGGGTCCCGGACCTAGGACAGCCTTGTCCACTGCCGCCTGCCTTCAGTATGCAAATTAGCCACCATCTTGTTGCTTCAGGGTAGGGGTCCCCACTGGGGTGCCTGGCCAGTCTGGTTGACGGGCTGAGGGCCGTTTTCAGGCTGGCGGGCAACTGAAGCTCCCAACCTCTCCTTTTTTTCTTTTTTCTTTTATTCTGGGATTTATTTACCTTCTATGGCTGTCACTGGAGCTGAGAGCCAGCTTTAGCTCTGAGGCCTGGCTGCAGCTCTGAGACCTCGGCTTCTGAAAGCAGGTACTGGGTTTGTTTGGGTTCTGTAATTGAAACACTGTTGTGGTCCTGCTGGCTGAATCCCAGCTGGCTGAAAGCAGGTTTCTGGAGTTTAGCTTCTATACTTGCAACATTGTTTCTTAGAGTGCAAGCTCAGAGGCCAGCAGCGGCAGGTGGGGAACCTTGGCTTCCTCCATCACTGGAGCAAGCAAGCCTCCTGTTCGCTTCAGTGCCTGGCTGCCAGCCGCCATCTTGATTGGCAGTTAATTTGCATAAGGGTATGCTGATTAGCCAATGGGAAGGGTGTCAAGTTTATGGTCAGTTTGCATGTTTCTCTTTTATTAGGTAGGATGATCATAAAGTTTCCCTTTAAAATTCCCATCACATATTATTCTGCTATCCTAAAGATACTTTGATTCCACTGTTTATTTTCCAGACTCTTCCTTCCAGCACCCCTTAATCTTAATCTTGCCTTCTATTTCCCAAAGTCCCAATACTAGCTTCTTGATCTTCCAAGATCTGTATTTATGTTTCTCTTTCATAGGCTAAACTGTTTAGAGACATAAAGCTCTTTTAATTCTAACCTTCCACACCTATCAAATATTATTTCCTTCAAGGAAGCAAAGATCTCTGTCACCAGGATCCATCCTTGGAGACATTTATGAACAATAAAACATGTATTACTCCTGTCATGTATAAATCATTTTGCACAGTGCATAGCACATAGTAGCCCATTCAGCAAAGAGTAGCTGCCATTATTCTTTTATTTTATTCATGTCATTCTTTGAAAATACTTATTGTGTGATGACCACATGCTTAGCACTATTCTAGTCACTAAGAAAATGACTATGAAGAAGAATAAACAAACCCCTTACCCTTATTGATGTTACATTCTAGTGCAGCCATGGGCAAACTATGGCCCACGGGCCGGAAATGAATAAAACTAAAAAAAAAAAAAAAAAAAAAAGACCGTACCCTTTTATGTAATGATGTTTACTTTGAATTTATATTAGTTCACACAAACACTCCATCCATGCTTTTGTTCCGGCCCTCCGGCCCAGTTTAAGAACCCATTGTGGCTCTCGAGTCAAAAAGTTTGCCCACCCCTGTTCTAGTGGATGGAAATACTTAGAAAAAAATGCATGCTGTGATATCAAGTATGTAGGCAATGACTATTAAGAAATATAATAAAGGAGGATAAGGGGATATATAGAGATGTAGTTGACTATTTAAAATATGGTTATCAGGAAAATCTTTGAGTCATGTGGGCCAAGTGGAATATCTGCAAGAGGAATAGCCATAAAACTTTCTGAATCCAAACAATTAATAGTATTAAGTATTGAAATTTTACCCCAAATAATTTCTCTTTAAAATAGCCTGTTCATAAAAAGGGGTCCATGGGGAAAAGGGATATATGTAACACTTTCAACAATAAAGAATTCTCTATACTAATAAAAGGGAGACTTTCCAGGAGACCTTCCAGACGTCTTTCTGGACAAAGCCATGGTGGCAGGGCCAAGGCAAAGGCAGTGGGGGCAATCAGGCTGGTGAGGGGGGGTGGTTGGGGGCAATCAGGCTGGTAGGGGGGCAGTTGGGGGTGATTGGCCAGCAGGGGGGGGCAGTTGCAGGCGAGCAGGCTGGCAGGGGGGCAGTTGGGGGCAAGCAGGCTGGCAGGAGGGGCAGTTGGAGGTGAGCAGGCCAGCAAGGGGCAGCAATTGGGGGTAATCAGGCCCGTGGGGAGGATGTTGGGGGCAATCAGGCTGGTGGGGGGTCAGTTGGGGGTGATTGGCTGGCAGGGGGGAGCAGTTCAGGGTGAGCAGGCCGGCAGGTAGGTGAGTGGTTACAAGCCAGCAGTCCTGGATTGTGAGAGGGATGTCTGACTGCAGGTTTAGGCCCCCTGGGATCGGACCTAAACCAGCAGTAGGAAATCCCCTGAGATGTCTCAGATTGGAGAGGGTGCAGGCTGGGCTGAGGGACCTCCCACCCCCACCATGCATAAATTTTGTGAACTGGGCCACTAGTTAAAAAATAAAAAGAGCCCTGACCAGTTTTGCTCAGTGGCTAGAGCGTCAGCCTGTGGACTGAAGAGTCCTGGGTTCGATTCCGGTCAAGGGCATGTACCTTGGTTGTGGGCACATCCCCAGTGGAGGGTGTGCAGGAGGCAGCTGATGGATGTTTCTCTCTCGTGGATGTTTCTGACTCTCTATCCCTCTCCCTTCCTCTCTGTAAAAAATCAATAAAATACAGTATATTTAAAAAAATAAAAAATAAATAAAAAGAGCCTGTTTAATCTTAAATATGTATTTACATATATATGCATGTATTTTACAAAAGAGAATTACATGGTCAGTCCCCACACTGCAGACATCTATGAGGTACTTGTAGCATCTAACAGCATACTCTAAAAATGGCCCTAGCTGGTATGGCTCAGTGGATAGAGCATTGGCCTGAGGACTGAAGGGTCCTTGGTTTGATTCTGGTCAAGGGCACATGCCCTAGTTGAGGGCTTGACCCCCAGTAGGGGACATGCAGAAGGCAGCCAAACAATGATTCTCTTTCATCATTGATTCTATCTCTCTCTCCTTCTCCCTTCCACTTTCTGAAATCAATAAAAAATAAATTTTAAAAAAAGATTACTTATGTAAAATTTCTGAATTTCAGAAATAAATATGAGGTCCGGGATAGATTCTGCTCAATACAGTTAATATTGCTTCTTTGAGACCAGACAGATGTGCTCCACCAAAGGAATCTAAAAGTCCATGTCACAACAAGAACCACTAAGTGGAAAAAGAAAAAAAAAATTACATCTCCAAGTTGTTGGAGACATAACCCAAAACCCTGTGCTGGACAATGCTATGGACTGATTTTGGCTATTTTTATTGATATGTTTCCTGATTCTGCCTTACTGGACAATGCTTCCAGAATGAGAAGGCACTGAATTATAGGCCACCTATATATATCATATTTTTTCGTGTATAAGATGCTATTCTTTTCTAAAATCATTAGACTGAAAATTGAGGGGCGTCTTATACAAGGAAGTCAGCCGAGGAAGTAGCTGCCCATACCTTGTCAAACAGGCTTCCTCCAACCACGAGTCTTATTGTTACTGACCTCAGCTGATGCCATAATTGGAGGTGGAGGTGGAGAGTGCACAGATGCTGGAGCCTTTTGAGCCCATCAAGTTGTCAAAAAATAACAAGATAAATACCAGTAAGCAATTGTCTTACTCTGAAAAATTCAAACTAAATGTAATCAGCTATGCAAAAGAGCATGGAAATAGAGCTGCAGAGAGACAATTTGGATCCTCTCCCACTGAGGGGACAGTGGAGGTCAGACAGTGTAGAAAACAGGAAGAACAACTCCTTAAGATGAAAAAAGAAGAAGAAGAAGGAGGAGGAGGAGGAGGAGGAGGAGGAGGAGGAGGAGGAGGAGGAGGAGGAGGAGGAGGAGGAGGAGGAGAAGAAGGCCTTAAGAGGAAAACCAGCAAAATGTTTAAAATATTGATTTCTTAATTTTGGGTTAGAAAAGTGTGTGAGGGGGTCTTATACATGGAAAATATGGTAGCCACCCAAAAATATGTTAAGGGTAGATAATGAATAGAATTGGAGATTTAGTGTTTGACCCAGAATTAGTTCTCATTAAGTATGTCATGTCTTCCCAAAATGAGAAACTCAGTCACATTAAGTTGGAATAAAGCTGTCCAGGTTTTCCTTGCTAGCCTCAGTCTCTGTGCTGGACTTTTCATTAATTGATAATACCTAAAATTGAGTGAATGAGGAAGCAATTAAGACGCAGGCTCTGCAAATCTGTGCTCATCTGTGAGGGCTTGTGGCAAGGGTCTGCTGTTAATGGGTGTTTTTTGAGCATGAGTTGCCAGATTTAGCAAATGAAATTACTGGGCGCCCTGCTAAATTTGAATCTCAGATAAACAATGGATGATTTCTTAGTATATGTATATCCCAACTAGTACATGGGCATACTGTGATAAAAAGTTTTCTTTCCTTATGTGAAATTCAAATTGAACTGACACCCTATATTTTATTTAGAAACCCCATTCATAAAACCATTGGCATTTGATATGCAAGGCTGGAGACCTGGGATCAAAACAGCTTAATTCTAGAGATATGGAGTTTTTACAAACCAGGTCAGAGAATGATGAGAGTGGCGTATTCTCTCCATGCCCAGCACAGTGCTTATTGCTTCATAAGTAAGATTTTTTCCTTACACAAATTCTTCTACCGACAATGTTATTAAGAAATATATTAAGTTAGTAAAGGTTATGGAGCTAGTATATGATGGAGCAGGTTTGGAACCCAAGTAGTCTCTCTACAGAGTTCATGCCCCTCATGCTGAAGCAGCATCTTCCACTTTGGCTCAAGGTTATTATAAGGCTAATGTTACAGAGGCATTAAATGGTTGGTTTCAAATTCTGGTCCTTTGTATCTGTTGAAGAAATGATATGGCCTTAGAGTTGGGAGATGCTTAGAGGTCTCTAACAAGACTATTATAACTCTTCTGAATCAATCTCAGGACTTGAATTTTGTAAACATAAATGAAGAGACTGACATATTCCATCAGGAGGGGGTCTATAATATTCTGAGGCAAAATGCCATATGGGTAAATTATTGGTGCCATTTAATACTCTGGATTAAAAAAAATAGATGTAATGGTCACTCATTTGTCAAACATTTTCTTAACACCTATTTTCTGTAGGGCTGTGGGAGAGTAGGAAGATAAATAAGCCACAGCCTCCTCACTCAAGGAATTTACAATTTAATTGGAGAGGCAGACAAGTCAACAACTAACTTCAAATAGCAGGCCATGTGAAAGGCCTTTAAAAGAATGCAAGCAGAGTGCAGAGGATGGGAGATTCTGTTTGAGTGAGAAGCAGTAAAAGATAAGATAAAGGAAAGAAAGCAGGGACTGGAGGCAAATAGAATGACAGATTAATAAAAAAACAACCAGACAGGTATCATTGTTTCTTTTGCTATGGAGAAATTTAATTTAGGCATATACTAGTAAAATTCGATAAACATACAACAGTATGGATTTAGAATTAATATATGGTGCAGCTATCATACTTTGACTATATTTTCTGATGTCACCTTACATGACTTTTAAAATACTTTTTTTTTTCTTTTAGAGGGAGAGAGAAAATATGTGGGAGAGAAAGAGAGACATCTATGTAAGAGCAGAACATTGATTGGTTGCCTCCTGCACACCCCCTACTGGGGATTGAGCCCACAACCTGGGCATGTGCTCTGACTGGGAATCCAAACATGACCTTCTGGATTATAGATCTATGTTCAACCACTGAGGAAGGCCAGTTGGGCCTCATATGACTTTTTATGAAAAATTTAAAAAATATGTTTTGATTTTTACAGAGAGAAAGAAGGGAGAAGGATAGAGAGATAAAAACATCCATGAGAGAGGAACATCATCTACTGACTGCCTCCTGAATTCACCCCTACTTAAGATTGAGCCCACAACCTGGGCATGTGCCCTGACTGTGAATGGAACCAGTGACCTCTTAGTTCTTGGGTCAATGCTTAACCACTGAGCAACACTGGCCAGGCTGAAATTGTTATTCAAATATTTTATTCTCTTAAACTAGTATATTTGGATTTTGTTAATAATTTTAATGTTATTTGGTCACAGAGTACACACAGATATAAGTCTGAGTTCTGACTGAGTAATGCATGCTATGAAAACAATTGACAAATAGATTATATGGATGCTTTCAATCACATATGTTAAAACAGTTGAGATTTTATTTATGTTAACCTAAAAAGAAAATCATGCTGCATTTGAAGCATGATGCTCATTATTTTAAAAAAATGGATAGGGGTTTTGCATGTTTTCTCTATGCTTAATGCACAATTTATGTTACTTATATATAGCATGTTATTAGACTTGTCTGTTTCATGGTAATGGTGTGAGGTGTTTTTTGTTTCTTTTTTTGAGAGGATAGATATGCTTAGGAATGTATTTCTTCTGAAATTGCTTTGTTCCATTGTGGGAATCTTTCTTTACTATGCATTCTAAGAATACATTGATCTATCATTTTTAATTCAGAGAAACCTGCTTGCTGTAAACACTAGGAACTTTGCTACCGCAACATAGTCAAAATGACAGAAATTATCCTATATAATAAAAGGCCAGAGGCATTATGACAGAACCGACCAGAGACCAGTCTACCACAGCCCCTTGCTGGGCTGGCCCCACCCCCAAGCAAGCAGTTAGGGGCAATCAGGCAGGCAGTCAGAGTGCTTAGGGTGATCAGGTAGGCAGATCAGCAGTTAGGGGTGATCAGGTAAGCAGACAGCACCTTGCTGGGCTGGCTCTGCCCCGAAGCAAGCAGTTAGGGGCAATCAGGCAGGAAGGCAAAATGGTTAGGGGTGATCAGGTAGGCAGACCAGCAGTTAGGGGTGATCAGGTAGGCAAGAAAGTGGTTAGGGGTGATCAGGTAAGCAGACAAGTGGTTAGGGGTGATTAGATAAGCAGATGGCCCCTCGCAGGGCTGGCCCTGCCCCCCAGCAAAGAAAGAGGGGGGAGCAGTGCTGCACAGATGGCAAGCAGTGGCAATGCTGGGGGTGGGGCCAGCTGCCTGCAGCTGGGGGAAGGAAAGCTCCAAAAGGCCCTGATCTCAGGCCAGGCCTAAGGACCCTACCTGAGGGGTCTCGGATTGTGAGAGGGTGCAGGCCAGGCTGAGTGACCCGCTCAGTGCATGAATTTTTGTGCACCGGGCCTCTAGTAAGTTTTATAAAGCTCTGAAATTGAAGCCATGAAAACAAGTTTGAAACTTTATATAAAATAATATAAATATCTCTGTGCCTTAATGTTCCCACTGTAAAAATGAGAACAATAGTCTAACTACTTCATAGGGTGGTATTGAAGATTAAATGAGGTATTATACATATCAAGTACTTACAGTGCTTAATGCAGAAAGAAACACAAATGAATTGTCATCTGCTAGATTATAAACTGCATGGTGGTAGGACCTTGTCTTTATTTTACTTCTGTACCCCAAAACAAAAGCATTTTTGGTCACATTATAAGTGTTCAACCAATAGTTTTGGAATAAATGGAATGAAGTTGTGGAGGTGGCAGACATATCCATTCTTTACTTTCATGGATAAGTGGTTATGGTAGATGATTATCTCTCAAAGCTCTGGCCTCTCCACAAATCTGTCTGTGTTCATATCTTACAACCCAATCATATGCATGCATCTGTAGAATGTAATTGAGTTATTCCAATGAAAAAAAGTGTCTGGGATAAGATTATATCTCCAGAATTATAGACTTTGAGTCATTCACTAATTTATTAATTAATTTGACTGATTACTTATTAAGCATCAGGCACTGGGAAGATGTCAGAAATGAAGATAAATAAGGTACTACTTCTACTCTAGAAGAGCTGTCAGTTTGCACACTGAGTCAGAAATATAAACATAATTGCAATATATGCTGGAAGAGCCACTTTAAAAGTAGAGATGTGTTGTTCCAAGAGAGAGAGGAACCAGGTTTGTTTGTAACCAGTGAGTTGTATTCTGATTGATGAGCAAGATCTGAACATGTGATTAAAGACAAGAAGAGTCATTCCAGGCATGTTCACCATAGTTAATTGAAGGGACAATTTTAGGGATATCATATTTTAAAAGTGGGATTATAGTTTTCATGATAGAGTCTAAAATTGGTGAAATATCATGGCCTAGCGCTGTTCTTTCTTTGCAGTTTATCATTTTACCCTGTTCCTGTTTTCACACTCTAATGAACAGAGCTGAGTAAGTCATCCATGAAGGTATGTCAGATAACTCATAAGGCTTTAGAGGCTACTTCTTTCAGTTTCATTGGTGTTTTCATTGGTGTTCAACTCAAGGGTAATACAAGTGTTACTTTCATCCAAACAATGACATAATTCCTCCTATACACTGTTTGAGAAAATAATAGTTCTGTTACTGTTCTGACTGCAAACTGATCATCCTATCTAATAAAAGAGAAACATGGTAATTAGCCATACATCTGCTACCCTTCCCATTGGCTAATCAGGGCAATATGAAAATTAACTGCCAGCCAAGATGGAGGCTGGCAGCCAGGCAGCTTGAAGCTAACATGAGGCTTGCTTGCTTCAGTGACGGAGGAAACCAATGTTCCCAGCCTGCCTTGCCTGCCTCAGAGCCTGCAGTTTGAAACATTGTTACAAATATAGAAGCTAAACAAAACCCCAGAAACCTGCTTTCAGCCAGCAGGGATCTCAGAGCTGGAGTTGATACAGTGTTTCGATTATAGAACCCACACAAACCAGATACCTGCTTTCAGCAGTAGAGGCCTAAGAGCTGGAGCCAGAGCTCAAGCTGTCCCAGAATAAAAAAAAAAAGAAAAAAAGGAGCAGTTGGGACCTTCAGTCACCCACCAGCCTGAAAACAGCCCTCAGTCCCTCACCCAGACTGGCCAGGAACCCCAGTGGGGACCCCCACCCTGAAGGGTGTGTGACCAGCTGCAAACAGCCATCATCCCCTCACCCAGGCTGGCCAGGCACCCCAGTGGGGACCCCCACCCTGATCCAGGACACCCTTCAGGGCAAACCAGGTAGCCCCCACCCGTGCACCAGGCCTCTAATCTATATAGTAAAAGGGTAATATGCCTCCTGGCACCAGGATCAGCGTGATAGGGGGCAGTGCCCAAACCCTCTGATCGTCCTGCGGCTCTGTGTGTGACAGGGGGCGGTGCCCCAACTCCCCTATGGGCCCTACTCTGTGAGTGACAGGGGGGAGCTCCTCAGCCCCCTGATTGACCCTGCTCTGTGCATGACAGGGTACGGAGCCGCAACCCCCCTCATGGGCCCTGCTCTGTGTGTGACAGGGGGCAGCACCCCAACCCCCTGATTGGCCCTGCTCTGTGCATGACAGGGGGTGGCGCCACAACCTCCCCATCGCCCCTGCCTTGAGTGTGACAGGGGGCGGTGCCCCAACCCCCCAATAGGCCGTACCCTGAGCATGACTGAGGGTGGCATTGCAACCTCCTGATCCACCCTGCTCTGTGCATGATGGGGGCGGCGACCCAACTCCCCAATCGGCCCTGCTCTGAGCCCGACCAGGGGCTGCACCTAGGGATTGGGCCTGCCCTCTGCCACCTGGGAGCAGGCCTAAGCCAGCCGGTAATTATCTCCCGAGGGGTCCCAGACTGCGAGAGGTCACCGGCCGGGCTGAAGGACCTCCCCCTCCCCCCGAGTGCACAAATTTTTGTGCACCGGGCCTCTAGTATATAGTAAAACCCTAATATGCAAATAGACTGAATGGCAGAACGACCGGTTGCTGTGACATGCACTGACCACCAGGGGGCAGACACTCAATGCAGGATCTGCTCCCTGGTGGTCAGTGCACTCTCACAGGGGGAGCACCACTCAGCCAGAAGCCAGATTCACGGCTGGTGAGCGCTAAGGATGTCTGACTGACAGCACAGGGAGCTACAGTGCTAAGGGTCCCTTGGGGGATGTCTGCCTGCCAGCTTAGGCCCGCTTCCCTCAGGTGGACATCCCCCAAGGGCTCCTGAACTGGGAGAGGGCACAGGCCAGGCTGAGGGACCCTCCTCCAGTGTACGAATGTCATGGACCGTGTCTCTAGTGTTGAAATAATTTACTTACACCATGGATCCTAGCTGTGACTGAAACCATAATGTTGATTTAATCAGGACAAACAGAATTTCACTGCTGTAGAAATGGTCAAGAAAACAGAATAGAAGAAGAGCTTTCAAATGATGAACATTTTGCTAATGGTAAAATGAACGGAGGCACATTTTTCAACAAAGATATACAGCGGGGCCTTGACTTATGAGTTTATTTCGTTCTGAGACCAAGCTTGTTAAGGAGCTCATTAACTCAAATTACTCTGTCAACTCAATGCAAAAAATCGGCCGAGAGACAGCTGGAATTTCAAAAAACTTGTTAGTCGGGACACTAGTAAGTCAAGGCCCCACCGTATAAAATATGAACTTTAATTCCAAAAGTATAATATTAATTAACTTCAACCTAATTTTTTTAGATATGCTTTGGACTCTACACTTTTTTAGTCTCTCAATAGATCTTGGTAGGATATAGTGCCAAATGTCATTATTCATGTGTTTTGGCTTGTGGAAATGCAATGTGTTAAGTAGAAGGTTTGATAAATAAAAGCCCATAGATTTAAACTGCTCAAATCATAGCACTAGAACCCAGGACATGATGAAAAGGGTAAACCTTGTTTTAGTTGAAGTCTTACAAAGAACCTCCTAATTAGATGCCTTGTGCTTATAATATATACTAAAGAATTAGTAAGTATTGATGTCTGGGGTAATGGTGGAAAAAGCACCATGGCTTCCTCCTTGTTTTGTAACATAAAAATAAATGTGTGATGGTTCCAAAAAGAATGTTTCAGATAACAAATCTGCCTCAAGGATAGGAAGTGATATATTAAAAAGTAGCATAAGATCTCTTGAACTTTACTTGATTACAAGTTCAGTCTGTTTTATGATCACAGGTGCCATCCTTGGCCCCTGCTCCAACATAATGAACCTCCACAGAATTCAAATGAGAGCTGCCAACATCATTAAAGAACATTTGACCTAATTTATACATCTTTTTATCTCTAAATCCCTGTGCCTAGAATAGAAACTTCATTTTTCTCATCTATCCTTTTAAAATGATAAAGAATTATCCTTTCTTCTTCTAGGCAGGACTTTAGACATATCAAATTAATTTTCTCTATTATAACCAAGTTTTACTTTACAACATTGTGCCCTTTTGACATGCTGAAGAAATGGCATTGCCAAATCTTGCTTGGCTTGCCAAAGGTCACATTGAAAATTGGTTGCAAAGCAGGACTGGGACACATGGTATCCAAATCCTAGTCAACAGCAGACCACACTCATCTTTACATCACAGAATTGCATTACAAAATTATAGAGGACAGAACATGGGAGCTGGTGTCAGGTCTGGAGAGCAAAAGTAAAAGGAAGGAAAGGGCACAGTGATTATTTATGTGTTCATGGGTCATTGGTCTTACAGAACACTAGAGGCCCAGTGGATGAAAGTCATGCGTGGGTAGGGTTCCTAGGCCTGGCCAGTGATCAGGGCTAATCATATTCCCTGCCTTCCTGCCTCCCTGCCTCCTCCTTCCCTCGCTCCCTCTGTGTCCTGCAGCCACTGCTGGTCACCCACCATGTTCCGCACTGTCGCCTGGTGGTCGGCACACATCATAGTAAGTGATCGAACCCCTGGTCTCCTGGTCAAACTCCCAAGGGTACACTTTGCATATTAGCCTTTTATATATATAGATGATTTGGGTCATTGGTCTTAGAGACCATGATTTCTAAACATAAGTGTCTCACTTCTAAGGGGACAAAAATTGGTTCTTTGGGGAGGGAGGACCATAATCTTACTACTTTATGTATAAAGGACACATATACAGTCCAGCCGGGGTGGCTCACTGGTTGAGCATCAACCTATGAACCAGGAGGTTAGCATTTGATTCCCAGTCAGGTCACATGCCCAGGTTGCAGGCTTGATCCCCAGTGTGGGGCATACATGAGGCAGCAAATCAATGATTCTCTCTCATCATTGATGTTTCTATCTCTCTCTCCAATCTGAAATCAATAAAAACATATATTTTTAAAAGAACAAATATATAGCAAATAAATGGTTATTTAGGATATCTGTGGCTTTAAAATTTCATGGGCAGGGTATTGGGGAAGAAAAAATGTTTTTAAAAAAGCTCTTTATAGAATTAATAATGAACAAACGAATAGGATGAGAAAAAAATTACAGAACATTTTCTGGGACTAGGCCAGAAAAAAAGCAATGTGTGAATGAGAGAACATGTAGCCAAAGGGAATGAAGTAAGGGGGAGTTCTTTCATCTAATCATACTTGAGTGATTATTTATAAAGAACTCTTTCAGAATCTTGGCTAGCTCGGTTTTGTTGTTTGGATATTGCTATAGACAAAATTTTAGAATGGCTCCTAAGATACTCACCTGCTCTTATGTAATCCCCTCTCCCAAAGTGTGGACTGAACCCATGGATATGATGCACCATCACTCCCATGACTATATCATGTTATATGGAAAAGGAGAAGAGATTTTGCAAATGCAATTCAGGCTCTTAATCAGTTGACTTTGAGTTAATCAAAAGGTGAGTGTCCTGGACAGGCCTGATCTAATCAGATGAGTTCTTTAAAAGGGGGCTTCACCTCTCTTTGTGTTCAGTCACTGGAAGCAGCAGGGAAGTGCTCCTGCTGGCCTGAGGAAGCAAGCTGCCATGAGTTCCACCGCTGCAAAGAAATGAATTCTGCCAACAACTTGAATGATTTGGGAAGTGACCTGCAAACTTGAGATGGGAAAGCGGCCCTGGCTGAAACCTTGATTTCAGCCTCGTGAGAACTGGAGCAGAGGAACCAGTTAACCATGCCCAGATCCTTGATCCATGGAAATTTTGAGAATATATATATATAATTTCAAGCCACTAAATTAGTAAAAATTCTTCACACAGCAATAGAAAACAAATATAGCTACATAAAAGGGAATAAGGGGATTTTTTGGTGTTTCAAGTTTTTCTACAACCTTCCCAGAAATCTCAGACATTATTAAACCTCATATAGTTTTATCATGCCAGAAGTAATTATGTTATTTCCTTTTTCATCTTTCTTCTAACTTTAACATTTTGGTCTTGAAAACACATAAAATATATTTTATGCCAAAATTTTTTGAGATTCTCCATCTGTACTTAAAACTAATAATAATGTTCTTATAGAAACCAGAGTGATCAGGTTACTTATTTTAAGGGCTTATTGCTTTTCTCAACCTATATTTTGAGAGTGCATCACCTACTAGTATTTCCAACATAAAATGAGGATCTTGGAATCTAATTAATTCCACTGCTGTACATGTAGCCTAGAACTCACTATGAATCATACTCAATCCACATCACTCCTGACTCTGTCTGGAGAGGCCAGAGTCTTGTCATTCTCCTGGATACTGTGGGGATAATCAAATTAGAATACCTGCAGCCCATTGTTTTTTAATGCCTCACATTCTTGTCATCCTTAGTTATCTCCAAAAATATAAGCTATTTTCTTTAGCCTCTTATGCTCATATAGTTCTGTGCTTCCTGCTGTCCCAAACAATTCTTTTACTTTGAAAACTTGTCCTGAAGTTCTACTTTAACCAAAACCTTGCTGTGGTCCAAGAACAGTGCCCTCCCAGCAGCTATGTCAAGTAGAGTCTGTTTATTCTCCTACTCCTCAATTATCTGAGCATTACTTGCTATTCATCTTGTTCTTTGTCCCATTACCCCTTGCTATGGACTGAATGTTTGTCTCTCCCCAGAATTCATATGATGAAACCTAATCCCCGATATAATGGTATTTGGAAGTGGAGTTTTGGGGAGATAATTGGGTCATGAGAGGGGAACCCACATAAATGGGATTAGTGGCCTTATAAAAAACCCCAGAGAGTTCCTTTACCATTTGCCATGTGAGAACACAGCTATCTATGAACCAGGAATTGAGCTGTCACCAGACATCTAATCTGTTGGCACCTTGATTTTAGACTTCTCAGTCTCTAGAACTGTGAAAAATAAATGTTGTATAAGCCAAGGCTATGGTATTTTTGTTAGAGTGAACCAAATTGAATAAGATTCTTCTCTAGTTGGCAAAACCTCCTGCTCTTATGGAGTTAGGCAGTTGCACAAGCCTCTACTTCTCTTTTTTGCTGTCACCTCCAAACCTCCTGCATATCCCCCATCTTCATTACAGAATTTTGGACCTAGTCATACTTTTAGATTTACACCAAGTTCTTTTGCCACATAGATGAGCCATTTGCCTGATTTTCTGGTCTCAAAATATTTAAACCTTTTGATTTCCTGATATTCACTTCCACTGTACCTCAGACAAACATTTCCATGGTTACATCCTCATCCTGATAATAACCTAGTACTTCTGCTCTTCTAATATATTAAATTAAAATATTTCAATATTTGATTAAAACCTTATCTTCTTCCACCTCTCTTGTTGATTTACATTACCTCTGATTATTTGATCTCAAAATGACCACTAGTCTTTTCATCCATCTACTTTCTCCCTATGTTCACTCCCTTTCTTAACATCATGATTTGTCACTTTATTCTCCAAGCAATAATGACAACTCACTGTTCTGTCAACTTAACTTCTTGCACTCATCTGTATTTCAGCTAGCTTGTATGACTGACTATTGTATTATTCATTTATTATCACATCAAACATAAGCCCATGAGCTGTGCCTCATCACAATGAAGATCTTTGTAATTCCCCATGTTGCCACACTGAACTGAAGGCATGCAAATGCGTCCCACTAAGCTAGTAAGGCCAGTTCTCTGACTCAAAAGCAGCAATGAGAATGAGAACACATTTCCTTCCTTCCTATTAGCTTTAAATGAATCTCCTCCACAGTTGACTGTACGTGAGCACTTTTACTCAACCCTAGGAGATCTCTAGGAGGTCTCATTTATCTTAATTTCTACTGATAATAGACACAGATGTTTGGAGCAAACAGAATGAATTGTGAATGCAAAGTAGCTCTTCAAAATCACCTGGATATTTCTGTCCAAGGAACCTCTTGTGGAATAGGAAGGGCACTGATACCTAAAAGGCATCAATGGCTTCTTCCCTTATCAAATTTAGAAATTTAATCAGCAGTAACTCAGGATTTATTACTTGAATGATGAAACATCAGAAGAAGTTCATTTACTAGGCTGAGTCTCTTCTGCCAAGGACCACATGCCTAAGCTGTAGTGGGTTGCAATCCCCCATATCCACTATGATTATAATGGAAACATTTTTTGTAAATAGCAGCTAAGCCAAGCATTAGCAGGTGAAAATATGCAATATATGACTTACATACCCCTAAGGCAAAATGTGTTCTCACACTCCACTGGTTTGAACTTATTGATTATTTTAACTTTACCTATACTAAGTTTTACACTTTCAGGATCTAATGAGCAATTCATTTTGAATTCCTGATTTATGGAATAAATTAGGTAGTGGCACTGCAGTGTGTATCTTTTTTAACCTTCTAAGAAAGTTAGATTTGCTAGAGTTCAGCACATTGGATGAGAGGATGAACAAGAAGAAAAACTTTTGAATATTAGTGCAGTTAACATCGATAAAACACAATCCTATTCTTTAAATATACTTTTATTAATTTCAGAGAGGAAAGGAGAGGGAGACAGATGATGAAAACATCAATGATGAGAGATCAATCATTGATTGGCTGCCTCCTGCATACTCCCTACTGGTGATCAAGCCCGCAAACCAGGTATGTGCCCTTGACTGAAATCAAACCCAGGACCCTTCAATCCGCAGGCTGACGTTTTATCCACTGAGCCAAACAGGCTAGGGCCCAATTCTATTTTTGAATATTATGCTATCAGACACTGTGGTGGGTGTTGAGAATGAATGGGATATGAGGATTAGCATGTATTTGTGAATACTTCATAGTTTGGTAGGAAAAACACATGGATAGTCTGAAAAACACTACAATGAAAATATGAGGAAAGTTATATGAGATCTTAGAGAAGGAGGTGTCTAAATATGTCAAAAAGAGCATAAAAGGGCTCCACAGGACAGTGATATTGCATTCTTTCATTCCTCAGGCAAATATGTAATTAGGCACGAGTGCTAAGCAATGACATGTTCTTATATACCTTGGGACAGCAGAACTTGACTGGAGCCTCAAGGCCATCTACTCTATGACTAACATTAATTCAAGAAACAAAAGCAGTCTATGAAATAATCTCATTGAGTTGTATTTTTTTTTATTAAATTAAGCGGAAATGGCAAGCAGCTATGTGTCAGGCACACTGAGTGCTTTATTGAAAGTGCATCATTTAATCTTCAAGACAAATCATAGCTCAAAGAATAAATCAATTCTATAAACATCGAGCTATTTAGCAGCTTCCCTCAACCAGGCATTGTACTGGATGCTAGAATATCAAAAGTATGAAGGCATGACTTTTGTCTTCCTGAAGTTCCTGGTTCAGTGTGAGAGAGAGACACATAAATATCATTCTGATGGGTAATATTAAGTGTTAAAGTAGAAACAAGGAGCATGATGCCCAGGGAGCACAAAGCAGCAAACACTTCCTAATGTGTGGGCTCCATGAAGGCTTCTACCTGGAGGCTTGAAGGCTGGGTGAACAATGATTACTTAAGTGCATATGCAGAGGAAGGGCATTCCAGGAAGAGAGGTCAGCCTGAGCATATGCCTGGAGGTGTGATGATGAGAGCTAAGACAGGTGTTATTGGCTGTAATTCAAAGGTGAAGAAGCTGAGCCTCAGTGAATTTAATAAAACACCTCCTGCCCTCCCCACTAGGATCACCCCACTAGTAAGTAAAGAGCCAGGAGTAAAAACTCTGGCTGGTGTATCTGCAAAGCCCATGTTCTTTCCATCACCTTAAGATTCTTCATAAGAATGTGACATTTAACCCTGAAGAACAGGGAGTCTAAGCACTCTAAGGGTGTGTGGGGGGGATTAAATTGACTTTAAATGCCAAGAAGAAAGATCTCAGTTAGTTACAGGAAATGTAACAAAAGAAAAAAACAAAACAAATGAGAAATGGCAGGTGACAGGAAGTAAAGAAAGAAAGAGAAGCAGTAAGGATCAAAATTTTAGTAGGAATAGTTGCTATTAAAACCTCTTGAATGCTGCCATTGTGACCTGACATGTATCCAAATGCATCCTTCTCCAACACCAGGCACTGTCTCTGCCTGCTGACACGCTGCTCATCCTTATCATTGCAGAGCTTGTGTTCCCATAATATGAAGCTCAATGGAAGCCCTGAACTTTTCATTAATCATTCCTTTTTTTTTTTTTATACTTGTATATGCCTTGCATGCAAAAGACTCTATAGAGGACCTTAAAAGCATACTGCAAATGTATTTCATCTTTATTGTGAACTAAGTCAGTTTGGGGGCTAATGTAAGTTTGAAGTCATCATTTACAAATATTGTTTCTAAGGGAAAACATCTGCACTATGCTGTGAAAAGATAATAAAAAGACATGAATTAAACAAATGTTCCATATAATTTTCTTATGATTTGTTCACTGAGACAAACTTCTTTCATGGAAGAACTAGTGGCCCGGTGCACAAAATTCATGCACAGGGGGGTAGTGTCCCTCAGCCCGGCCTGCACCCTCTCCAATCTGGGACCCCTCAGGGGATGTCCGACTGCATATGCAGTCGGAAAACCCCCTTGTAATCCAGGACCACTGGTTTCTAATCGCTCACCTGCCTGCCTGCTTGATCACCCCTAACCACTCTTCCTACCAGCCTTCTCGCCCCCAACTGCACCCCCCCTGTCAGCCTGATCTCCCCCAACTGCCACCTCTGCCTACCTGCTTGTCCCCAACTGCCTCCTGCTGGCCTGATCGTTCCCAATTGCCCCCCACTGCTGGCCTGCTAACCCCCAACTCCCCTCCCCTCCTGGCCTGATCGCCCCTAACCGTCTCTGCCTCAGCCCGGCCACCATGACTTTGTCCGGAAGGATGTTCGGAAGGTCTCATGGTCTAATTATGATATTACCCTTTTATTAGTATAGATAGGATATGACATACCGCCATAACTATAACATATCTACCAGTATTACTCTATGAGAATACGTACTTCATGCGATAGGAAGACATCTAATACATTACATTGTACATGTGTAAGTAATAGGAAATACTGTATTCATAGCAATAATATACATCCTGTGACTTCCCTTCCTAATTTGGAAATGATTCCCCAGTTCTTTGAATGTTTCCTGGCCCCTGATGTTTTTTGTGTTTGTTTTTGTCATTCAGTGTAATTTTATTTACTGTTTATTACACTTGATTTGAGGTCTTTAATTTCTAACCACCAAAGACTCAAAGGACTATTTTTTTAATGAAGTTTAAGATTAACATTAGTGAATTCATGTATTGATGTGTTTTTTTATTGTAAACGTCTGAATTATTCACATTGCCATAGATCATGAACTCATAAGCGTGGACTATGCACAGGCTGGCCGCAAGCCAGGAAGCCACTCTGCAAGCAAACAGATACTCTGCATAAGGAGAAAAGTCATAGCACAAAATTTAATGTCCAACCTGAGTCACCTCAGAATGTTACATATATTGACTTCTTAATTCATATAGTACCGGGAACTCAACTGCTTGGTTGGTGATGGGGTTGACCTGGTTTTGGGGGCTTATTCCTGAAATAGTTAAGAAAATGGGGGCTCAATCTTTCTTCTTGGTTGCTTGCTCCTCCCCAGCACCTTCATCTTTCTTCTCGTCCTCAGCTTCTTGGGCATCTTCTCCTTCACCTTGACCTCCTTCTTCCTCCTTTGGATCCTCAGATTCTTCCTTGGCATCTTCTTCCTCTTCCTCTCCTTCTCCTCCTCTTCAGCTTCTCCTTCAGAGGAGGGTTCATCCTTAGCTTCCTCAGCTTTTTCAGCCTTAGTGGTCTCCTCCACCTCGATCTGCTCCTCCTGGACGTGGCTGGTGTATTAACAAGGGAAGGAGTGAGTGGACATCAAGAAGGAGCTGGTCTGTAAACCATTGTAGGCAGATCGGCCAAAGACCTGGGAACTCTGGGAGTAGCCGCTGGCTATGCTGCCCATGCTGGTGTAGCTGAAGCAGGTCTCCTCACCTTCTAAGAGTTTCCTGTAAGCTGCAATGTCAATGTCCAAAGCCATCTTCACATTGAGGAGGTCCTGGTGTTCTTTTAAATATTGTGCCATTTTATTCTTTGTAGTTCCCAACTCATTTTCTAATTTGTTGATTGTGTCCTGCATAGCACTAATGTTGGCATTGTGCTTATCCTTCAGCTCTTGCAGCTGCTTTTCCAGCACTTCGTTCATGCCCCGTCATGCTTCCATCTCCAGGGTCTCAGCCTTGTGCAGGCGGCGGCTCTCGGACACCTCATCCTTGGCTGTGTGCACCACTTCGGTGTTCTTGGCAGTGCTCTAAGTCAGCATGGTGAAGGGCTCTTGAACCATTCTTGGGCATTCTATATTTTCTTGGCAGCCAGCTTCTCCTACTGGGTGCGGATGTCCTTGAGCACTGCAAAGAGGTCGGGCTTGGCGAACACATCCATCTCCATGGAGATCTGAGCCTCTGTATCTGCACCTGCACCTCAGTGATCTCCTATTCCTGAACCTTCTTCAGAAAGGCGATTTTGTCCATCAGGCTGTCAATGCGCTTTTGGAGCTCAGCACCAGTGAGAGCCACCCCCTCTGCACCTTTGCACACCTCCAGCAGCTGGCCCTCAGCATCCTGGCGATTCAGCACCTCTTCCTCATAGCACACCTGCAGGTTGTTCCCAGCCTCTCCTGAGTCCCAGTGTTTCCTAATGGTGTCCGAGGCTGCACCCCCGATCCTGCTGCCCTCTTCTCACCGGGGACTGGGGCACGGTGGGATGGGGTGCAGGAGTCTCATTTTCATTAAAATGTTCAACCCGCACCGGCTCCACCAGTGTCCGCAGATGGCCCTGGGGCAGACAGTGATCCCGGAGGCTCTTGCTGCCCTGACCAGAGCTCAGCCATGATGGTCCTGTGTGAGACAGCTCCGCCAGGCCCCGTGGCTGCGACTTGGACCTGCTTCCTTTACCAGGGACCTGGCACTGAGCGGGCGGCAGTGGCACTTCCTCCCCAGCCTGTGCTGGAGCAGGTCCCTGCAGTTTCAGAACCGAACTCGAGGGCCTCCCCTGGTGGCAGTGACGCTGAGCCGGCTGGCTCTCCCTCAAACCCGCCAAGGTTTGCTTCTCACACTTGCTGAAAACCTTCTCGGTCCACTTGCAATAGTAATCAGTTCAGGCTTAAAGGACTGGGGACTCAGTTGGGCCTGAGGGAACTGGGTGCCCCCATCTTGTGGCTATGGGTGTCTCCATCTTTGTGTCCGAGTGATGGTTAATTCACATATTACCCTTTTGTTAGATGGGATACATACATTGATGACCTTGAAAGGCAGAGGTTTCCCTGAGCATTAATGGAACCAATCATTATCAACATCAGGCCTTTCCTCCTCTTCTTTTGTTCATCTTTTGTCATTGTAAAAAGCCAGATAATACAAGACAAACCACAATTAGCATCATCACCTTTCCACCAAGGAAAACAAAACAAACTGGTGACCCTACTTTTGTAAGTGAGTCTCTTTTGGGATGGCAGCTGGCTGCATTTTTATACAGCTACATGTTTTGTGACTCAGCCATGAAACTAGTGTGAAGTCTCTAGCCCATTGCCACTCCTTCCAACAGTTGGTTTTTAGAAATCAGCATTGTTTTTGCTGTCTACTTTCACAGGAAGATGACACAAGGCCTTGCATTCAAGTAAAAAAAGAAATAAAAGTTAATAAGCTATTCAGTTTGGTGTTGGGGGAATTCATTTATAAATTGATGTACTGAAAATGTTGCATCCACAGTAAGGAACAGCCTGGCAACACTTAAATATACCACAGTAGGAACACATCCCAACCAGTTTCCCACTTCTTAATTTCTTTTGTTTGTTACTAAAATGTGTTAATTTCTGTTAATCACCTGGCTTCATTGCAGTTGTAATTTAACTTTTCCTCTGCTTCAGTTCATGAAGCAACTTTCTGTCTCTATATTCTTTCTTAATGCAGGGCTGATTGTGTACATTCTCCATTAGAAGTCTGACAAGGAGGATGCAATTCAGCTTTTTCTCTTACAGTCTATAAAAACAAATAGGACCAGGGCAGATGTTGGGGTAAATTTGTCAATATATAAGAAAACTAAAGTTTACTGTCTGCTTCCCTCACCTGCTCTTCCTCCCTAGCTCTCTCCCTGCCTCATATTCAATAAAAGCTAGCATCAGCTATTCACATGCTCTCCACAAGGAGGCTATGTTTAACTTTTGTTTGCACTGAGTAGCTTTAGCAAACATTGTTTTGGGCATCATACAAATATTGCCAACTGCATGATGATGCTCCCTTTTCACCACAGGCATACATACACACATACAAACACATTTTTAAATACAGCCTCGGCTCTGTGCCCAAAACATGAAAAGGACTTTTTAAAAAATATTCTCAATTAACCAATTTAAGAAAACACCATTTGCTTGACTAAACAATAGAGGACTGATCCCTTGGATACAGTAGATCCAGAAGTATCTGTGGCAGATGTGGATGCTAAATGGAAATTAAGGCAAGTCACAATAGAATTAGAGTTGAGTTTTCGGCATAGTCATGGCTCCTTCATCAAATGACTTTTTAAAGTCATTCCATATGGTCTTTGTGGAGATTGAAAGTCCAGCCATAGGACATTATGTGACTATATAATCCAATTTTCTCTTGACAAACTATGTACTATCTAAACTCCAAGTGGTAAAATCAAGCTCAGCAATAAACAACCTACCATCAGGTGGAAGTGTGATTTATAGGACCAGTCTTGAGCAGACCTGGAAGGCAGAAATAAGTTGTAGTCACAGATAACTTATATTCTCAATGTGATTACTCATTCCATATGGTTATAACTCCCTCACTGTGGCCTCCTAGGTAGTTTCCAATGGAAGGTTGCATATGGAGGAATGTCTATACGCTGACACCTGCAAATAGTGGACTGTGGTGGTGTTACACCCCCACTCAGGAGCAGCCCTGAAAGACACAGATAAAGTGGGCATAACCTCAAGCAATGCGTCCAGATGTATAGTTTCCCTAAGAAGAAGATAAAACTGAAAATATGGATTCATGAGCATTGTAGAAGAGGTATATGAATTGGACCTCTCAGAATGGGCACACAGATTGAAGATGAAATCACTGTCCCATGTAAAGACACACCCAAGGTTATTCAATGCAGAGGAATCTCAATAATCAGATGGACCAAATGGTCCATTCTGCAGACGTTAAGAACACCCATAACCATTTTCTGCTTGTACAGTGAGCTCACGAATAAAGAGAGCATAATGCCTACAATGAAGGTAATTCATGGGCTGAGTCACTTGGACTTCTCCCAGCCAACATGATCTGTTTACTACAACTCCTGAGGGCCCAAACTGCCAAACAACAGAAGCCAGTACTGTGTATCTTTCTTGGTACTGCATAATAGCCAGCTACGTGAATCAATAATAATTATAGATTCCTTCTGTCAATACTTACATTGGAATAAACTTTATTCTGGATTTGCAGATAGTAATCTTGTCTGCCTGTAAATTTACAGATTAATGTCCAATGATGCTCTCTTAAACCATGGCTAAATTTCTTCCTTAAAAGTGAAACACGGACTATTGCCTATGGAATTTACTGGCCTATAGCACAGAAGCAGCTGTTCATATTAAATGATAAAATCAACATTTAAATACCTGATTAAAGAAACAGCAGGGAGATGACTTTTGGAGTTTGAAGTGCTGTTTTACAGAGTATTATATAAGCTCTGAATCCAAAACATATGTATAACTGGGTCCTGGAATCATGATATAGAATGAGAAATGAAGGAGACATAGCCCACTGTATTAATTGACACCAAATCACAGACTGTGGCTAATGTCTTCTCTGATCAAATGATCAGGGACTTGGGACAAACAAGATTTGAAGACACCTGACAAAGAGATTTCGGGAAGAAATGTGCATAAGATCATCTCGGAAGATGCCTAGAGTCTGAGACTATTTGCAGCCCATGTGAATCTCACCAAAATTGCCCCAGTTGTATGGAAGACTCTCTTACAAACTATTTCAAACATATAAAAATGGTGTACATAAAAATTTAATAAAAACCTGTTTACCCACTACTCAGATTAAGGAATAAAATATTATCAATACCATTTAAGGTCCCTGGGTAACCTTTGGCGATCTCATTATCCTTATTTCCTACACCGCCCTCCCAGATATAAATACTATCTACTACCAGAAATGTATTTGTTTATCTTTCCATCCATGCTTTATAAGTTTATTACACATGCACATATCATATATATAAACATTGATTTTCTTCATATTTTTAAATTTTGCATAAATGGGAACATCTTGTTTAGATCCCTCTACAACTCTCTTGTTTTATATTTTTACTCAAGATTAGGAAAATCATCCATGTTTAATTTTCACTTATGTATAGTAGTCCAGTGAGTGAATTCATATTGACTATAGTTATCCACTTCCTTTTGAGTATCATATGTTGTTTCTATATTATTTTTTGCTATTATAAGTAATTCTATAATTTTTGTAACTGTATCTGTGTACATTTCATTTATCTTGGGTTTTCTTGTGTAAGGAATCATATTGTCTGAATAAAAATGCTCCTTTATGAATCCTGATTTCTTCTTTATACAATGTATTATTATAGTGCATTTTGAATACACACATACATATATGACTACATATATAGGGTGGGGCAAAAGTAGGTTTACAGTTTTGAGGAAATAATATTGTAGTATTATTTATTAGTTATATTATTTTTCAATGTGAACAACTGTAAACCTACTTTTGCCCATCTTATATGTATATATGTGCACATATATGTGCATATGTATATGTATATATGCATAGTGTGTATGTGTATGTGATAACAGATTTATTAGGTTACACAATCTGTGGTGGATGACCTGCTCTTTTGAGTCATGTTCTGGATCTTGAAGTCAATAGGTGGATAGTCAGGGAGAACATAAGGGAAGTGAAGAGGGGGGTAGCAAGAAAAAACTGTAACCTTCAAGGATGAGCTGGGACTCACAAAAATACACTAGAACTCATGTTGGTTGCTTACTGCCACCAGGCCTCCAATTTTCAGGATTGGAGTGTCCTGCAAGAGAAGCTGGTGCCCTGAAACATGGAGTAATTTCAAATACCTGGATCAGGAGTTGGATAAACTGAAAGAATAGATCCAGCAATGCTGAAAGACTTGGGGTTGCCACTGCATATAAACAGGCAAGCTAGTGGACAAGCTTCATGCATGAACTGCAACAGTATCTTTTGTTCTGCTACAACATTCTGAGCATAATAAGAATATGCCTTACATTGTATTTCTGCCTTAAAAATCACATGCAAGATATCTTTCATAGCCCAATATAACTGGGATCTATGCAGGGAATGTGATTATGGGAAACATAGTTCCATTTTATTATTTCAACAAAATATAGATAGACCAGATTATTCATAGTCTAGAGTTCTTCTCTTTTGTTCATATTCCTCTTTTATGTCAATTCTTCCTGCTGTTGAGATGGGTTTACTGGCTGGTGGTACTTTTACATGTTAGTACATCAGTTGAAGAACATTGAGGAGGGCTCACAAAGTACTAGGGATGAAAAGGAAAGCCTCTGGAGGTCCTGTCATGAAACTATAATAAATAATTCAGGAGAATTTGGATCTTCTCTTAGAAAAGGGATGAGTGTGCTTTTGGTTGTATGAGGAAGAGTTGCATCATATTGCAGAGGAAATTATTTGGGGGAGATTGACAGAAGTAGCAGTAAAAGAGATAGACTGTGTTAGGCATTATCATATGGAGATTGTAACAAAGAAGAGCACATCATCCTTTTGGGAATTTTTCTCACTGTGAATAGAGTCAGTGAGATGATGCATCCTCATGCCTCACTCCTACTGTATAGAAAGAAGAGAAAAAACCCTATGCCTAGACTTATAAATCATTCATGGAGTTTTGAAGCTTCGGTGAATATCATAAAGATGTAACAAATATTTAGAAGTCAGATTCATCATAATAAAACAATGACAGTCAAATGCTAAATATAAAGAATAATGAAATTTTAAATACTTTAAGTGAATAATAATGAGGACTCTACAATCAATATCTACTTATCATTTATTACTAGTAACACATTTTTCTGTAATTTTTATCCTTTTGTGCTTTCTAGAGAAACAAACTGATCCTCAATTCAACTATTCAGTTTATTTTAATTTTATTTAGTAAAATAATTACATATATATATATATATATATATATATATATATTTGCTTAAATGGAGGAAATGAATAATTATATGGTGTTATTTAATTTATCTGATGGTCTCAAACCCTGACAGTTGCTAGAGTTGAGAGCATAATTTACTTCTTGGTAGACTGCTTGATTGTCAGCAGTCCCCTAGCTAATTAGATTGTCATAGGCCACTAGAAACCATTTAAATATGATGGCATCAAATCTGAAATTGCAATGGGAAAGGCATCTGGGCTGTCCAACCTCTTAATGACTTGCCCTGAAATATCTGAAACAGCAAGAATTTTAAACATTTTGATAGAAAAAGACAAAATTGAATTAATTTTAGGTAAAAGCATATTGCTTCAATTCAGCTTCTAAAAAGAGTAAAAGGGCCCAGCCAGTGTGGTTCAGTGGTAGAGCATTGAACTATGAACCAGGAGGTCATAGTTCAATTCCTGGTCAGGGCACATGCCTGGGTTGCAGACTCAGTTCCTGGTTGGGGACATGCAGGAGGCAATCAATCAATGATTCTCTCTTATCATTGATGTTTCTATCTCTCTCTCCTGCTCCCTTCCTGGCTGAAATCAATAAAAAATATATTAAAAAAGAAAAAGAGTGAAACGGAAAAATACATGGTACTAAATTTAAAGTGTCAGGGAAGTCAGTGTCACATTGCTTTTTGACACTGATTTCTACTCTTTGTAAAAAGCCATAACAAAGAGCTCTATATTCTCTCCTTCTGCCCCTAAAAGCCAATTATGGATATTGAATAACCTCTAGAATGTTAATGTTACAGAAGACCAGAGAAAAACCAAGCCACACTTAGAGAAAAGGAGTTACATTTTATTATTAAATTCTGTGCAGGCCCAGAGAAAAATGTGTCTTTCAAATTCTGGGTCCCCCCAACATGGAGGAAACTTTTTCTATTTATACTTTTTCCAGTCCTTTGTTTCCCAAATTTGAATGAGACTTCTGGGTCTTCTGAGAAAGAAGGCCTGCCTGCTGGGAAGGGGCCATGAGACCATATCTCAAGGCCTGGCCTGGTGTCAGCACTGACAACTCTGTCTGGGGCATAGTTTACGGCCTCTCTGGAATGGGAGTAGTCTTATTTTCATTATTATTTAAGTAAACAAGTATTTACAGAAGCCAAAATAGCAGGGTTAAAATTTCAAACAGCAGTTTTTATATAAGATGGATGCTTCAATACTGGGTAAATATTTTCAGGTAACCCTATATAATAAAAGTGTAATGCTAATTAAACCAGACATTCTTCTGGACATCCTTTTGGACGACCTTCTGGACAAAGCTGGGGTTGTGAGGGCCGAGACAGAGGCAGCTTACATGGTGGGTGGGGACCGAGGCAGAGGCGGCCTCTGCTGCAGTGGGGGCCAGAGCAGAGCCCCTTGCACTAATTGTGTGCATTGGGCCTCTAGTATTACATAAATTGCTATAAACAATGGCAGCTTAATAAAAGGCATATTATATGTAGACGAAAAAATCATTTTCCATCCTTAGAAATGGTAGGTGAATCATGTTTATCAATATATAAGTTAATATAGTGTTTGCATGAGAACAATCATCAATAATAGCTATTTTACATCAAGTACCTACTTTGTGTTAGCCAGGGTGTCAAGTCATCATACATACTATCATTAATCCTTACAACCTCTGTGTGGGAGATAATTATTTTCCATACTCACAAGTAAGTACATTAAGGTTCAGAGAGGTCCATATTCTTTCCAAAGGCCACAGAGATAATTAATGGCAGATCTAGTATTGAAATATTCTTAATCTGATTCTAACAATCTTGCTTTTTAACCATTGTACCATGCTGCTGTTTCCATTTAAAACACACTGTTCCACTGCACCCCTGTTCACATGTAGCAACCCAACTAAAGTAAAACCAGACTCTTCTCTGAATTTTTAAAATGGTTTAGAATTGCAAAATTCCATAATATGCAAATATTTCCAGATAAACTTCCAGAGAATGCTTTGATTCAGCTGATTTCCCCATGAATACGTATAGAATTTGGTTTAATTATTCAAGTTCCGCCATCTTGTAGGAAACAGAAGGGAATCAAATCAAATCTGTATATGAGGATTAAGATCAAGACAAATACCTAGATTTTTGAAACCATGAGAAAATGTTTCAAGTTGAGAATAGTATGACTATGAAAACAGGGAGCAGGGCTCAAATATGGAAAGTTTACAGTAGATAATATGCCTCTCAGATTGTCATAGCTTTTAGTATCAGCAGGAGAATATGTTATAGGCATGTTATAAACCAGAGCCCATGATTCCAAGTTTCTACATTATGGTACCAGATTCAGGCAGCCCTAAGCTAAAGATTTGTCAGCTGTCTTCACCATATAAATTGGTACTAGACTACAGAGACAAAGTTGAATACATAGTGTGCCTTTTAGGCTGTCAGCAGAATTATGACATTGTTTCAATGATTTAGGGGACTAAGAACTGCAGGCCATCCTGTAATATATATTCCAGTGATTGTGACGTAATTGTGACTGTGTGTGCTTTTTACTTTTCAGCAACTTCCTTTGGCCACACTCCTACACTGAATTGTCAGTGTGTTGATCAGCTCCTTATATTAATAGCACACTTCTCTCTCTCTCTCTCTCTCTCTCTCTCTCTCTCTCTCTCTCTCTCTCTCTCTCTCTCTGCCTCTGGAATGCATTTAGATTTTCTCAGATTAAACCAGTTGTAAAGGTAGGACATAGCCTTTGGAAACTGATATGACTTACAGTGTCCACTTAAGAGACCAACTTAATAAAAGTCATGTCAAAATGTTTCTATTTTCTCTTCAAAAGTAATCTTCATTTGCTCAGTGGCCAAGTATTATACTTGAGTCTCCTTTTTAAAATCTTTTCTCTGAGCATAGGATTTAAAACCTGGTGATCTCAAGGAGGTAGTTATTTTTCCAGAAAAAAAGAGTGAAGATTATGAAGTAAATGTAAAACACTCTTATTTCCTGTTCTTTAAATTAAAAAAAATCATGTTATGATATTCATAGTTGATGTGTAAAGGGTTCTGTAAGGCAGCTTCAATGCTGAGGAAATGCTAATGAAAAAAAAAAGGCTACTTCCCATAAAATTTATGGTTTCCTAAATTAGGTATTAAATCCATTTAGCATACCCCTTACTCTAGAGAAATTATAAATGAGATGCTTTGTTCAGTGAATTTTTTTGAATAGATAGTGAATATTTTTATGAAAAATCTATCATTAAAACTAGTGGTCTGGTGCACAGATTTGTGCACATTGAAAAGAAATTAATTAGAAGAAAGATCCGTGTGGTAATTATATCACTGCAAAAAATTACATGTCAAAATAGTATATATAATATCTATAATAATAAAAGGGTAATATGCTAATTAGACCGGATGTCCTTCCTGGTGAAGCCGGGGCCCAAGGGAAGCCAGCCTGGTCCCGGGTGCCTGTGGGTAGCTGGAGGGGGAAGCAGCCCGGGTCCCGGGTGCTTGCCGACAGCCAGAGGAAGGAAGCCGGGTTCTGGGTGCCAGAGGGAAGCTGGTGCTGGCAACCGGGGAAAGGAAGGCCTACTTTGGCATGAATTTTCATGCATTGAGCCTCTAGTAGTATTATAAAATTTATATAGGCGTGCAATTGACACCAGCAAGAGTTTTATATGTATTGTGCATGCGTGAGTCAATGTTTATTTTAAATTGCCAGTGAGTGGCATATGTACCAGTCGGACAGTCAGATGGACGTACGGTCGGTCACTTAGCCTTTTATATATGTAGAAAGTCTGAATGAAAGCCAGTGATATAATATAATCAGTGGTATAAGGAGACCCAGTTTCAAAATAAGAAGCTAAAGGAAATTCTCTAACACCTCTAAAAACCATATTTCCACAACTCTAATAAGCACATCTAAAACAAACAAACAAACATAGATCCTTTGCTTTAATATTAATTTGTAGCAAAAGCTCCATAAAGTCTAATCTCTTTAGTAAAGAACTTCAGGGGTGTTAGATCAAATAAATAGGTCTTTACTAAATAGGCATGCTATTACTTTTCTTAATTTCTTATTACTTCCACTCTCCAAGATATAGATTACTCTATTTACATATTCAGTGAACAAATCATCATTTTCTTTATAGTTTGTAATTTTATGATAGGGGTAAACCAATAAAATTTGACTATAGAAGCCAGATTTTAGTAGGAAGATACAAAATCATGGAACCATTTTCATTCCTTTCTCATCTACTACCCTTGCCCAGTTTTGCCAGGGTGTTTAACATGAAAATCTATACCATGTCACTCCCCTAGTTAAAGACTTTACTTAACTCATTTATTACCCAACTTTTGCTAAGCTCTGACTATATGCTGGACATTGAAGCTGCTGGGGATAAGAGGAGCTCACAGTGTATGTAGTCAGGAAGACAAATAAGCAAACAGTTGATTGCAATGTATTCTAAATAAATTCTCTACTAAATTAGCACTCTCAATAAGGCAGTAAAGGATACTATTTAAACATTTGGAAGGGACTCTTAAAACAATGCTCCCCATTTCCTATAGAATAAAGCCCAAACACCTTACTGTGGCTTGAAAAGCTGTCATGGTGCAGATCCTTTCTGCCTCTGGAGCCTCATTGCCTCACATTTGTGCCCCGGCAACACCAGACAGTTTGTTATTGTTCCTCCCATATCTTACTGTTTCTGATTTCTTCTCATTTTATCCTATCTGCTTATAATATTCTACTCCATCTTATCTACCTAGGGAACACCTACATGAACTTAACTATAAAGACTTAGCTCAGCACTGCTGGTATTGCCCAATGGTTGAGTATCCACCTATGAACCAGGAGGTCACAGTTTGATTCCCGGTCAGGGCACATGCCCCAATTGTGGGCTTGGACCTCAGTGGGGGCATTCAGGAGGCAGCCGATCAATGATTCTCTCTCATCATTGATGTTTCTCTCTCTCTCCCTCCCTCTCCCTTCCTATCTGAAATCAATATATATATATATATATATATATATATATATATATATATATATATATATATATATATATTTAATGGTTTCTGTCTCCCATATGCTTTCTGACTTTCCTCACCTCCTACCACTTTATCCTCCAAGTTGAGCTTTCTACTGTCGTATATGATGATACCCACTGCAATTTTAATGCCTATATTTACATGATTGACTGACCCACTAGACCATCAGTTGCATGAGATTAGAAATGGGGAGTATTCATTCATGCATGCTCTGGGTCTAACATACTGTCAGTGAGTTAATACTAATGAAGACTTTTCCTGTGCCTATAGCACTGTCATATCCATTACTCATCAACAACTCTCTGAGTCAGGTCGGGAAGGTACCCCCCCACTTCCATTTTACAAATAAAAAAAAAATGATGTTCAATGAAGTTTAAGTGACTTGCTTCTGTTTACACAACCAGTAAGTGGACAAGTCAGTTCTTAGAACCCATTTCTGCCTGCTCTTTATTTCAGTGTTCTGGCTGCCATGTCATATTGATGTCCATCAAAGAGGTGACTACAGCTTTCATACCAGCACACCACTTTTCACAGCAGACCTTTCAATCCTATGACAAAATGATCGGACAAATAAGTAAAGCAGCTAATCACTCCAAATTCATTACTCCATGACAGGAAACTATTTCCTAGGAAACCAAACCTGGGCAATTTTATCAAAAATCAAAAGGAACAAATACATGGCGTATTTAGTTAGTAGAGCTATTCAGTAAGGGAGCTGAAATTATTCACTAAGGTATAAAAGAACCCTTCAATTTAGCCACCACAACAAAAAGGCTTGACTAATATACAATACTAAAACCTGGTATATTCAGTTGTAAGACCCTCATATTAAAATAAAAATAGGTTTAAGTAGAAAAGAAGAAGTGAATTTTAATAAGGCTCTGATGACTCTAACACAAAGGCACAGTTTTCTAAGTAAATGATCAATTTAATCATCTGCTAAAAATAAAGTGTGTTTCTTTATTTTTCTTTATAAAAAAATCCATCATATAGCGATGAATTCAGCCTGTATTGGCAAAAATCTGCAGTGGTAGAAGAGAAAAATAAAATACATTCATCCATTTAAAAAAGATCTAAACAGGTTCTCTATTTCCCCGTGACACTTCCCTTCGGCCTCCACGTACATGACAAGCACACAACACACACACACACATACACACACACACACACACACACACACACACACAACACACATTTTTAAAATACTATTTATTTTTTTAATATATTTATACTGATTTCAGAGAGGAAGGGAGAGAGAGAGAGAAACATCAATGATGAGAGAATCATTGATCGGCTACCTCCTGCACGCCCTCCACTGGGGATCGAGCCCGCAACCCGGGCATGTGACCTTGACTGGAATTGAACCCAGGACCCTTCAGTCCACAGGCCGACGCTCTATCCACTGAACCAAACTAGCTAGGGCAAAACACACATTTTTGTCATGCGGGTATTAAGAGAAGTTATCATGACATATTTGCTTAAGCTGTGTACAATGCAAGGCACACCTAAAAAGGAACTACAAGTGTTCTTGTGTGACTGGTACAAAATCAAATTACTTTATAGGCACAGCTTGTAGAAAACTTCCCATGAAAGTGCAGGCTTCAGTGCTTGCTCCTTAGCCCAACTTTTTTGGCTTATATGTAGCTTGCTCCTTGAATTGTTTTGCTCTTATTACACCTCTGGAATTTTATGGTTTATTGATGTCAACTTGGACAATTTTGAATTGTCACAGAAAAAAATCAAAGCTGACCATAAGAGACCTCTCTGTATTTATACTACATCTGGTTATACCACTGAACAATTAAATCTAAAGCTGTTTTCTGTTGGGCATGGAGGTAAATCACCCGTATAGTCCCTTATGATCTTAAGGGTCATCTTCTCTTTGATGACAACTCTAACTTCTTGCCCACAAACCGTATTTATTCATGTAGGCCCACTAGGGGATTAGGCATCAGGTGCTGTCCCTTTCCTCTGTACTGCCATCTGAGGCTTTCACAGACCTCACAGATGCTAATTCAGATGAATGTTTAAGCACTTCACTTACTGAGGAATCAGGTATGCATCCCAAAGCAGGGATAAATTGTGAACCAGAAGTTGGGACTTCATATAACTCCCTTTCTTGAACTCTTACCCTGACTTTTGTTCAAGGGTGTGGGGAGGGAGGTAGGGGATTCATCTTATCACATGTGAGACAAAGTCCTTAGAACCTAATATTAATCTATATACTTATTCTCAATAAGAAAGTAACAGCTAAAATGTTAATTTCCATGTTAAGTCTCCTCTGGGCCAATGGCTGGATATTTCAAAGTCAAAAATGACATAAACGTAGCTATGGAGACAGTAATAATAGAATCCAGTGTTATTCATCTTATGAAATTACAAGAAACTCATATTAATCAGAGCCTCTGATGCCTAAGTACTGTCCTCTCTTTCATTTTGCAGCATGCGAAAATATAGTCAACTATCTGACACTCTTTCCTTTTAGCCTCTTGCTTTCTTAGCTGTGAATTAAGCTGATTTGCCTTTTAATATCTGCCAGCAGCCAGCCATTTGTCTTGATCTGCTGCCTGAAAGTGTTTATTGCTGCCTTGCTTTCAGTCCACCCTGAAGATCCTCTCAGCTTTACAAAGTTATGAAGGGCGATGATTCTGACTGGTTCTCCTTAGAATGAGTACTGTCATCAGAATAATGTTTGTGAGTGCCCACTGGATTAATGCTTTGCTAGCAGTTCTTATCTAAATTTTCTGGAGTTTGTAAGAAGAAAATGGGATATCAAAGCCTTAACTTTGTAGAGAACAGGCTAGAATGATGAATCTAATTCATGTAGTCAGTGTTATCGTATGGCCTAGAGTAAAGTCCATACATTCTTCTACATATCTTTCAAAGTCACTCCCTGATCTGATTTAAACCATCTTTCCCTGTTTTTAGCCCTACAGTGCCTTAAGCATTATAGATCCCATTCTCAACCCCGCGATCATAGTAATTTTCTTAATAAATAAATTAATTCATATAATTTTCTTACTCAGAACCTTTCAATAATTTCCCATTGACCTCTGGATAAAGTGCAAAATCTAACACAGGGCTTAGAAAATCACTCATGCTCTGACACCTGCCCAGTTGTCTAATCCTTGCTATACAAGTCTTTCAATTCTTTTACCTTGCCATATTGTTCCCCATCTCATAAACTTTATATAACCTGATATTTTGCTTGGGACAGTCTTCACTAAACTATACATCATACCACTAATTACTCATTCTTATAATCTCCCATTAAATACAATTTTCTCAAAAATACTTTCTCTGAACACCTACCTAATCTAAAATTTATTTCCTGATATTTTGTATGAGAGCACTCAATATAATAATTGTGTTAATTTACTTGTATAAATATATGATTGTTTGTTTGCTGCACTGTATCATAAATGCCCTGAGAGCAGAGAATCCCCAAAGCTAAATAGGACAACCTGGCACATAGTAGGTAGCCAATAATATTTGATGAATGAATGATTGAATAAGAATACAGAATAAATGAGTTCAGCACAAATACAGATATTCTAAAAGGAGAAATTATCCTACGTCCTTGCCAAGTAAAATCCACCCCTCCCCATATTTTCCTACCAAGGCAATGTTTTGTTTCTTACCGTTTTTCCTTGAAATTCCCTCTTTCTAAATTCCCATGTAATAGTTTTTGTTCTTTCAGCACATATCTCAAATGCCATTGCATACAGTCTACCCAGCTCCCTAACCAGAATTGATTTCCTCATCATATGCTCCTTGTGCTTATAGTATTTCTTCTTTGCTTCTTCCTTAGAGAAATTATTTATCACATTCTAAAACAAAACATGTTGAAAAGTCTGCATTTTTTTTCTTCTAGTGTAGACTTTATGCTTCTGGTGAACATGGATCAGTATTGTTAATGCTTATTTCCTACTACATGCAGTAAATGCAAAGAGGGAGACTGTGGAAGATAATGACAGTTGTCTCCTTAATATCCATTTCCACAAAGAAAACTAGCCTCCTTTAGCTATGTTCAGTCATGTGACCAAGTTCTGACCAATGGGGTATAAGTTGTAGTTGCAACTTCCAGGTTGTATCATTGAAGGGAACAGGTGTATCTTTGCCTGCTTATTTTCCTTTCTGTTTGACTAGAACACAAGTGAGGAGTCATTTGATATCTTCTCAACTTAGCAGGGAGGGATTGCATTCAAAGAAAGACAGAATAAGTATAAAGAAGTAGTTCAGGGCCTGACAACCTGAAACATCAAGTAAGCATAACTCAGCATTTCATAGAGCAGATCTAAGCTACGAGATCAGACTTTGACATATAGGAGAAAGAAACGTCCATCTATCTAGTTTCAGCTACTGCTGCTTGTGTTTCAGTTCCATGCAGCTGACTAGATATTTCACTAATACAATGTTACTGGCAACTTTCTGGTTTATATACTTTTCAAAGCATAAGCAATTTATCATAATCGACATGAACAGCATTCTTATTGGACACTACAAGTAAACAGGATTGCCACCATTTTGCATACTCTTAAATGTGTTGACTTTCTTTTGGTCAGACATATGATTTATGTTTTCACTGTGAGATATTTAACTACTTATTACTTCTGAACCTGATTTGCAAAAATAAAAAAAAAATGACTTAGATTTTGACTATGAAATAGAATCATGATATATTGCCAAGAAACCCTCTTCATAGTTTCTGTTTGAAATTATCTTTCTTTGTAGTATCTTCATCTGGTTTTGGAATTAGGGTCATGCTGGCCTCGTAAAAAGAGCTTGGAAATGTTCCTTCCTCTGTGATTTTTTGGAATAGTTTGAGGAGGAAAGGTGTTAGTGCTTCTCTGAATGTTTGGTAAAACTGCCCTGTGAAGCTGTCCAGACCAGGATTTTGTTTGCTGGGAGTTTTTTGATGACTGCTTCAATTTCATCAGTTGTTTTCAGTCTATTCAGGTTTTCTGATTCTTCCTGATTGAGTTTTAGAAGATTGTATTTTTCTAGGAATTTGTTCATTTCATCCTGGTTGTCCAGCCTGTTGAAATATAGCTGTTCATAGTATTTTCTTATAATCCATTATATTTCTATGGTGTTGGTTGTTACTTCACCTCTTTCATTTCTGATTTTGTTTATTTGGGTCCTCTCTCTTTGTTTTTTAATGAGTCTGGCTAAAGGTTCATCCATCTTATCTTTCCAAAGAACCAGCTTTCGGTTTCATTGATCTTTTATGTCTGTACCTTTGCATTTCCATATACATTTTAGAATCAGCTTGTCAAATTCAACAGTTAAATTTTATTGTAGTTATGTTAAAATCTATAGATCAATTTGTAGAAAAATGATATCTTCACATGAGTCAGTGTTTTAATCCATAACTATATATAGGCCACTGGGTACTGGTTTAATTTTATGTGTCAACTTGACTGCCCTAAAAGACACCCAGATAACAGGTAATCCTCTTTTATTTCTAGGTGTGTGTGTGTGTGAGTGTGTGCCAGGAAGAGATTAGCATTTGCAGTAAATAGATTGGCTCTCACCAATCCGTTGAGGACCTGAATAGAACAGAGGCAAAGGAAGGACAAATTATCTATCTTCTTGAGCTGGGACTTCATCATCTTGTGCCCTAGAGTGTTTGAGCTCCTGGTTGTCAGCCTTCAGACTCCAGGATTTATACCAGTGCACTATCCCCAGTGCTACCCTGCCCTGTTATCAGCCTTTTGGATTCAGACTGAATTGCACCACTGGCTTTCTGGGTTTTGCAGTTTGCAGACAGCAGATTGTGGGAGTTCTCAGCCGCCATAACCAAGTGAGCCAATTTCTACAATAAATTTCATATATATATATATACTTTTTTCTCTAGAGGATCCTGGCTAATACACCCTTGATATATTTAAATTTCCATTACTTGTTCATAATAATAGTTTAGAGCTTTCTATATAGAGGTCTTGCACATTCATAGCTACATATATACCTAAGTACATGATATATTTTATATGATTTAAATGCTAGTTTAACAAAGTTCATTTTACTGGAGTTCTTGCTGTGATATAGATATTACATTTAGTGTTTTAGCTATATTAACATATAATTAAAATAATATATCTATAGATTCTTAGGGTTTCTTCACTATATTTTTCATCTGCATAGAAGACATTTTAATTACTTCCTTTTAAATCTTTATATGCTTTCTTTTTTCATGCTTTACTGCACTATCTAGAAACTGAAGTGAGATATTGAAAAGACATGGTGTTAGTGGGTTCTTTTAACTTGTAATTGTCATCAACAAGAATGCTTCAACATTAAATATGATATATGCTCTATTTTTTATGTCTCCTGCATCAGATGAATAATTTTCTATTCCTATTTAGCTACATTATTTCTTCATGAATAGGAATTGAATTTCTCAACTTTTTTTTTCTGTATAAAAATTGAAATTATTATTGCTGGGGAATGAAACTCCCCTGTCCTTTGGGGGAGCAAGATTCCCATGGGAGAATGGAATGTAAAAGAAGGGTTTATTTGCATAAAGTTACATTTCTTGGGTTCCAAAGTCTCCTGTCCCTTAATCCAGTCCTGGAGGAGTGGCAGTTGGGAGTTCAGTGGAGCCAGAAACAAGGCCAGTGTCCAGAGCTTCTGTTCCATGTTGTAGATAGTTGAAGTTTAGTATTCAAGCTAGTTAAAGTCCATTAGTCCATGTGTGAAGGTCTACATGGCCACAGCCATGTGCACATGGGGGAGAGAAGCCCCCTGCAGCAAAGGCCATAGGAGCCAGGTGCCCTGGAGCCAAGAGAGAAGTGGCTCCTTCAGCTAGAAGTTTCCATATTTAAACTTTGCACCCTTGCCATGGCCATGCCCATCCTGGCCAATTACCTGTTTCCAGGTGTGATTTATTGGCAAGCATTTTTCCATGTCATTCAGACCTTACTGGGTATGTATCTAAACTGTCTTTGTCTAGTTCCTTCCTGAGGAATAGACTTGGAGAATGCTAAATGCAGCTTTTTGGAAAAGTGGTGTAAATGGCATGCTTACATTTATTCTTCCTTTTCACTCCTTTTCTGTTAAGTAATAACCAGATTTTTATAATGGTATCATTATACATTACTTATTTCCTTAATTTTGTTAATGGGGTGCATTACATTGATTTATTTTTAAATGTTAAACCAAGCTCAATATGGGAAAAACTATAATGATATTCTATGTATTAATAATTGATTATTTTTGTTAATATTTTTATTACAATGCTCGTGTCTAGTTTATAAGTTAGATTAGCCTGTCATTCTCTATACTTGTAATTTCTTCTTTTTTTTTAATTAAATCTTTATTGTTCAGATTATTACATTTGTTCCTCTTTTTTTTCCCCCCATAACTCCCCTCCTCCCAGCTCCCGCCCCACCCTCCGCCCTCACTCCCCACCCACTGTCCTCATCCATAGGTGCACGATTTTTGTCCAGTCTCTTCCTGCATCTCCCACACCCCTTTCCCCCCCAAGAATAGTCAATCCATTCCCTTTCTATGTCCCTGATTCTATTATGATCACCAGATTATTTATTCACTTGATTCTTAGATTCACTTGTTGATAGATGCATATTTGTTGTTCATAATTTGTATCTTTACCTTTTTTTTTTCTTCTTCCTCTTCTTAAAGGATACCTTTCAGCATTTCATATAATACTGGTTTGGTGGTGATGAACTCCTTTAGCTTTTCCTTATCTGTGAAGCTCTTTATCTGACCTTCCGTTCTGAATGATAGCTTTGCTGGATAAAGTAATCTTGGTTGTAGGTTCTTGGTATTCATCACTTTGAATATTTCTTGCCATTCCCTTCTGGCCTGCAAAGTTTCTGTTGAGAAATCAGCTGACAGTCGTATGGGTATTCCCTTGTAGGTAACTGGGTTTCTTCCTCTTGCTGCTTTTAAGATTCTCTCTTTGTCTTTTGCTCTTGGCATTTAATTATGATGTGTCTTGGTGTGGTCCTCTTTGGATTCCTTTTGTTTGGGGTTCTCTGCGCTTCCTGGACCTGTAGGTCTATTTCTTTCACCAGGTGGGGGAAGTTTTCTGTCATTATTTCTTTAAATAGGTTTTCAATATCTTGCTCTCTCTCATCCTCTGGCACCCCTATAATTCTGATGTTGGTGCGCTTGAAGCTGTCCCAGAGGCTCCTTACACTATCTTCATATTTTCGGATTCTTTTTTCATTTTGCTTTTCCAGTTGGGTGTTTTTTGCTTCTTTGCATTTCGAATCTTTGACTTGATTCTTGCGCTCCTCTGGTCTGCTGTTGGGTGTCTGTATAATATTCTTTATTTCAGTCAGTGTATGCTTAATTTCTAGTTGGTTCTTTATCACAACATCGAGGGTCTCATTAGATTTCTTGAGGATCTCACTACATTTATCGGCGGTCTCACCAGTCTTTTCGAGGGCCTTACTAAGTTTATCGGCAGCTTCTAGACAGTTCTTAAGAGACCTTAAAAGTGTGGTTCTGAACTCAATATCCTCCATTGACAGTTTTGTCCTGTTTCTTTGTCTCCGCATTTTTTATGCTTTCTTGGTGCACCCCCTAGTGGTCTTTGTCCGCAGTCTTGTTGCCTTTAAGCCTTGATTGATGTCGGCAATACCGGGGTGATTTGACCTCCAGGCTAACTGGCTATGAGAGTCTGCTGTGTCTACAGTGGGAGGGCTTCTGTGCTGGATCTCTAGGGCGGTGCTAATCTAGCGTTTGCCTGAGGCTATCCGGCAAATGGTTCTGTGCAGGGCTTGGGCGGGGCGGGTCCCCGGGGATCTACAGGGCAGGCAGAACAAACAGTTATGGCGACTCTCAGTTCCTTCCCCAGGGGCTCTGCCTCTCAGAGCCCCAGCAATAGCTGCAAACCTCGGAGAGAAAGCTGCCTTCGAGTTCCGACCGAAGCCAGACAGTCCTGTTTCTCCCGTTTGAGTCTTGGTTCCCAGAGACTCGCCCGGATCTGGAGCTCAGAGTCTGAAACTCCCTCCCAATTGAAAACAACAACCGCGCCCTCCACTGCCAGCCCGCTCCGCGCACTCCGCACCTGAGTATTTCACTTCAGCACAGCGCCTCCTCTGAGTCTGGGTATGATATTTTCTTTCCTCCTAGTTGTAGAATTTCCACTCAGCCAGCCTTCCCGTGGTTCTGGGTGATGTCCGTTCTGTCCTTTAGTTATATCCCTGAGTGGTTGTTTGAGGCAGCGATCTCCGGCGTTAACCTATGCCGCCATCTTGGTTTCCCCTCATCATTGTTTCTATACTTGTAATTTCTTTACCAGTTGTTTTGGTATGACTGTATTCTGGTTACATAAAATGAATTGGAGATTTTTTTTTTCTTTCTATGGAAGAGTTTGTAAATGATTGGGGCTATTTCTTCTTTAAATTTCGACTTTGGTAAAATTCTCTGATGAAATAACCTGGTCTTAGCATCTCATTGTGGAAATGCTTTTTATTATAGACTAGAGGCCTGGTGCACAAAATTCGTGCGGGGCGGGTCCGCTCAGCCCAGCCTGCACCCTCTCCAATCTGCATCCCTTAGGGGATGTCTGATCAGGCCTAAACCAGCAGTCGGACATCCCTCTCACAATCCTGGACTGCTGGCTCCTAATTGCTTACCTGCCTGCCTGCCTGGTAGCCTCTAACTGCCCCCTCCCCTGTCAGCCTGATCACCCCTCACTGCCTCTACATGCCTGCCTGATTGTCCCTAACTGCCCCCCCTGCTGGCCAGGTAGCCCCAACTGCCTCCTCCCTGCCATCCTGGTCACTCCTGACTGCCCTCTCCCCTCTAAGCTGGTCACTTCTTACTGACCCCCCTGATGGCCTGGTCGCCCCCAACTGCCCCCCTCGCTGGCCTGGTCGCCCCACACAGCCTGCTGTTCAGTCATTTGTTCATCCCTCACTAATGCCCCTGCCAGCCTGGTCACCCCACACAGCCTGCTGTTCAGTCGTTTGGTTGTCCCTCAGTAACCCCCCTGCTGGGCTGGTCATAGGCAGCCATCTTGTGAGGGTGTGAGGGTTAATTTGCATATTATCTCTTTATTGTATAGGATTTAATGTCTTCAATATTGATATGATATTCAAGTTTTTTATTATTGTATCAATTCTGGAAACATGTTTTTTTGTGTTGTTTTTTTTCAGAATGAGTCCTCTTTACATGAGTTTTAAAAAGTTTTATCATAGGCTTCTTCATAATATAGTTTATCTGTTAAATGTGTGTAACATCTAAGTAACATTTATAGTGATGTATCTTTTTAATTTTACATATATATATACACCTCTCTCTCTCTCTCTCTCTCTCTCTCTCTCTCTCTCTCTCTCTCTCTCACACACACACACACACACACACACACACACACACACACACAGATATTCTTGGTCTTCTATTTCTCTCCTTCCTTTCCCTCCCCCTCCTTTCTCCCTTTCCAGTATATCCTTTGTCCATATAAATTTATTTTTTGTGGTTTTTATTATTATCTTACTGTAACATTTTAGATGGGATTTTCATTTATACCTGATACATTTGTTTTTAATTGTGGCATCTCAGTCATATATTTTTAGTGCAATTACTGATATAATTAGATCTATATCTACTATCTCATACTAGGATTTATATTTATCCTCCCTTATCTAATTTTCTCTCAGACTTGTCTTGCTATTTCTTTTAGATGAATTAAGTATTTGAAAATATCATTTTATTTTCAGTCAGTTTGGAAGTTATATATACTTAGATGACTTATTGTCATAGATTTTAAAACATCCACTTTTGGTTTATCATTGTTTAATGTTCATTGATCCCTTTTCCACTCCATGATCTTGGAAGAGGATGAGAATATTAGAAATTTAACAATATTTTATTTCTCTATTTTTTGAATTTTATAACATATAATAATTGTATGTATTTACATAAGTATGTATTTATTTATTATATACAAGAGGCCTGATGCACGAATTCGTGCATGGGTAGTATCTCTAGTCCTGGCCGGTGATCAGAGCCAATCTGTGGGGTGACCTGCAGGGAGATTGGGGGACCCCCACTGGCACCTACCTTGGCTGGCCTGGCACCACCAGCTCGCCGACCCTGCTTGCTAGCCTGCCCCAACCCCAACTGCTGCTGCTGCCAGTCACCTCACTCTGTGGTGAGAATGGTGAGGCAATGGGGGGCCCCCACTGGCACCCGCCTTGGCTGGCCTGGGGCCTGCAGGCTGGGGGCAGCTCCTGCTTTGAGTATCTGCCCCCTGGTGGTCAGTGTGCATCATAGCAACCAGTCATTCCACCCACTGTTTGAATGATTTGCATATTAGGTTTTTATTATATAGGATGGGCTTTTTTATTGTCTAAAATTTTACATATGTCTCATTTTTCCCCACTTGACACCCCCCCCCCAGTCATTCCCACACTGGGCAAGCCCCCACTGCCCCAGTGTCTGTGTCCATTGATTATGCTAATATGCATGCATACAAGTGCTTTGGTTGCACTCTAACACTCCCCCCTCCTCTGTCATTTGTCTCTGGATCTATTCTTGTTCATCAAATTATGTTGATCATTATATCCCACATATGAGTGAGATCATGTGATATTAATCTTTCTCCGACTGACTGGCTTATTTCACTTAGCATAATGCTCTCCAGTTCTATCCATGCTGTTGCAAATAGTAAAAGTTCCTTATTTTTTTATAGCAGCATAGTATTCCATTGTGTAGATGTACCACATCTTTTTAACCCACTCATCTGCTGATGGGTACTTAGGTTGTTTCCAAATCTTAGCTATTGTAAATTGTGCTGCCATGAACATGGGGGTGCATATATCCTTTTTGATTGGTATTTCTGGTTTCTTGGGATATAGTCCTAGAAGTGAAATTACTGGGTCAAATGGGAGTTCCATTTTTTAAAGAAACCATCAACAAAGCAACAAGAAAGCCCAGTGAATGGGAGGACATATTTTCCAATGATATTTCAGATAAGGGTTTAATCTCCAAACTTTACAGAGAATTCATACAACTTAACAAAAGGAAGATCCAATCACAAAATGGGCGAAGGATCTAAATAGACACTTTTTAAAAGAGGATATACAGAAGGCTGAGAGACATATGAAAACATGCTCAAAATCACTAATCATCTGAGAGATGCAAATCAAAAAAATCGATATACCAGCTCACATCTGTCAAAATGGCTATCCTCAACAAATCAACAAACGACAAGGTGCTGGCGAGTATGTGGAGAAAAAAGGAACCCTCATGCACTGCTGGTGGGAATGCAGACTGGTGCAGCCATTGTGGAAGACAGTATGGAGTTTCCTCAAAAAGTTAAAAATGGAACTCCTATTCTATATGGGCTTTTGATAATTTCTTCTTTTTAAAAAATGTTGAATTTGTTTTTTGCCCTACCTGGTTTTGCTCAGTGGATAGAGCATAAGCCCATGGACTTAAGGGTCCCAGGTTTGATTCTGGTCAAGTGTACCTACTTTGGTTGCAGGCTCTAACTCTGGCCCTGTCCGGGTCTTGTATGGGAGGCAACCAATTGATGTGTCTCTCTCACATCAATGTTTCTCTCTCTCTAGCCCTCCAAACATCCTCCCCTCTGACAGCTGTGTCTGTTATCTGTATCTATGAGTCTGTTTCTATTTCTAAAATAAAGAAAAAAATATATTTTTACCCTTTGTTTTCTTCTTTTCTTTGTTTTTATTCAAAAACTAGAAGCCCAGTGCACGAAATTTGTGCACAGTGGTGTGTGTCCCTCAGCCCAGCCTGCACCCCCTCCAATATGGGACCCCTTGGAGGATGTTTGACTCACAATCCAGAACTGCTGGCTCCCAACTGCTCACCTCCCTGCCAGCCTGATCACCCCCTAACCACTCCCCTGCAGGCCCGATTGCCCCCAACTGTCCTCCCCTGCAGGCCTGTTCACCCTCAACTGTACTCCCCTGCTGGCCCAGTCACCCCTAACTTCCCTCCTTTGCCAGCCTGGTCACCCCCAACTGCCCTCCCCCTGCAGGCATGGTTCCCCCCAACTTCCCTCCCCTGCTGGCCTGATCGCCCTCAACTGCCCTCCCCTGCAGGGCTGGTCCCCCCCAACTGCCCTCCTCTGCCAGCCATCTTGTGGTGGCCATCTTGTGTCCCCATGGGGGTGGCCATCTTTGACCACATGGGGGTGGCCATCTTCTGTGTTGGAGGTATGGTCAATTTGCATATTACCTCTTTATTAGATAGGATGTATCAAATTCTGCTTCCTTGTCTCAGGGGAAGAATATGGTTGAGCATAAAATAGAAGCTACTGTCAAGAAAATTTCCTCTTTGGCTTTGTTCCCCTAAGATTAAGCCTATTGAGGAGAATATGCCATGAGTCTAATAGGAAGAGTAGAGAAAAAGAGCGTATCTAGGGAAGCTGTTTTCCTCTGAATAATGAGAAATCCCCCTGTGCTGAAAAGGAAAAAGTCTTTGGGCCCCATGAATAACAGGCCTCGGACTCTGTTTCCTGGCTGTGCCTTGGGGAAAAGGCAATATTTTAAAGAGAAATGGCTCTAAGTTTCTGATTGTTAGTTATTTATACCTTCACCCCACCCATGGCTTTAAAGCAACAGAGTCAGTGGACTTGAAAGGAGCATATGCACTGGGACAGTATGCTTCCTGATCAGTGAGTGATGTTCAGAGGACCTTTCCCAATGTTCTACTATGGCATAATTTCCTATATAATTTGGTACTGCCCTGGGAAAATATCATCAAAAGTGACTTTAGTTGAAATTCCCACCTGTATGATAGGCTAAAGACTTGAAGTCAAAATTATTTTTTTTTAAATAAGGAAAGATTCAATCCCTTTTAGGCCAGGGTTTATGTACTTTAATTTTTACCCATTTCACTTGACTTTTAGCTCTAGCTATTCTGTGTAGTTTATTGTAAACTCACCAACTATCTAAGAAATCATCTCTTCATATTTCAAGACCTAATTCAAATGAATACAACTTTAAATTTCCAAGCAGATTAAATCAAGAACATTATCTGTTTTCTAATAATAAGTTAAATGTATATACACCTTTACGAGAGTTTGGCACTCACCAACTCTTTTATAGGTAAGCGTAGTTCTTATTATAGACAAGCATTAAAAGAGTGGGGTCTATGTCACATTGTGGACCAGTAGTTTTATTGCTAGCTTTACCCAGTGACCAGATAAGTTTCTATTGAATGAGTAAAAAAAACATTTGACATAAATGTTAAAGGCAGATTTAAAATTAAATACCCATTGCATTTTGAAGTTATTTATTACATGTTCTTACAAGCTAATATCTTTTTAAAGTATGATACTTTGTAAAACACTGTGTAATATGGATCGAGAATTCTCGTGATTCATCCACAATGTGTTAAGTCCATTATCCCCATGCTCTACCACAGTAACTGGAGTATATTTTTTGCTCAGAAAAGATTTTAAAAATTGAATTATCTTTATTCTTTTATATTTATAAACATTTGGCTTACATTTATTAATTGTGCAAAAGCTGTGAAACACAAGCTACTTGACATAACAGAAATGTTTTAGGATTGAATGTTTTTATTTTAACACTATAAATGCTATCACTGAAATATAAATAATCACTTGCATAGAAAGCCAATATCTTCAGATAAAAGATAACATATTCAGTGAAATCAATTTCAATGTATAATATTTGCTTTCTGTTAGGAAAGCTACTGAAGTTATTTTAAAAAATAGATCCAAAGGTCTCTATCCAGGTGAAGAAAATGTAACCAAAAAAAAATTTCCGCTTTATTTAGATTTTATTGACTATTTCTTAAGGTTTTGTGATTTTCCACCTTTAGATAATGTACATACTTTCTCTTTAAAAAAGTAAATTGGTTGGGGTGACATTGGTCAACATGAGCATATAGGTTTCAGGTGTGGAAGTCTATAAGATCTGTATATTGCACTGTGTGACCACCATCCAACTTGCAAACAGCAGCTCCAACAAAGATTTAATTTCCAAAATATATAAAGAACTCATAAATCTCAACACCAAACAACTCAATTAAAAAGTGGGCAGAGGGCCTGAAAATATACCTCTCACAAGAAGACATATGAATAGTCAATATACATATGAAAATACGTTCAACCTCGCTAGTAATTAGGGAAATTCAAATAAAAACTACAATGAGATACCTCATACCTGTTAGAGTGCCCATTATCAACAAGACAAATAATAAAAGTGTTGGAGAGGTTGTGGAGAAAAGGAGCCCTCATTCACTGCTGGTGGACTGTAGACTGGTACAATTACTATGGAAAACAGTCTGGCAATTCCTCAAAAAAAAATTAAGAATAAAGGCACCATATGACCCAGTAATTTCTCTCCTGAGTATATGCCAAAAAACCTCAAAATCATGTATTTGCAAAGATATATTCAGCCCTATGTTCATTGCAGCATTATTTACGATGGCCAAGACATGGAAAAAACCAAAGTGTCCTGCAATAGAGGACTAGATAAAGAAGATGTGGTACATATACACAACTGAATACTACTCAGCCATAAAAAGGATGAAATAGCACCATTTGCAACAACATAGGTGGACCTTGAGAACATTTTGCTAAGTGAAATAAGTCAGAAAAAGCTAAGAACCATGTGATTTCACTCATAAGTGGGATATAAAACTGAAACTCATGAACACAAACAGCATTTTGGTGGTTGCCAGAGGGAAGGGGCTGGGGAGGAAAGGTGGTCCTAATATATAGTGACAGGAGAAGATTTGTCTTTGAGCAAGGCAATTTTGAGCATGATTTGATTAATTCATGAGATGCAAGTTCTTTCGGCATATATAAGCAATAGGACTGGATAGTTGAGAAGAGAAATTAAATATATATCCTTGAGGCTAGAAAAGGATTCAAAACAGCAGGTATTAAATCAGTTTTGGGGGAAAGACCAAGGTAAAAGAGCAGGTCAAAAGACAATGACATTAGTAACATTTTTGCATTGCTATAGGCCAGAAAGTGTCAATATCTTAAGAAGTGTGGTTTTCCAGAAATGCCTATAGGTTAGCAGCAAATAAAGTCTGGTAGCAGGATTGTAGGTAGGAATTTAATTCATTGGAAAGGATAGATAATATGTAACAACTGTCCAAAGCATTCTTGTCTTTCCTCAACATTCAAACTATTCAAACTATTCTTTATACAAAAGCCAGAGTAATTTTTCTAAAATATAACTCTGGTCCTGTCACTCTTGATTCCCTGCCTAAAATCTTTTAATGGCTTGCTATTTCCCAAAACTTAAGTCTAAGCTTCTTAACATGAGACACAAGACTATTCATGAATTGCCCCTTGCCTGCCTTTCCAGTGCCATTGCCATTTCCTGCCTTAGAGTTTATACTCTACCCACATAGAAGTACTGTCAGTTATTTGATATCAACATGTTTTGGTTTCAAGTGATTGAAATTCAACTCAAACTGGCTTCAGTAAAGAAAATAATTTGTTGACTCCAAAATTTAAGAAAGGATTGGAGAGCCAATATTTGGACAGGGATTCCACCAAACCTGACCTACTTTTGGTACTAAGGCTATGAATAAAACCAAACCTCTCTTAATTTTGTTGTTGCCTACTTGTTAGATTCATTCTCTCTTAACATACACAAAAAGTTGTAGTGAATTGAATAGTGCTCCCTTACCCCCCATTTATGTTCACCCAGAACCTCAAAATGTGCCCTTGTTTGGGAATAGTGTCTTTGTTGATATAATTAGTTAAGATGAGGCAGTACTGAATGAGGGTGGGCCATACTCCAATGACTGGTGTCCTTATCAAAAAAGAGGGCATACAGATAAACACAGAGAAGAAGGCCATATGAAGATTGAGGTAGAGATTAGAGTGATGCCACCACAAACCAAAGAAGAACAAAGATAGCTGGGAGCCACAGGAACTAGGAAGAGGCAAGGAAATATTCTTCCTAGAGTCTTAAGAAATACAGCAAGTGTTTTTGAACTTATGGCCTCCAGAACTATGAGAAAATAACTGTCTGTTATTTTAAGCCACTGGTTTGTGATACTTAGTTTGCCCTAGGAAACTAAGACAGTTAAACCTCACTTCTCTAATGCCTCCCATCTCAAACAATGTGGTTCTTGACCAAGATGTTCACAGAAAAAATGCCCTTCCAAGATGATACCTCAACATGACAAAAAGCATATTTCAGTCAACAAAGGAGAGAATGATTTTGTTGCTGGCTAAATCAACAATTAGCACAATTTTAAAGCATAAAGAGGCCATCAAGAGTGCTAATGTTGCTAACGGTGTGAGAGAAACAATCATCACAGACAATTGAAGAGGTAGAAAAACTGTTGTTGATTTGGATAAACAGCCAGTGATAGCTATTTCAGAGGTAGTGATATATAAACAAGCAAAATGCTGCATGCTGACCTGAAAGACATCCCTGGACCAAATGCTAAAAGTGATTCATTTAAGGCTAGTAGGGGATGGTTCGATAAATTTAGCAAAAAAAAAAAAAGTATTTATAGATTAAACAGTACATTAGACATATACATATGCTGTATATAATAAAGGTTAAAACAAAATCATTTTGGGGTCTCGAATGGATTAATTCAATTTACATTATTTCTAACGGGGAAAAATGATTCAGCCTTTAAACAAATCACTTGTTGAACAGCCTTCTGGAATAAACTAAGTTAGAGAACTGAGGTCCCACTGTACATTGACCAACCTATTTAATGCTGCAACATCACCATATAACCCAGACTTTTTATTTTTTCAATTACTTATGACCTACTAATTTTTTACTATAGTTTATTGATCCTAAGATGCAATGCTTATTTCATGTTACCGTCTCTGAAATTGTAATGTATCTTGCAACCAATGGCCTGTCATATTTACAAAAAACAATGATTTTTTTTTGTTTCTTTCTTAGTCGTGAACACTAATATGCCTTAAAATCAACGGTATCTTAGATGCAATGAAATCTGATTATTTTTTTTCTATTATATATGTGTTTTACTGTATGTCTCCCTCCACCTATCCACCCTTATACTGCATAAAAGCAAGGATCTTTGATTTATTTATTGCTCTATCCTTGGCACCTAACCTGATGTCTGAAATAAATTAGCTATTGAATAGATGAATTGACAGTATATTCTCAGCAAATAGTTGGTGAACTGAACTGAAATATCTTCCTAGGTATCAACAATAGCCATCTTTCACTTTTTAAAGAACCTCTGGAAGAGGGTTTAACTCTTTTCTTTCTAATTATTCTAAACTTGTTTTTATTTTTTTTATTTTTTTTAATATATTTTATTGATTTTTTACAGAGAGGAAGGGAGAGAGAGATAGAGAGTTAGAAACATCGATGGGAGAGAAACATCGATCAGCCGCCTCCTGCACACCTCCTACTGAGGATGTGCCCGCAACCCAGGTACATGCCCTTGACTGGAATCGAACCTGGGACCTTTCAGTCCGCAGGCCGACGCTCTATCCACTGAGCCAAACCGGTTTCGGCAACTTGTTTTTATTTATTTATACTGTCATCCATGCATTTTAATAGTAATAACTTATAATTATTTAGCACTTTGAAAATTTAAACCTTTCTCATTATTGTCACCTTTGATAAAGTTTGCCTAATCCCAGGACTCTGAGGTTTATGATTTTCACTTAAAGATGAGAAAACTAAGAGTAAGAGGGTCTAAAAAAATTGTCTAAAGTCAACTACATAGTAATCAATGATTCATCAATAATTTCCTAGTCCTCTTCTCCCTAGCCCAGTCCTCTGACTTGGGTCAACCCCTCTGTAGGTGTTATAATTTAACACACATAGGACTTCAGGAATTTATGCAGATTTTCTTGATTTTATTGTAATTTTTAGAATATAAAAAAGAAATTAGAGGAATAGATGGCAATTAACTATTTATAGCAACACATTTTAAGAAGGTATAAGTAATCTACATTTCAAATATACATTTGTGGAGACAGATATATTAATGAGATATGGATATAATTACATACATATGCAATATGCGTTATTGTATTATAAATATATCAGAGAGATAGGCACCTTGGTGAGGGCATCCCTGTATCTCTACTAAGAGTTCATTCATTCACAAAAATTCAAATATGTATTGGAGTTTATATATTTTCCTTTGATATGAAGAGACATACTACTGTTGAGAGCAATTCTAATTATTTTCAAGTATAGTATACAATGTATAGTAAAATATGTGAGGCTATACTTCAATGCATTTTAACAAAAAGTTAAATAGATGTGAAAAAAGCTGGCATGTAAAACCAAAACACAGTGATTATTATTCAAATCAAGATTGTGTAAGGCCGAAACCGGTTTGGCTCAGTGGATGGAGCATCGGCCTGCGGACTGAAAGGTCCCAGGTTCGATTCTGGTCAAGGGCATGTACCTTGGTTGCGGGCACATCCCCAGTAGGAGATGTGCAAGAGGCAGCTGATCGATGTTTCTCTCTCATCGATGTTTCTAACTCTCTATCGCTCTCCCTTCCTCTCTGTAAAAAATCAATAAAATATATATTTTTTTTAAAAAAAGATTGTGTTAGACTTTGGGGCATAAATTTGAACTATGTTGCATTCTGGAAGTCTGGTTTGAAAGACACAATGAAAGATCCTGGAAACTACTTTGGGTTCACTCCCTGCATGTGCGCACCTTTTTTTTCTGCTGGATTCTTCAGTTTCATGTCATTTCCAGACACAAAATTTAAGATAGGCAAGTAACTGGGCCAAAGTTTGGTTGATTATGATATTTTCTTCCAACTATCAAAAGAAATTTTTTAAATATATATTTTTATTGATTAGTGAGAGGGAGGGATAGAGAGAGAAAGAGATAGAAACATCAATGATGAGAGGTAATCATGGATCAGCTTCCTCCTGCACTCCCCACACTGGAGATTAAGCCCACAGCCTGGGCATGGGCCCTGACTGGGAATTGAACCGTGATCTCCTAGTTCAGCAGTTCTCAACCTGTGGGTTGCAACCCCTTTGGGGGTTGAACGACCCTTTCACAGGGGTCACCTAAGACCATCGGAAAACACATATATAATTACATATTATTTTTGTGATTAATCACTATGCTTTAATTATGTTCAATTTGTATCAATAAAAATACATCCTGCATATCAGATATTTACATTACAATTCATAACAGTAGCAACAGTATAGTTATGAAGTAGCAACAAAAATAATTTTATGGTTGGGGGTGACCACAACATGAGGAACAATATTAAAGGGTCGTGGCATTAGGAAGGTTGAGAACCACTGTCCTAGTTCATAGTTCCATGCTCAACCACTGAGCCATGCCGGCTGGGCAGAAATGGGGTTTTTATTAATGCTTTACTAAGAAAGAGTGAAGTAAGAGAGGCAAAAAACAAGTTTGTCTAGTCATAAAGTCATTTTTAAGAAGTCTTCAGTCTTGGGGATGGGAATAGATTAACCAAAGAACATATATGTATATATGTATAGCCCATGGATAATAGTATGATGAAGGTCTGGGGTGAGATGGGGGTTTGGTGGAGGGGGACAAGAAGGGTAAATAGGAAACATCTGTAATACTTTCAACAATAAAAAAAAGAATTCCTCAATCTTGCATTGAAGGACTTCCACAATACAGGCCCAGCCTACCCTTCTATTCACATGACATAGTACCCCTATTCCTAGAATATGCTCTGGTCAAGCTAAACTAAATGAATTTTTCTTCTTTTTCCCCCATGGATAAGACTTTAATTAAATCCTCCAGTGACATTACTTATGTAGAAACTAATAAAGGTTTTCTTCTTCCTCTTTAACTTCATGTAACAATGATCAGGGACATTGTTCCAGTAAAGTTGAGACAATGGAGTCAGACTAAGTGGAGTTGAAATCATAGCTTTCTCACCTGTTTTCTGTGTAGTCTTAGACATATTACTAAATTTTTCTGATCAGATCCTTTATGTGTAAAACACATAATGTAATATGTACCTCATAGTTAAAGTAAAATAATGCACGTATAGCATATGGCATTAGGTTGGCTGGGAGGGAGGGAAGAGATTAACCAAAGAACATGTATGCATAAATGCATAACCCATGGGCACAGACAATAGGGTGGTTTAGGCCTGGGGTGGGGGACGGGGGTGGGCTAGAAGGGGTCATTGGAAGGGGGTAAGGGGAATATCTGTAACACTTTCAACAATAAAGATTTTAAATCCAAGCCAGCATGGCTCAGTGGTTGACCATCGACCTATGAATCAGGAGGTCACTGTTTGATTCCTGGTCAGGGAACATGCCCAGGTTGTGGGCTAAATCTCCAGTGGGGAGAGAGTGTGCAGGAGGCAGCCAATCAATGATTCTCTCTCATCATTAATATTTCTCTCTCTCCCTCTCCCTTCCTCTCTGAAATCAATAAATATATTTTTTCAAAAGAAATAAACATCCTATATAATAAAGAGGGAATGCGCTAATTGACCACCATGCCCTCACAAGATGGCGGCACCCACAACCACAAGAAGGCCATGCCCAGTCCCCTCAGCCCCGCCAGGGGCCTCGGGTCCTTCTGTATCCCCCACTGACTGAGGCTCAGACAAGCAGGGCCAGCTGAGGAACAGGCAAGCCTCGGATGGTGGCTGCCCAGTTGCCCAGGGCCAGCCTGAGGCTCAGGTAACCAGGGCTGGCCAAGGCTTGCGCTGCTGGCAGTGGCAGCAGCAGAGGTGTGATGGGGGTGTTGCCTTCCCCTTTTTGCCTGGTCGCCTCCTGCCCCTGAGGGCTCCCAGACTATGAGAGGGGGCAGGCCAGGCTGAGGGACGCCCACCTCCAGTCCATGAATTTTCATGCACCGGGCCTCTAGTACATATATATATATTTATAAATGTATGTATATGTTTGTTTAAGTATATGGATATATTCTAAATCAGTGGTTCTCAACCTTGGCTGAACATTAGAATCACCTGGGAATGAATTATTATCAAAAGCAACACTTGAAGTTACACCTATAGATACTGCAGAGCAGCCAATGCCACTGGTTATACCAGTATTATAACAAATGGCTTAGTATTCCACTGAACTTGCTTACCCATTAGTGAAACAGGCTTCCTTGTATGGTACCTAGTCTCAAAATTGCAATCCCCATCTAGCCAGTAGTTCAAGCAAAGCAGGCAATGGGGCCATCTCAGTACCTTCTGGGTGGGAAGCTATCTATTCTTGCAGTTGGCTTGACCCCCAATTTGATGTACCATTTCCATTTCACAGGTTTTTGGCTTGTTGCACTTTGTCAATAATTAAGATAGCGTCCCTCAGTTCCACATCATCCTTCTTTCTATACTCTGCTTTGTGAGATTGGTCTGGGACTCTAAACACCACATTTCTCCTTTGTCAGTGCTGCCTATTAAGTTCTGCTGATAAGAGGCTCTAAAGCAGTGGTTCTCAACCTTGGCTGCACATTAGAATTACCTGGGAATCTTTTTAAAATCCTTATTTCTGGGCCTCATCCTCTGGAAATTCTGATTCTTTGTTATGGGGTGGGGCCACAACATTAGTAACAAAGAAACAGAATTTCCGGAGGATGAGGCCCAGAAATCTGGATTTTAAAAAGATTCCCAGGTGATTCTAATGTGCAGCCAAGGTTGAGAACCACTGTTCTAAAGGATTCAAGTGGCATGAAGCTAGTTCTGTGTTCATCTAAAGTGCCTTGGTTATAGCATGCCTATGACCTCACTCTTTTTTATGTTTTTGGTTGTTGTTTTTTTTTCCCTAAGGGAAATGGTAATCAGAACTGTAGTAGCTTCCTGGAGTTTCCATAACAAAGTATCACAAACTGGGTGACTTAACAGAAATTTATTGTTTTATTGTTCTGAAATCTAGAAGTCTAAAATCAAGTGTAAACAGGGTTGCTTCCTTCTGTTTGCTGTAAGGAAGGATCTGTTCCAGGCTTTCCTCTGCAGCTTGTAGACGACTGTCTTCTCCCTTTATCTTCACATCATCTTCCCTCTTTGCATATCTGTCTCTGTCCAACATTTTTCCTTTTTATCCAGAAACAGCCATTTTATATCTACTCTGTTTTTCTATCTATCTATCATCTATCTATCTATCTATCTATCTATCTATCTATCTATCTATCTATCTATCTACTATCATCTATCAATCTATCTATCATCTATCATCTATCTGTCTTTCTATATATTATTTCTTTATTTATTGATCTACTTTAATGACTTCATTTTAACTTGATTATAACTGCAAAGACCCTAATTTATTTTCAAACAACTTCACATTCACAGGTACTGGGGATCAGAACATAAAAACCTTTTGGAGTGACATGATTTAATCCATTACAAAGATTAAGACAGTGAAAATGTGGCTTGAGTCAAAGAAAAAAGGAAAAGGGAGTTCAACAACAGCTCTAAAAGCCTAACCTTAGCAAGTAGCAGTGCCAGCCTGTGTACTCACTTCCCACATTTCATTGAGTGCACTGACTGACTGTAATTTGTGAAATTTTCTTAATATTTCTCAAATTGATTCTTAGCCTTAGGGGAGTTTAGCCATTTCTGAAATGTACCATTATTAAATTAAAATAATTTTCATGCAATTATATAAAATTAGTATTAATGTGTAAATTTTGAATTATAAGTCAATCTAGGAAGTGAAAGGCCCTATATCGGGGATTAAATTATGATTTAATACAATTAAAAATAAGTGTTATTACTTTCATAGATATAATAACAATGCCCATAGATAAATTGCTTTTGATTGTCCAATTGACTTAAATAAAGAGAATGTCCAATTGATCTAAATAAAGAGATAGCAGGTATACATTTGCTTTTGAAAAGAGGCTCATTGGGAAGCTACTTATGAATTTTTTGTACCAATATATTTAATGAGAAACTCAGAAAAATATTTTCTGTAAATCACAATGTTAATATTTCTTCTTATTTCTAAATCTGTCCCTCTAGCCCATAATCCTAATAAATCTTTAGGAAATGTGCCTACTGTATACTGAATGTGTAAGGGGATATGACTTTATAGCCCTGGGTGTGCTCACATGTAGACACAATGCCAATAGGGTTAATATTAATTACTGTTTCTTTAAGCTTGGTTGCTGACCCAATTTATATCCCAGGGGATGTTTCCTTCCAGTTAGGTAAGTGGTCAGCTTTCTGGCTCAGAAATACAGGATATTTGGCTTTTTATCTTTTTTTCTTTGCCATATTGCTCTGCTCCACCTTACCATCTGCCACCCTATACCCTACCCTCAAAAAATGTAGCTCCATTAGTTCAGAAAAAAAGAGAAAAGAATTAAGTAAAAAGTGACCTGTTTTTCTCTTGCAAGGTCAGATGTTTAAATCTAATATCTTGGCTGTTAAAAAGAAAAATAATACCTTTAATGTAATTACAGCAGGCACAGTCCTCTGCTCTAGTTCCATCCATTTCCTCTTTAACAAATGTCAGCATCTTGGCTGAGTATCTGAGTACCTGAGTCATAATTCCCAATGCTTTATTGCAAGTTATCTATAGTCTCTCCCATTTTCAGATCAGATACAAATGATGAATAAGTTTCATGTCATCCTCCTCTTGTAACAGGGCCCCAGAATCTTCAGGACCAAGACTTTGCTTCCTCAATGATGTTGTATATGGGCATATATATTTGGCATGTCAGTCTCATCTGTTACCAGGCTTAGGTCCTTTCCTGTGTATTTAAACCTCAAAATAATATTACCTGACCACTTTCTCAGCTAAACTTTGTGCTGACCCTTTTATTCTTTCTTTAAGAAATAGGAGTTGCCTGGTCAGGGTGGACCTATGAGCCAGGAGATCACAGTTCAATTCCCGGTCAGGGCACATGCCCAGGTTGTGGGTTTGATCCCCAGTATGGGGCGTGCAGGAGGCAGCCGACTGATGATTCTCTCCCATCATTGATGTTTCCATCTCTCTCTTCCTCTCCCTTCCTCCCTGTAATCAATAAAAAAATATATATGTAAGAGAAAATAAACTGGAGCTAACAGTAGATATGGGCAAATATGAAAAGCAATGTTCCACAAAATCTGAAAATTCTTGAGAGTATTGGAGCATATAGGAGTAATTATTTACTCATACAACAGCAGATATTGTGCTGAGCATCTACTGTTTCCAAAACATCACGTGGGATACAGGAAGGCATAAAGCATAGTCCTTTTCCTCAAGGAATTATAAATGAGTAGTGGAGTCCATGGGACATAAACTAATATAGCATAAGGCAGAATGCAGTAAATACTGTAATTCACATCCAAAGAATGCTCTGTGGAAAGGTAGAGGAAATAACAATGCATTCTGATTATAGGAATGGCTTCTAAAGTGTGCTATATTTGACTTGAGTTTGAAAAGATAAGTAGGATTTTCATAATTGATAAAGAGCCCACCAGGCTGATGCTGTCATCATAGGAATGAACATGTGGAAGTTTTTAAGACATATGATGAAAAACAAGTGATATGATGAGGAACTGTGCATCAAAATATGCTTTTTAGTACTTTCAGAATATTGTCTTTCTTTCTGGAAGTTTTATTGTGTTTTCTTGGGCCAATTACATAGCATTCATATGGTACTATTTCTGTATTCTAAAACTCCCCAATTTGATATACACATAGTACTTCTTCATTGCTAAACATGGATGATAATTTATAACTTACAAGAGTTTGAGGAAGATCAAATGAGAAGGCTTTGGTCTCACTAAACTTGCTTCTTTCATTTTTTCAGTATTTAATTATGTATTTTGTTTTATTTTTGTCTCTCCTAATGAATTGTAAATTCAATGAGGAACTGTATTTGTCTTGTTCATAACTTTATCCCAGCATGCAGCACAATATCTAATGTGATACATGTGCTTAGTATTTTTGAATGAATAACAAATAAAGAAGGTATGGACTTAATATTCCTATAGAATAGATACATGATATGACTAGTCTTAATGTTACATTATATCCTTGAACCTTTTCCTATTTGTGACTTTGTGAATCAATTCCATGATCTTGGCCTCAACTAGTATTACTCCATATATCCAACATTTCTGATTAAAAGTGAAATACACTGCCAAAATTTGGTGTTGCCCCAAATTTTGAGAAATAAATATTAGTACTAGCAAAAGCCTTTAGTATCTTCTAGTATAATCCCAACTTTTTACAATGGAGGAAATTAAAGATCATGGAGGGAAAGGGACTTGATGAATTTTGACAACTGAATAACAAAGCCATCGCTGAAAGCCCTGGGCCCTTCATTCAAGACCACTCCTTATTCTAGAACATACTAGTAATGTTGAATTTTCCAATTTTTATCAAACTAAGCCAGAATGCTTAATATGTGTCACTTAATATGTTTACCTCAGAGGCCATAGTTTAAAGAATAAAGGTTAGCAAATCATCTTCAATTAGTATCCAAACCATGATCTACTCTTTCACCATTTCATTGATTCAATTGATTAGATGACTCAATCAGAGATATAATTATTAGGGGTATTCCACAGACAGTAAATAACTTTCCTTATGAAGTGGTCTATTAGGGATTTCCATAAAAATGGTCTAATATAACAGTTTTATTAACCAGAAATGCAAGAATGACATACTCTAGAGTGACAGACAGCTATTTATTGCCCAAAACTACCCTTCAGGACTGCCAAAGGTATCTGAGTCTGCTAAGGAATATAGCTGAAATTAGGCCATTGTCTTTCCCTTGAAAATTAATACCAAATAAGTAGACAATTTTTTAAAAAGCCAAAAAATAGTAATGAATATAAAAGCATAGCTTATTTGAAGAAATGTGATTCAGATTGTAGTATCATTATCATTGTTACTATCATAACTTATTGATAATTTATTATACACTATTAACTGTTATGATTCTTTTTTTGTATTTTCTAATTTAATTTTCACAATAGTCCTATAATGTTAGTATTTTTATCCTATTTTTCAAATGAGGATACCAAGGCATACACAGGTTCAGTAAATTTTCCAAATTCATAGAGCTAATAAATGGTAATAGCTATTTTAACCTACTCCATTTGGTTCTTGAACTCTATCATATTTTGTTATATTGGGATAGAATATGGGTAAAATGGAGCCAGTTTTGAGAAACCCTTAAAGGCCTAGCTGAATGAAGATTTGGAATAAAAATTATAGAAGGCTCTGTAGATTCTTGATCTGGGTTGTTCATGCTTAAATGAAAATATTATAATTAATTTGATAAGAAAATGCAAGGTAGAATGAGCAAAGCCATGAAACAGGGAGAACCAGTGTGAAGAGAGCTGAAGATAGAGAAGTGGCAATATCATCAGACAGCAAAGTTCGTGTTCTAAGACACACTAGAAAGAATTGACAGGGCCGGGTGATTAATGGAGCGTGGGAAGGAGAGAATTGAGAAAAAAACTAAAGATGACTCACAAGGTTCAATACTCAGAAGCAAGAATGGCAAGCTGGAGAAGTGAGCATCTTGATTAGAAAGTGAGACTGGAGAATGGGCATTGATTTTGAATTGTTCAATTGACCCAAAACCACGATTCATGTAATGCCAATTTGTGTTATTAACATTTTGACTTGTCAGGGCCTGCTATGTTTTGGAGCCTATTTTGGAGCAAAAATGAAAAACAAGGCCCTGCATATTTTGAGGCAGCAAAATATTGTATCTGTACAGTATACTAGAGGCTATTACCTCTTGGCCAGCTGGATGGGCTAGGTGGGTCAAGAAGGATATTGCCTAATTGTCTTTTAGTCACCAAATCCCCCCTTACCGGTATGCTAGGCTTTCTGGTATGTAAGTGCCTTCCAACATTCAAGAAACTTTGGACTCTGTCTGGTTTATACTTATATGGATGGAGCACCCCAAACACGCAAAGATCAAACACACATAGAAGCCTGGAGACAGTACAGAGGAGATCAGATATGATGTTCCCCAGAGAAACTAAAGGTTACAAAAGCGATAAAAGGTTATGCCTGGAGAAATAGTGATGAATACCAGTATACCTAATAGAAGGTCGGAGAATGAAACCAAATGAGTATGTACATAGGAGAAAAAACAGAAGGTCAGAAGAAAATAGGATCAAGAGTAAGTCATAAGCAGTTCAGGACCAAAGCTGAATTAAAAATGCAAATGCTTTGTTCTCTAGGAGTCTGTTTCTGTTTTGTTTGTTAGTTTACTCATTAGATTCCATATATGAATTAAATCGTATGGTACTTGTCTTTCTCTAACTGGCTTATTTCACTTAGCATAATGCTCTCCAAGTCTATCCATTTTATCATGAAGGATAAGATGTTTGTGTGTGTGTAGTATTCCAATAGGGGGAGGGAGTGTGCAGAGCTGAGTGAAAATACTAAAGGAATTAAGCAAAACAAACAAACAAACAAACAAAAAAACCTCACAGACACAGACAACAGTATGACCTTAGCAGCAATACTTAAAGTATCATTGTTGGAAAGGCCCTTAGGGACCCAATGGAGTAATCCTTTTATATTATCGATTAGAACAGGACAGTTAAACAAATTTTATGGCTATACTGTGGCAGAGCCAAAGCTATATTCCAGGTCTCCTGTTTTTTTTCTTGTTTTTTTTTTTGTTTGTTTGTTTGTTTTGTTTTTTTTATCAAGTGTTTTGCCTACCTTTGAACACTGTTTTTCCTTTTAAAGTCAAATTAGCCAGTTATAGTGTAGGGAGTTTTTCTTATCCCTGAACTTCTGTAGGTTTTCAAGCCATTCTTAATAATCAATTTATTAATAGTATCAAATGTGATAAAAGTCATGTCTGCTTTAACAATTAAGGAACATATTCAGTTCTGTCATAAGCTTTACATATGCAACAGTTATTTGAATAGTGAAGCATAAAATCTACCAGTTTACAAACAATAGAGTTGACATAATATATTTAATGTCAACAGAAGAGCTATTGTCTTTTTCATTTAATTTATGCTGCCTAACATTAAATGGTATTTGTAGTCTTCATTATCTCAAAACATACTCTTAAATGACAAGAAAAGAATCATTTTCAGATATTGTTTATGATGAATCTGTGTGTTCTGTTTATAACATCAAAAAATAAGACTATGCATTAATGGTTGCACTAGTGGCTTGGGAAAAGTTGATTAAAAAACAAAATACAGGATAAAAAAGCTATTCCTATTCCAGTAATAGTATATATTAATATATATTTATCACAAAGCGTGTACAATTACTTGAAAGAGCATTATATATCTAAGAGACTTTTATTCAACTTAATGATTTTAGAAATGTGTATGTGTTTAAAATAACTTCACAATCTACAGAGGGAGTTTTTTGCTCCATGGGTTTGGAAGTATGGTGCTTGTGTGTGAGTGTGTGTGTGTGTATGTGTGTGTAAAGATAACTATGTAAAATGTTTGTATAACAATGAGTGGCTGGTATTGAGGATATGTATGATTTTATGAACTTCTTTACACTTTCTTGTATTTGCAATTTTTAATAATATAATCATGTATTGCGTTCATTGTTTCCAAACATGAACACATCCTCTTTTAAAATAAGTGTGTTCATTCTTATTTGTCATTTCAACTGCTCCTCAGAGATACTTAGAATCTAGATGCCTGTTTGAAAGATACTGGAAAAGTATTTTTGACACGTTGCCAAATCACTTCTTTTATATTCTCCTTTGGTTTCTACTTTTCTTATTTCTACAAAATTTCTAAAATAAACACGTCATCAAGATCTGAGTTCTAGTCATGGATATACTTGGACAATAGCTGACTGACTTCCAAAATAACTACTTGATTCTGAAATGCCTTGTTCATTTAATAACACCTTACATAACTCCTCTCTTATGAGATAAATTTTGTCACTGAAAAGATATTGTGTACTGTCCCAGTATCTCAGAATGTGACTTTATTTTGAATAGTGTTATTGCAGATGTAATTAGTTAAAACAAGGTCATACTGGAGGAAGGGAGGTACAAAATCCAATAGGAATTTTGTCCTTATAAGAAGACAGCCATGAAAAGGATGTCAACAAGATGGGAGTTTCTAGAGAAACAGGTATAGTAGTTGGGGGAAGAGAGTATGTGGAAGACAGTGGCAATGATAATCTTTTTGATGCTAGCTTCCTAGTTACATTTACATGTTTATACACCTATACTTATACACCTTCATATATTCTAATAAGGGGGCTTAGTTGACTTCTATTTTGTTATTCAAACCAGTGGCTGAGTTTCTTTAAGGTCTTGACAGCCAGTGAGGGTCTTCTCTTATTGATATTGAAAATGTTTTCATATAAAATATGATGGAAAGTAAAAGAGGAAAACCAGTAGGACCAAACCTTAAAGGCCTAGGAAATGCCCAATAGTAAAATATATCATAATTGACGAATCACACTGAGCAATGAAAATCACATCACCTCCCATGGGAGAAGCTATGAAGGAGGTAGAGGAAAAGGTGGAAGTACAGTATAGTAAGTAGTTCTTTTCCCATGGGAAGAAGTGAAAATTCCTTCTCCTAAATATGTCTTTCCAAGTATCCAGAAACCAATAATTTCCATTACATATATAAGCTACTAGTTTTTTTTTATTTTATCTATCTGACATAATCAGGTAAACAAAGGGTTTAGCTTTCTTGTGCATAATGACTGAATCCTATATTTTCTTTTTTGTTTGTTTGTTGTTGTTGTTGTTTTTTTGTTGTTGTTGTTAATCCTCACCCAAGGATATTTTTCCATTGATTTTTAAGGATAGTGGAAAAGAGAGGGAAAGAGAGAGAAACATCAGTGTGAGAGAAACAGGACTGGTTGCCTCCTGCATACACCCAGACCAAGGCCCCGGGCCAGGGAAGAGCCTGCAACCAAGGTATGTGCCCTTGACTGGAATCAAACAGGGGACCCTTTGGTCTGCAGGCCAATGCTCTATCCACTGAGAAAAACTGGCTAGGGCTAAATCCTGTGTTTTCTAATATTCTACTAAGTGTTTTCCATAAGCAAAATATGAGTGGGGGTGGTTAAAATGTGAACACTTTGGAAAGATTGTTCTTTCTGTGACATTATTATTTACTTAGTAGTATAACAAGAATAATTCATATGTAGGGAGATGGCAGGAAGTCACTATGGCTCTCATGTAGGCCATCCCTTCATTTTACAAAAAGAAAGGTAAGTCCAGTGTGTCTTCCACCCAACCTAGGAGACTAGGCAGGCACCAATTCAAGCCAGCCATTTGGCCTTCAAGGTTTCATTAGGGCAGGAGATCCTGTACAAAAAAATGTCTAATTCAAAAACACAGTAAAGATAATCTGAGAAGACTCCTCGAGGGAAAGTTCAGAATACACAAAGTGACCCAGTTACAAACAGCAAGATTAGAGGTGCAGAAGCAGAATTATTAAAGGAAAAGCATGCCTAGTTTTTAGAAGTTTTCTCTCATCCTTTTTCCCCCCATTTATAGCTTGGGATAAGAAAATTACAGCTGGACTGACTGAATAATGCAGCTCATAGATGTAGCATCTGCTACATTTTGCAAGTGCAGGACTGGATTTTTCATTATGTGTAAGGTTACAGTCTCATTCCACAGACCGGACACACTTTTCATAGGGATGTTTCTGAGATTCACTTTGGAATGTGATTCATTGTCACATTAGCTACACTTAGAAATAAAATTATTTTGGGGTTTCCTTGGTGTTTATAAGAGACACTGAATATTGCACAGTGCTTTATGAGAGGCGGGAGATGAATTCACACCAGGGAAAGTGGCTTTTTGGTAGAAAAGCTCTATGTTGATGATAGGTGTCAAATACAATTTGTAGTTTGACATAAAATTTAAACTGACTAGATATTCAAATATAAGAATTCTATCAATCAGCAGTCCCTCTATTTCTTGAGGCGCGGTGTTTTTTGGTATACAGTTTTCTCTTGAACTTAAGATATAGAATGTGATTTGAGGATTATATTGAACAACATAAACTGATGAACAAAAACAGAGACAGAGAAACATCGATCAGATGCTCAAATATCAGAGGGAAGGTAGGGGAGGGTGGGGGTAAGAGGGAGAGATCAATCAAAGGACTTGTATGCATGGATATAAGCCTAACCAATGGACACAGACACCAGGGGGGTGAGGGCATGAACAGGAGTGGGGTGGGGGGTAAATGGGGGGATAAGGACACATATGTAATACCTTAATCAATAATAAAGAAATAGAATGTGGGTTTGATCGATCTATTTCTCCATGATTAAGTGCTAACACTGTCCTATCCAAGTCTTTTTTTAGGTCTTTATTGATTAAGGTATTACATATGTGTCCTTATCCCTCCATTACCCCCCCCCCCAACCCCTCCACTCATGCCCTCACCCCCCTGGTGTCTGTATCCATTGGTTATGATTATATGCATGCATACAAGTCCTTTGGTTGATCTTTCCCCCTTACCCCCACCCTCCCCTACCTTCCCTCTGAGGTTTGACGGTCTGATCGATGCTTCTCTGTCTCTGGATCTGTTTTTGTTCATCCAAATCTTAATTTTTAGTATATGCCATTTAAAAACTGTACATGCATTGAATGCACAACTTTATGAGTTGGTGTTTTTTTGGGTTTTTTTGGTTTTTTTTAGTCATGCCTTTATTGTAGTATTGAGAGCAGCACTGAGTCATTGCTAACAACTTTTTTGCCTCTATGGATCACATTGCTATTATGATTAGAAGAAATCAGATTTGTCTATTTAACTCTTGACCCTACTAACACATAGAGTTAGAAATAGATTATTGGTTTTAGTATTTGTTTGTAATAAAAAGCAGAGCAAAAGGTAGGTAAGTGGTGGGAGGGTGATAAGTCATCTTAGAGATCTGCCTTCCTTCCTTTGCTAGCTTGTTGAAGACAAGGACCATGGCTTCTCCATCAGCTGCTAGCTTAGTAACTGATGAACTGTAATCGCCAAACACATTACCACTGGAAGTATGAATGAATGAATAGAATTTAATGCATATTTCTTCATCTGCATCTTGTGGGGGTATTTTTTTTATCAAGTATTACTTCATTCTGAGTTTAAGAAATCCCTAGCTCACTCCTTATCTCTTGCTTCTAAGAGGTCAATAAGCATTTGAGTCATCAATTGAAAATTTAAGAAAAAAAACTCCACCAGGTTCAATCCAGTAGCCTCACCTATGGTGTATTATTAGTATGTCACAGAAATGATATAGTGGTTTCACCATTGCTTAGGCGATAGTGTCTACAATATGTTGATTAAAATTCAGTTGATTCTGTCAGACTGCAAGTTTATTTGCAAGTTATGAGAGTCAGATGTAGGCTTTTGTATACCAACACATTGGTCTATTTCATATGGTAGCCACTTCTCCAAATCTTTTTCTAGATCTGGGTAAATTTCCCTCAGAAACTCAGAACCTAGAAGGCATCTCTTTACCTGCACAACCGTCTATGACCTCTGATTCCTGAGGACTTACACTTTTGAATATCATGACTTATAAATATTCTGATTTTCTGCGTCCAAGTCAACAAAAATTCTGAGTCCTAGTCCTTTAATTTTTCAGATAAGCTGTTTTGTTTGGTAAGGTAGTGGGTTTTCTACAGCAGCAACATGTTTTATACATGGATTTGTAATCCTCAGGTATCATCAGGATCCATATTACCTCTAAGATCATTAGTTGTGACCAAATTGTCCAATTTTCATATACTTTATTCAAAACCAAGGAACAGTCTCCTGAGAGCAAATCTAGCTGTTCCTATTGCTTTGAGCCTAAGCATTTTGGCACCATTAATTCGAGCGCATTTCAGGTTTGATCCTTACTCCCCAAAAGCTTTACCTTTATATCTTGTCTTCCTCCCTTAATTTGTTGTTTGTATTATCATCTTGAAACTCTCAGCTGCTGTTAATAACAATTTGCCGAAAGCCATGTAATTGTTATCCCCTGCAGACACTTCTCCAGAGCTAGCCCCAAGCTTTCTGCCAGGCCTCTTACAAGACAGTGGCCTTTCCCCTGAGAGTTCCAGATGCCCCTCATTTCCTCACTGGGGATTGCTCCAACTGCCTGTGGCTGTAGCTAAAGTGAGATGTTTTTTGTTGTTGCTGAGATCAGATCTGTGGTGAATTCTAAAGTGAGGTCTCCTTGAGTTGCAGCCTACTACTGACCAAGTGCTTAAAGTTTGGCACTAGTTAGTACATAGAAAAGGAAATGGTTTGTGGTTTCCAACATATCCCGGAGCACCTGGGAACTCTAGTTTTGAACCTTTTAATTAGACAGTCTTCAGCTGCCAAAAGCTGTAAACTTCTTTTTCCTTGAAACTTCATATAGTGCAGTTCCTATAACACAAAAATCGAATCAGAATTGAAAAATGAAAGAATTGTCAAGATCAGCAGTACAGAATTACCATCAAGTCTTTTATAGGCTTCCCTCCATTAATCCCCAGCAGTGAGGGAAGTCTGGCTTCCAAACTGTCATTAGACTAGCTCTTTCGTTATTATGGTTCTGTTTTTGTATTAAGTAATCCTTCAGTAGTTTTTCAAATATACCCGCTAGTGTCAACAGTCACAAGATTTTTAATTACTTATAATTGAAAAAATGTTGCCTATTGGTAATAGTATAATTTGTTCCAGTATTTGTGATCACTTCTGTCAATGCCCCAATCATTAAATCTACTTTTCTACTTATTCTTCACCTGCACACAATCAGCTAAGTGTAATTGTGGATACAGAACTATTCCCAAGAAGGACCCCCAAGTGAGCCTTCCTTCTGCCTAGAAATCCTGCCGCATTTTTCCTAGATCTTTCATGCTTACACTTTCCTTCCTCAATCATTATCCTACACTGCATTCTCCAGTTTCCCTCCCTTGTACATTCACTCCAAAAACATTTATTGAACCCTGTATATGCTTCTGCTTGCTAGTGACTTAGTAGCCATGTTGGTTATCTGATCGACTGTCATGATATTGCAGTGCTTATATTCACGTAAGCATTATTTTACTTCATAATGACCCAAAGCACAAGGGCAGTGAAGCTGGCAAGTCAGACATGCCAAAAAGAAATGATTAAATGTATGTGTGTATATAAGAAAAAATAGTATACATAATATTTGATACTATGGTTTCAAACATCCACTGGGGGTCTTGGATCATATTCCCCACGGATAAGGGGACCTACTATATAGCCAAGTCCTTGTTTTTGTAAACAAAAATTTGCCTATAGCCCACAAAGTCTAAAATGTTTATGATCTACTAGACCTTTATAAAGATGTTTGTTGAACTTTGCTCTAAAAAAAAAAAATCAATCTCATTAAACCAAACATTCAAATTCTAATTTACCCACACCCTAATGATTGACTTGGAATTTCCCCTTCAAAATATCTAATGGCAGTTGCAAGAGTCCACCCATCTGTGCTGGTTTCCACTTGTCACTGCTTCCATGCTGGAAATATGAAGTCCCAAAGAGTCACAGCTGTTATTGATACATTCCTTGATTCATTGCCCCAACTAAACAAACATTAACTCTCCACCACAAACACAGACAGTTTTACAAATGTGGCTTTCTAATTGAGGCATTGACAGGATATTCCAAGCTTGTTATAACAGTGGTAGAGTTCATCATGCCCAGTAGAGTAATGATTGTCACTGGCAGGGAATTGCCTTCCCCAGCAGAGAGGTAGGAGAGGTTAAACTACTCTGCCTAGTTGAGAAATAATTGTCAAGTATTAGCACCAAAGGGACAGATAGATTTCACATCATAGCTACCTATCCTTGGTGATGCCCAAGGTAAACTAGAGGACTTGTTCTCACTTCTGGCTGTACATTAGAATCTCCTGGGAGCTTGTGAAAAATACTGATGCACAGCCCTAGCTGGTTTGGCTCAATGGGTAGAGCGTTGGCCTCCAGACTGAAGGGTCTCCTGTTTAATTCTGGTCAAGGGCACATACCTGGGTTGCAGGCTTGATGTCCAGTAGAGGGCGTGTAGGAGGCAGCTGATCAATGGTTCTCTCTCATCATTGATGTTTCTATCTCTCTCTTGCTCTCCCTTCCTCTTTGAAATCAATAAAAATATATTTAAAAAATACTGATGGAGACAACCAAGATGGTGGCATAGATAAACACCTGTACTTGCTGCCTCTCACAACCAGCCAAAACTACAACTAAAATACAAAACAAATATCATCCAGAACCACGGAAAAACTGGCTGAGTGAAAGTTCTACAACTAGAAGGAAAGAAAAAAGTGCATTGAGACTGGTAGGAGGTGTGGAGGTGCGGAGGTGTGGAGGTGCGCACAAAACGGGCTGGCAACTGGGTGTGTTGTAGTTTTCTTCAATCAGGGGGGGAGATACAAGCTCCAAATTGCTCTGAACTCCAGTTCTAGGTGAGACTCTGGGGACCCAGACTCATACGGGGAGAAACTGTACTGTCTGGCATTGGGCCGGAACATGAGGGCAGCTTTCTCTCAGAGGTGCTCGCAGTGATCATTGTTCCTGTACGGGACCGCGGGACAGAGAAACCCGGGGACCTCCCCAGTTGCAGGGCTGACTGGCAGCCATTGCTGTTTGCTCCACCCTGGTGATTCCCTGAGACCCCGCCCCACCCAATTTACAACCCCACCCAAGCTATGCACAGCGACATTTGTATATGAATGGTCCGTCTTTTTGCAGCCTAAAACCTAACAAACTGTAGGTGGGTCAGAGAGCTCCAAAACTTGCAAAAGGAGGCCCAAGGTCCAGCAGCAACAGCCTGCCTTGCTTCACACTGGGCCTCATCTGGGCACTTTCAAACCCCAAACAAAGAGGAGGAATCTGCAGATCTCTCTGTAGCTTCTACTGGGTTGTCTCAGGCAGTGGCTGACTTTGCACCTCCTTGGAGATCCAAGAGCCAGTATACCCAGTGATCAGTGTGAGACCATACCAGATCACAACTCTTCACATCCATAAGTGACACACTCAAGGGGCAGACTCAGTGAGCACCAAAGCCCCACTGAAGCAAGTCCTGCCATGTAAGGGTGTCTCCAGCACAGCAGTTCTTCCATTGTAGACACAGCTGGTCCACACAGCCAATTGGCCTGGAGGTCAATTCCTCCCAGTGATACCAACAGCAATCAAGGCTTAAGTACAACAAAACTGTGCACACAGACCATAAAGGAGTGCACCAAGAGTGTCCACCTCAGGTAATTAGGGAGGCTGAGCCACTGGGCCCTATAGGACACCTAGCACACAAAGCCACTCTATCAACACAGGGAAGCAGCCAAAATGCAGAGACAAAGAAACATGTCACACATGAAAGAAATGAAGGAAAGCAAACTACTAGATATAGAGTTCAAAACCACAGTTATAAGGTTACTCAAGAATCTTCTAGAAACCTCCAAGAAATTTAGTGAGATCCTCAAGGATATGAAAAAGGACCAATTAGAAATTAAGCATACACTGACTGAAATAAAGACTAATATACAGAAATCCAAGAGCAGATTAGAGGATCCTAAGAATCAAGTCAAAGATTTGAAATATGAAGAAGGGAAAAACACCCAACCACAAAAAGAAAAAAGAAAAGCAAAAAGAAAAAAAGAATCCAAAAATATGAAGATAGTGTAAGGAGCCTCTGGGTCTACTTCAAGCATACCAACATCCGAATTATAGGGGTGCCAGAAGAAGAGAGAGAGCAAGATATTAAAAACCTATTCGAAAAAATAATGACAGAAAACTTCCCCTACCTGGTGAAAGAAATAGACTTACAAGCTCAGGAAGCGCAGAGAACCCCAGACAAGAGGAATCCAAAAAGGACCACACTAAGACACATCAAAATTAAAATGCCAAGGGCAAAAGACAAAGAGAGAATCTTAAAAGCAGCAAGAGAAAAACAGTTAGTTACCTACAAGGGAGTACCCATACGACTGTCAGCTGATTTCTCAACAAAAACTATGCAGGCCAGAAGAGAGTGGCAAGACATATTCAAAGTGATAAATAGCAAGAACCTACAACCAAGATTACTCTACCCAGCAAAGCTATCATTTAGAATTGAAGGTCAGATAAAGAGCTTCACAGATAAGAAAAACCTAAAGGAGTTCATCATCACCAAACCAGTATTATATGAAATGCTGAAGGGTATTCTTTAAGAAGAGAAAGAAAAAGAAAAAGGTAAAGATAAAAACTATGAACATCAAAGTGACAACAAATACATATCTATCAACAAGTGAATCTAAAAATCAAGTGAATAAAAAATCTGATGAACAGAATAAACTGGTGAATATAATAGAATCAGGGGCATAGAAAGGGAGTGGACTGACAATTCTCGGGGGAGAAGGGGTGTGAGGGGTGAGGGAAGAGATTGGACAAAAATCTTACACCTATGGACGAGGACAGTGGCGGGGGTGGTAAGGGCATGGGGTGGGGTGCAAACCGGGTGGAGGGGAGCTATGCAGGGGGAAAAAAGAGGAACAACTGTAATAATCTGAACAATAAAGTTTTATTTTAAAAAATACTGATGCACAGGCTTTACCCCATACCAATTAAATCAGCATTTAATAGGATGGGCCTGGGTATGGGTATTATTATTCTAAAACACCAATATTCAACTTGTTTTTAGAAAGTAATTTAAATTTATTCCAAACACCCAAATATCATTTCCCACTCATTACAGTGGTATTATTCTTGACAAACCTTAATGATGACCTCAGTTTTCAAAAGAAAAAAAAAAAAGGACATAAAATGTCATAACTTCACCTTATATATTTCTCTTTTTTTCTTTTTCTTTAGGCTATTTTAGCATCTTGGCTGGATTTTTCTCTCTTTTTCTCTGTCCATGAAAAACACCAGCAAGGAACTTTTTTTTTTTAATTTTCCATTTAGATTAAATTCACCCCGATGGATATATTCAAATGCTTTATAAATTGTTACCTCCATAACTGAAAGTTTAAAGCAGGCCTATTATTGGCTGAGCATTTCTTATGTATTCACTGTGGCATTAGACCCTTTCATTCATTATCTCATTTCATCGTCAAAACATTTCAGATAGATTGTACTTGTTAATTTTACAATGAGAATCCTGAAGCAAAGGAACTTTAAAAGCCTAACCCAAGTTTGTCTAAACAAATAATAATAATATGAGAATATGAACTCATGAATGTCTTGACTCCAAAGCACATGTCATGCCACTACTCCACTACACTCCTTTTTGGTTTGATCATCACTGCCCTCTTTATCAGAATCACTTACTTTAGCCTCCACTTCCAAGCCCAGACTTTCTTTTCTTAAAAGGAATTAGTTATCTTTTCAAAAAGACAAGTGTCAAACACCAGAACCATTAACATTCAGCATCCTTGAACATTTGTCTTCTTGGTATTATCACCCTTGTCTACATAATAGCATAAGCTGAGATAAATCTAGAAGAAAGGAAGGGAGGAAGGAAATAACAGAAATAGGGCTTTTTCTACTTACTAAGTAAAGTCCATTGGAAAATTAACTTGATATCTTAGGACAAATTTACCTATTTGTAAAATTGTATCAATGATATTGTCCTGCACAGATATTGTGAATATAAAATAAAACAATGTACTGCGACTTTTCTATTTACCTATGCTCATGGTGCTTTCTTCTCATTCATTCATTTACTCAATATTTTCTGAGTTCTTTTTTAGAGCCATACTTTACTTGAGTTGCTGGGAATATAGAACTAAAGGAACTCATGATCAACTGGTGAATACCAATTCAGATAGAGACATATTTAATCTGGGATGGTGATTGGGTGATGCTCAAGGTGCTCTAGGTACACCTGGCCATACCTAGAGTTTGGGATAAAAATTGGCTTTATGGAGGGTATGGCACCTGAGGTGACTTGAATAATTAGTAAAAGTTAGTAAGATAAAACATGCAGTATAAAGTATGTGCTATGAGCATTCCAACCGAGGGAAGAATATAACTAAAGCACCAGGGAAGCATAGTTTGTTCAGAAATTTTAAGTTGCTCTGTTGAGCACATGGGAAAGCAGGAGAAGATGGTGGCAAGAGCAGTATCTCTGTATCCCAAATTTCTACTTAGAGTATAAATGGAAAATGTTTAACAATAACTGGATGGCAAATACTCAGCTGATATTTAGATAAAGTTCAGCTTTGTCTGTCAAACCAGCTTGATAATTCTTGAATTGTAGATAAGTTATCTGTTTCTAATATTACTTCCTTTTAAACCTCTATTTAGATTTCATGCTTAAGATGAAAAAGATTTGAACTCAAATTAGAATGACAGGTGATAAAAATTCCAGAATTCTGAGAAATAGACATTATCTACTAAGTGACAAGATGGCATTGAGAAATAGAAGGACAGTTTTTCTTTTGTGGTTGATGAGATGTAGAAAGATTTATTTGTGTGGAAATATATTCCTGGGTTTCCAAAGTCCCATTTTCTTTAACCCAGTCCTGGAAGAGGTGCAGCTGGGGATTCAGCAGAGCTAGAAGCAAAACCAGTGTCCAAAGTTTCCATTCAATGGTGGAGCTGGGTCTGGTACAGCATTAAGCTCGTTGCAGTCTATCAGTCCAATATGTGGAATCCACACGGCCCTGTGGCCAAATTCAGGAGTGTGAGAGTCCCACAAGCCAGGAGTCAAACATGAGCAAGCAAGAGAGTTAAGAGAGCAAACCCCTTTGTTTAGGAGCTTAAGTATCTCAAATCTTCTCATGCTTGCAGTGTCCATGCCTACTCTGGCCAATGACCTGTTCCCAGATGTCATTGCCTGTCAAGTACCTTCCCTAGACTTTAGTGGGCACATGTCCCTTCCTCCAGGTATCTGTGGGGAATAGACCTGGGGAATGCTAAACTGCAACTTCCTAGCAAAGCTGCACAAATGAATGCCTATAATATTTGACTTTCCCTTTGCTCCTTTCAAGTTATTTAATAAGCAGGTTAAATCACAATGGTATTAAATGGATAAAAGAAAAATTATCCTAACAAAATGTGGATAGCTGTTACTGATATTTATACGTATCATGGGTTTATAAATACAGTGGAACCTCAGTTCTCGAACTTAACTCATTCCAGAAGGTTGTTTGTCAAGCAATTTGTTCAAAAACCGAATCATCCACCCCCGCCCCCTCATTAGAAATAATGTAACTTGAATTAATCTGTTCCATAACCCTAAATAATTCTGTTTTAACTTTTCTTATATACAGTACATGTCTAATATACTGTTTAATCTATAAAAAAAAAACACATTTCTTTTCTTAAATGTATTGAACCAACCCCTACTAGTCTTAAACAATCACTTTCAGCACTCATTTCAAGGGTGTAGCATCTTCGTTTTTTCCGTACCACTGCCTCTGAAATACTGTCGCCTGCTAACTGCTTTTCCTTTATCCAAATCAGCAACAGTTTTTCTACCTCTTCAATGGCCTGTGATCATTGCTTTGTGAGCACTTTCATACCCTTAGCAATATCAGTACACTTGATGGCCTCTTTACATTTTAAAATTGTGCTTATCATCCATTTCACCAGCAACAAAACCAAAAGAAAATATTCACAGTACGGTTAACTGACTCACATTCTCTCATTTGTTTGTGGCCTGAGAAATGTTTTTTGTCATGCTGATGTATCAGCATAAAGGGTTTTCAAGTCCAGAAATGAATTTTTGTTAGGAAATGGACACATTTTTTCCATGAACAACTTGTTCAAGAACCGGTTTGAGATGGGAAACATTCGAGAACCAAGGTATGACTGCAATTAATAGCTGAGGTAAAAGTTCTGCTTTTAACAAGCTGAGATTCTTATTTTTGAAACCACCTCAAAGCCAAGGAGAAATCTTTATCTTTGATAAAATATGGAAACAGCTGTTAGGGATCACTCCATACATAAAAAGATATAAACAGGAATTGTTAAGAGCAACAAAATTTAAGCTAGGATGAAGGAAGATGCCAAGAAAGAACACATACTTGCTGCAGACTACCCTGAAGGTCAAAAATTTCCAAGGACTTCTTTCTAATGGTAAAGGCATACATTTTATGATAATTATCAAATGGTAGATATGGAAAGTAAACAAAGGTAATCTAATATCCTCATAATTGGTATTTCTGATGAAGAGAACAAAAGATAATGTCAAAGTCATAAGTCAGAAAAAAATTTCTAATAGGAGATTCACCTCTATAGATCAAATGGCTCTGCATATTTCAGGGTTATTGTTACATAACAATCACAACTATCATATTGGCAAATAATAAAAATAATGCACCAAGTATTTTTTGGAGGGCAAGGAAAGTATTCTCCCATTCTCTATTGATGAGCACATAAATTCATCGTGTTTCTGGAGGAGCATTAAAAATTATACATCAAAAATATTTTAATTTTGAAATAGTTAGCTTTTGACTTAATTTCTTGGAATTGATACTAATTGCTTAATAGAATATTCATGATAAGGCATAGGTAAAAATATGTTCACCACAATGTCATTCTTTTTTTTTTATTTTTATTTTTTTTATGGCTTAAAGTATTACAAAGGGTATTACATATGTGTCCATTTTATCCCCCCGCCCTAGACAGTCCCCTAGCCTCCCCTATTCCCCAGTGTCTTATGTCCATTGGTTATGCTTATATGCATGCATACAAGTCCTTTAGTTGATCTCTTACCCCCCTACCTCCTGCCCCCAACCCTCCCCGGCCTTCCCGCTGCAGTTTGACAATCTGTTTGAGGCAGCTCTGCCTCTGTATCTATTATTGTTCAAAAGTTTATAATGGTCTCTATTATCCATGAATGAGTGAGATCATGTGGTATTTTTCCTTCATTGACTGGCTTATTTCACTTAGCATAATGCTCTCCAGTTCCATCCATGACGTTGCAAATGGTAAGAGTTCCTTCCTTTTTAGAGCAGCATAGTATTCCATCGTGTAGATGTACCACAGTTTTCTAATCCATTCATCTACTGATGGGCACTTAGGCTGTTTCCAGATCTTAGCTATGGTGAATTGTGCTGCTATGAACATAGGGGTGCATATATCCTTTCTGATTGGTGTTTCTGGTTTCTTGGGATATATTCCTAGAAGTGGGATCACAGGGTCAAATGGGAGTTCCATTTTCAGTTTTTTTGAGGAAACTCCATACTGTCTTCCATAGTGGCTGCACCAGTCTGCATTCCCACCAGCAGTGCACAAGTGTTCCTTTTTCGCCACATCCTCTCCAGCACTTGTCATTTGTTGATTTGTTGATGATAGCCAGTCTGACAGGTGTGAGATGGTACCTCATTGTTGTTTTGATTTGCATCTCTCGGATGATTAGTGACTTTGAGCATGTTTTCATATGTCTCTTGGCTTTCTGAATGTCCTCTTTTGAAAGGTGTCTATTTAGGTCCTTTGCCCATTTTTTGGTTGGATTGTTTATCTTCCTTTTGTTAAGTTGTATGAGTTCCCTATAAATTTTGGAGATTAGGCCCTTATCAGATATGACATTGGCAAATATGTTTTCCCACACAGTGGGTTTTCTCCTTGTTTTGTTGATGGTTTCTTTAGCTGTGCAGAAGCTTTTTATTTTGATGTAGTCCCATTTGTTCATTTTCTCTTTAGTTTCAAGTGCCCTAGGAGCTCTATCAGTGAAGAAATTGCTTCGGCATATGTCTGAGATTTTGTTGCCTTTGGATTCTTCTAGAATTTTTATGGTTTCCTGTCTTACATTTAAGTCCTTTATCCATTTTCAGTTTATTTTTGTGTATGGTGTAAGTTGGTGGTCTAGTTTCATTTTATTGCATATATCTGTCCAATTTTCCCAACACCATTTATTGAAGAGACTATCTTGACTCCATTGTATGTTCTTCCCTCCTTTGTCAAATATTAATTGAGCATATTGGTTCTGGCCGATTTCTGGGCTCTCTATTCTATTCCATTGATCTATATGCCAGTACCAGGCAGTTTTGAGAACAGTGGCTTTGTAATACAACTTGATATCTGGTATTGAGATCCCACCTACTTTGTTCTTTTTCAGGATTGCTGCAGCTATTCGGGGTCTTTTTTTATTCCAGATGAATTTTAGGAGAGTTCGTTCTAGATCTCTGAAGTATGCCGTTGGTATTTTAATGGGAAGTGCGTTGAATTTATAGATTGCTTTGGGTAGTATGGACATTTTAATGATGTTGATTCTACCAATCCATGAACACGGTATGTTCTTCCATCTGTTTATGTCTTCCTCTATCTCTTTTTTCAAAGTCCTGTAGTTTTCTGAGTAGAGGTCTTTTACCTCTTTAGTTAAGTTTATTCCTAGGCAGATTAATTTTTTTGGTGCGATGGTAAACGGGATTGTTTTTATAATCTCTCTTTCTGAAAGTTCACTATTGGTGTATAGAAATGCCTCAGATTTCTTGGGGTTAATTTTGTATCCTGCTACATTGCCAAATTCATGTATTAAGTCTAGTAGCTTTTTGATGGAGTCTCTAGGGTTTTGTATGTATAATATCATGTCGTCTGCAAATAAGGACAGTTTTACTTCCTCTTTTCCAATTTGGATGCCTTTTATTTCTTCTTCTTGCTGAATTGAAATGGCTAACACTTCCAGTACTATGTTGAACAGGAGTGGTGAGAGCGGGCATCCCTGTCTTGTTCCTGTTCTTAGGGGAAATGGTGTTAGTTTTTGTCCATTGAGTATGATGTTGGCTGTGGGCCTGTCATATATGGCTTTTATTATGTTGATGTATGATCCTTCTACTCCCACCTTGCTGAGAGTTTTTATCAAAAATGGGTGTTGGATTTTGTCAAATGCTTTTTCTGCATCAATTGATATGACCATGTGGTTTTTTTTCTTTCAATTTGTTTATGTGATGTATCACGTTTATTGATTTGCGGATATTGTACCATCCTTGTATCCCCAGGATAAATCCTACTTGGTCATGGTGTATGATCTTTCTGATGTACTGCTGGATCTGATTTGCTAAGATTTTGTTGAGGATTTTGGCATCTATGTTCATGAGGGATATTGGCCTGTAATTCTCTTTCATTGTGTTGTCTTTACCTGGTTTTGGTATTAGGGTGATGCTGGCTTCATAGAATGAGCTTGGAAGTGTTCCTTCCTCTTGAATTTTTTGTAGTAGTCTGAGGAGGATAGGTTTTAGTTCTTCCTTGAATGTTTGGTAAAACTCCTCTGTGAAGCCGTCTGGTCCTGGGCTTTTGTTTGCTGGAAGCTTTTTGATGACTGCTTCAATTTCTTCCATAGTTATTGGCCTGTTGAGATTTTTAGATTCTTCCTGATTGAGTTTTGGAATGTTGTATTTTTCTAGGAATTTGTCCATTTCCTCCAGGTTGTCTAGTTTGTTGGAGTAGAGCTGTCCATAGTATTTTTTAACAATCATTTGTATTTCTGTGGGGTCTGTTGTTATTTCGCCTCTATCGTTTCTGATTTTGTTGATTTGGGTCCTCTCTCTTTGCTTCTTGGTGAGTCTGGCTAGAGGTTTGTCAATCTTGTTTATCCTTTCAAAGAACCAGCTCTTGGTTTCATTGATTTTCTGTATTGTTTTTTTTGGTCTCTATGTCATTTATTTCTGCTCTAATCTTTATTATCTCCTTCCTTCTGCTCACTCTGGGGTTTTCTTGTTGCTCTCTTTCTAATTCTTTGAGTTGTAGAGTTAGCTGATTTACTACCATTTTTTCTTGTTTTTTGAGATAGGCCTGTAGAGCTATAAACTTCCCTCTAAGGACTGCTTTCATTGTGTCCCATAGGTTTTGGATTGTTGTGTTTTCATTGTCATTAGTTTCCAGGATGTTTTGAATTTCTTCTTTGATTACATTGGTAACCCAATCAATATTTAATAGCATGCTATTCAGCTTCCAGGTGTTTGAGTATTTTGGGTTGTTTTTATTGTAGTTTATTTCTAATATGCCATCGTGGTCTGTGAAGATGCTTTTTATGAGTTCAATCTTCTTGAATTTGGGGATACTTTGCTTGTGACCCAATATATGGTCTATTTTTGAATATGTGTCATGAGCACTTGAGTAGAATGTATATTCCGTGGCACTGGGGTGAAGTGTTCTGAAGATCTCTATTAAGTCCATCTGATCTAGTGAGTCATTTAGGATTGCTGTATCTTTGCTGATTGTTTGTCTAGAGGACTTATCCAGTGCTGTCAGTGGTGTATTAAAGTCCCCTACTATGATTGTATTGTTGTTGATCTCTCCTTTGATATCTTCCAGGAGTTTTTTTATGAATTTGGGTGCTCCTGCATTGGGTGCATATATGTTTACCAGGGTTATATCTTCTTGTTGTATTGATCCCTTTAGTGTTATGAAGTGGCCTTCCTTATCTCTTGTTATGGCCTTCACTTTGAGGTCTAATTTGTCCGATATAAGTATTGCTACCCCAGCTTTCTTTTCCTTTCCATTTGCCTGAAAGATATTTTTCCATCCTTTCACTTTCAGTCTGTGTGAGTCCCTTCTAATGAGGTGGGTTTCTTGTAGACAGCAGATGTATGGGTCATGTTTTTTTTATCCATTCAGCCACTCGATGTCTTTTGTTTGGAGCATTTAGTCCAGTTACGTTTAAAGTTATTATTGAAAGGTACTTGTTTGTAGCCATTTGTTTGTGTGGCTGTTTTCTTTCTGAGCTTTTTATTATTTCTATACCAGTCCCTTTAGCATTCCTTGCATTGCTGACTTGGTGGTGATAAACTCCCTTAGCCTTTTTTTGTCTGTGAAGCTTCTTATTTCCCCTTCAAGTTTGAATGATAGCCTTGCTGGATAGAGTATTCTTGGATTCAGTCCTTTGCTTTGCATCACTTTGTAAATTTCTGTCCATTCTTTTCTGGCCTGATGTGTTTCTGTTGAGAAATCATTTGACAATCTAATGGTAGATCCCTTGTATGTAACTTTCTGTCTCTCTCTTGCAGCCTGTAAGATTCTCTCTTTGTCCTGAACATTTGCCATGGTAATTATGATGTGTCTTGGTGTGGGTCTTTTTGGGTTCACCTTGTTTGGGACTCTCTGGGTTTGTGTGACTTTTTTCATCCCCACCTCAGGGAGGTTTTCTGATATTATTTCTTCTAATAGGATTTCTAATCCTTGTTCATCTTTCTGTTGTTCTGGTACCCCTATTATTCGTATGTTGTTTCATTTCATGTTGTCCCAAAGCTCCCTTAGGCTCTCCTCCTGTCTTTTCATTTTTTTCTCCAACTGCAGTACATTTTGGGTGTTTTGCTTCCTTGTCTTCTAATTCACTAATTCGGTCCTCCGCTTCTCCTAGTCAACTGTTGATACTTTCAATGGAGTTTTTCATTGCAGCTATATCACTCTTCATTTCTTCTTGGGTCTTACTTAAGTTGTTGATTGTTTCATCTGTTTCTTCTAGCTTCTTCCATATGTTATCGATTTTTTCATCTGTTTCTTCTTGCTTCTTGCAGAGGTTGTTGATTTTTTCTTCCATCCGGTTTATGCACTCTAGGACCCTTATTCTGAATTCTTTTTCTGTCATGTTGCATGCCTCTGTATTACTTAGCTGCTTTTCTGGAGAGTCCTCCTTCTCTTTCCTTTGGGGGTTTCTTTGTCTACCCATGTTTGATCTCACTGACATATCTAGACGTTGAGTCATTCAGTGGTTGCTCCCTTGGTGGCAGTGACTCCTTGGTCTGTGGTTGCTCTTCAGGCGGTTGCGGTAGCAGCTGCTCTTCAGTTGGCAGCAGCTCCTCTGGTGGGGCTGTTCACAGCTGTGGTGGCTCTTCTGGCTGATGGGGCGAGGTTTCACGTACAGCTGCTATTCCTCAGCAGAGGGTGTGGTGCTCTGTAGGTTGCTGTAGCTTGGATCTGCTGTGTTGATTTAAAGGCACAAAATACAACACAACAAGGCACCACGTACCAGGCAGTATACACAAATATATTCACGATATTAATAACCCCAAATAAAGGTGACCACCCGAATTAAGAGAATTAGGGGATAAGGAGGATGGAAGGGAAAAAGATAAAAGAGAAAAAAAGAAAAGAAAAGTAGGGATCAAAAAAAGGAGTGCAAAAATGAAATTGGGAAAAAGGAGGGGGGAAAATAAAAGCGAGAAAAGAAAAAAAAGAAAGAGAAAAAAGAAAAAAAAAGAGCGAAAAGAAAGAATGAAGTGGAAGAGGGGAAGAGACTTTTTATATGAGGAGAATACTCCTATAGAACAGCCATTAATCCCAACAAATTCCAGCAACAGCTCCCTGGAGATGAATGCAACCTAGAAACAACCAATAATATAATGATGAAAATAGAATGGAGAACACTAATCCCAAAATAAAATAAAGAGAAAATAAAATGGCACTTTAAAAAATGGTAAAATGGTAGCAGTAATAATACTGGTTAAAAATAAGAAGGTAGTAATTAAAAGGGTAAAATCAGGTGATGGAAAAAGAAGAAAAAAAGAAAAGAATAAAAAGAAGAAGAAAAAAAATTGGTTTTTTAGTTAAAATGTGAAAAAAGAAAAAAAAATTGCAGTAGTGAAGGTCCTTCGGTTCTTCTATTCTTCAGTGTGGCTCGCCTTAGACCTGCCAGGTTTTCAGGAGAGTGTTGGGTTTCCCTGCGATACACTGTTCCTCTGTGTTGTAAACCACAGTCCTTATTTTAAAGCAGGCCGCATTTGTTTCCCAGACTGCCTTATTTTGTGTTTAGCAAAGAGTCAGTTTGTGGGTCATCCTCTGGGTGGCAGTGTTCTGGGGTTGGCCTCTGAGGCTATAGGGCCTCTCTGTCCAGAGGAAGTTCACTGCCCAGAGCTGGCTGAGTAATAGTTAGTTACTGGCGCTGTGTTGTTGCTGGGATTGAAAATCCCTCTATAGGCCAGACCCTGTTAACTTCCAGGGACTGATCAGGTTATTTTAATCCTTGATGTCCTACAGGGTGGAATCTGGGTGTGGCTGTGCTCCTTGCCTGGGGGCTGGGGGGAGGAGTCTCACTCTCCTGAGAGGATGGCTGCCCCAGACCTGGGCTCAGGGGTGTCTCAGCACTCAATTCGCTGCCACCTCTCCTGGCCCCCTTTCTCTCCTCAGTCTCTCCCCAGATTCCACTCCTCAGCACACTCTCCCTCTCTTCAGCACAGGTGAGTGTCTGTATCTGAAATGCCCCGTGAACAGGATTCAGTGAAAACAAACAAACAAACGCCGGCGGCGGAAACGGGAAAGGCTTGGTTTCTGTAAGCTTCTTCTCTTACCGGGACTGCATGGTCTGGTCAGCTCTTCAGGCTGCCCCCTTTAGGCTCAGTCCTCCTTGATCACAGAACCCAGCTCCCAATTCCCCCGGTGGCGCCAGGAATCCTGCGGTTCTCCTCCCCCCCCCCTCCCCCGGTCAGGGGCTGTGCGTGTCCCAAGGGACATGGCTGTCTGCCACGTGGTCTCCCTCGACCCTCTGGGCTCAGAGGTCTGGCAAACTTTCCTGCCCAAAACCCTGGTTTTTTACCTTTCCAGGGGAGTTCTGCTCTTCCCGGCTGCAAACCGTCTCACCAGCTGAGCAATTCCGCCAATTCGGTGTGGGTGCTATTAGTTTCAGCTGCTCACTCCATTTGCTCTGGGACACCACCTGGGACATGTCTGCCTATATCGCCGCCATCTTCCCTTCCCACAATGTCATTCTTAATAATAGAAATATTTTAAAAATCTCTAGAAATTCATCAATGTGGGCTAAAGGAATATATATATATATATATATATATATATATATATATATATATATATATATGTAGTTACATGAAAAATATTTGAAATATTGGGATACTTACGTATTATCCTATATAATAAGACCCTAATATGCAAATCGACTGAACAGCAGACGACCGGCCACTATGATGCACACTGACCACCAGGGGGCAGAAGCCCAATGCAGGAGCTGCCCCCTGGTGCTCAGTGCACTCCCACAGGGGAAGCACCACTCAGTTCGAAGCCGGGCTCTCGGCTGGTGAGTGCAGCAGCAGTGGCTGGAGCCTCTCCCACCTCCATGGCAGCACTAAGGACCCCTTGGGGAGCTGGCCTAAGCCGGAAGTCAGTCAGCATCCAAGGGGTTCCAGATTGTGAGAGGGCCCAGGCTGGGCTGAGCCCCCCCCCTCCCAGTGCATGAATGTCATGCACCAGGACTCTAGTTATTTTATTAAGTGTTTATCTTTCAGTGAAGGGTGAAATTTATCTTTGGTGAAATTTATGTGTTAGTTTTCTTTCTTTTTGATGTCTATTTCCTTATTTCCTTCAATGTGTACATATTGAAAAGGGGAGAGACTTTCAGAATGGAGGAATATAGTTTGCTAGACCTAAAACCAATTCCTAGAACATGACCACTTGTAGCCCCCCATGTATAAACTGAAAGGGACTTTATGGGAATGGTAAGCAAGATACTTTGATAAGGTGGGGGATGTAGAGTTATAGGAAAGGGCAAATCCAGACCCTGATACTCCAATTTCTTTTAGCATAAGTCCAGTGTTTAGCATTGTGTCCTCAGCACTGAACTAATAGACTCACGTCCATTTTAAGGCAATTATGTATTACATATGTTACCAATTTGGTTACTGATTGGGACCTGGGTTATTTTCATCATGCAGAAAAGGTTTTAAGGTCAATGAAAATGAAAGTAAAACAAAATGGGGTTTATGAAGGTATATTGAAGATGAGGAGTGGGCCAGTGGGGGGAGAGAGAAAAAGAGAGAGATTGAGAGAGATTGGCCAGACTGCTTTAGCTCACTGGGAAGTCAGAGAAAAGGGAGCTTTGGGGACAGGTCCAGGGGTTAGCCCAGGACGATCTGCAACTGCTCATTTCTTCCCTGGTTGCAAGTCTCATGGGGTCCCTTAGAGGTTGGGGGAAACATGCCTGTGGGGGAAGGGAAAAGGAATAGCATGGGTGTGCTCCTTGTAGGGAGAGAGAGATAGAGAGAAAGAGAGAGAGATCATGGGCCCAAACTCCTGGGTTTAACACAGGAATTTTCTCGGTAGATGATTGACAGAAACTATCTTTCTTCTGGGCATAATGCATACAGAAAAATCCTCAGGGTCGAGGCCAAAACCAAATTTCTAATTTCATTATAATTAATCTAGGAACCTAGTGAGATTGCACATCATGTTGCTTTCCTCTGAGCTTGTGCCAAGAACCAGCAGACTCTGAACCTGCCTGCTGGAAGTCTGCTGGGCTGCCCATAGAGCAGTAATCTGAAGGCAATGTTGGTAGAAACCCTGTTCAGTCTCCAGGGCAGGCTCCACCGCAGCCACTCATGTCTAACTTCCTACCTAACATATTTTTTCAATCAACCTCTATCTATCATTTATCAAAAGTTCTACAAGCTATATTATTGAACATGTCAAGATTGATTATGTTTATATATGCATACATCTATGCACAATATATATAATTAAGTTAATTTCATTTGTTGATTTGTTTATCTTCCTTTTGTTAAGTTGTATGAGTTCCCTGTAAATGTTGGAGATTAAACCCTTCTCAGAGATAACATTGGCAAATATGTTATCCCATGCAGTGGGCTTTCTTGTTGTTTTGTTGATGGTTTCTTTTACTGTACAGAAGCTTTTTATTTTGATTAGTCCCATTTGTTTATTTTCTCTTTAGTTTCCATTGCCCTAGGAGCTGTATTGGTGAAGATATTGATTTGGCATACGTCTGAGATTTTGCTGCCTGTGGATTCCTCTAGTATTTTTATGGTTTCTCACCTTATGTATAAATCCTTTACCAATTTTGAGTTTATTTGTGTGTATGGTGTAAGTTGGTGGGCTAGTTTCATTTTTGCATGTGTCTGTCCAATTTTCTCAACACCATTTATAAATGAGACTGTGTTGATTCCGTTGTATGTTCTTGCCTACTTTATTAAATGTTAGTTGAGCATAGTGGTTTGGGTCGATTTCTGGGTTCCCTAGTCTAGTCCATTGGTCTATATGTCTGTTCTTGTGCCAGTACCAGGCAGTTTTGAACAATGTAACAAAGAGCTGGTTCTTTGAAAGGATACAGAAGATTGATGAACCTCTAGTCAGGCTCAACAAGAAGCAAAGAGAAAAAACCCAAATAAACAAAATCAGGAATGAAAGAGGTGAAAAAACAACAGATCCCACAGAAATACAAAGGATTGTTAAAAAATACTATGAACACCTCTATTCCAACAAACTAGACAACCTATAGGAAATGGACATATTCCTAGAAAAATACAACTTTCCAAAACTCAATCAGGAAGAATCTAAAAATCTCAATAGGCTGATAACTATGGAGGAAACGGAAGCAGTCATCAAAAAGCTTCCAGCAAACAAAAGCCTAGGGCCAGATGGCTTCACAGGGGAGTTTTACCAAACATTCAAGGAAGAACTAAAACCTATCCTCCTTAGACTACTACAAAAAATCCAAGAGGAAGGAACACTTCCAAGCTCATTCTATGAAGCCAGCATTACCCTAATCCCAAAACCAGGTAAAGACAAGACAGTGAAAGAGAATTATAGGCCAATATCCCTCATCTACATAGATGCCAAAATTCTCGAAAATTGGATCCAGCATTATATAAGAAAGATCATACACCATGACCAAGTAGGATTTATCCTGGGGATGCAAGGATGGTACAATATCTGCAAATCAATAATTGTGATACATCACATAAACAAATTGAGAGATGAAAACCACATAGTCATATCAATTGATGCAGAAGAAGCATTTGACAAAATTCAGAACCCTTTCTTGATAAAAACCTTCAGCAAAATCAGAATAGAGGGATCATACCTCAACATAATAAAAGCCTTATATGACAAACCTACTGCCAACATCATACTCAATGGGCAAAAACTAAAACCATTTCACCTAAGAACAGGAATAAGACAGGAATGCCCACTTTCACCACTCCTATTCGACATAGTACTGGAAGTGCTAGCGATAGCAATTAGACAGGAATTAGAAATAAAAGATATCTAAATTGGAAAAGAAGATGTAAAACTGTCATTATTCACAGATGACATGATACTGTACATAGAAAACCCTAAAGACTCCATCAAAAAATTATTAGACTTAATAAATGAATTCAGCAATGTAGCAGGATACAAAATTAATGCCAAGAAATCTATGGCATTTTTATAAACCAATAGTGAACTTACAGAGAGAGAGATAAAAAAAATCCCTTTTACTATCACACCAAAAAAATTAAGATACCTAGGAATAAACTTAACTAAGGAGGTAAAAGACCTGTACTTGGAAAACTACAGGACACTGAAAAAAGAGATAGAGGAAGACATAAACAGATGGAGGAACATACTGTATTCACGGATTGGTAGAATCAACATCATCAAAATGTCCATACTACCCAAAGCAATCTACAGATTCAATGCACTCCCCATTAAAATACCAACAGCATATTTCACAGACCTACAGTGAACTCTCTAAAATTCATCTGGAATAAAAAAAGGCCCCAAATAGCTGCAACAATCCTGAGAAAGAAGAACAAAGTAGGAGGGATCTCAATATCAGATATCAAGCTGTATTACAAAGACACTGTTCTCAAAACATATGACTTTTGAGAATGGAGATTAAAAAAAAAAGTGTGACTTAAGTAAATTATTACTACCATATGTCTAAAAATACTTTTCTCAGTCGATCTAGAAACTTTAGATTATGTATAAGCATGCCTGTGTATTATTTTCATTACTCTAGAATTTTTTCAGAGTGTAATCTAAATTAATTTTTTCATTTTTATATGGTGCCTCAAACATAGTGACAATGGATAATTCTTGCTGGGTGAATGAATCGTGAATTTTCCTGTGGCTTTGGGATTTAGCAGAACAAAAGGTTTGATATCTGATAAAGCTAATTTTGAATCTAGGCTGCCTTGCTTGAAAGTCATTTAACTTCTCTGAGGCTTTGATGCATCATCTCGAAAATGGAAGTTCTAGTTTCCTCACAAGGTCAGTTTGAGGATTAAATGAGATAATGACTATCAGAAGAACATCAATGGTGATAACAGTATTCCTTGATTTGCATTGCACCTTTCTGGTCAAGCGATACAGGTTTATTGCAGCTATTTGTGCTACTGGTATATTTGAATGGTATATGCCAGATCTCATGGGGCATGTAGGTATAAATTGACTAACAAGGCTGGTGTGTGTATTTTTTGGGGGGGCGGGAATCTGAGTATTGATGATTCAACCTACATAGACCTAATTATCTTGCTAACATTGTTCTGTGCAGTTTGACCTATTCCACCTGAGAATGTCTCAGTTCTGCTGATTTTTAGAGGTAGAAATAAAATCCTTACCTACTTATATTTCAGAAGATCTGAGATAAGATATGGAGAGAGGGGAATACATTGTCCATCTGTAAAAAAAAAAAAAAGATATAGGGTCACACTATTTTCTAAGTGTGTTTCCTATATCCTCTAGGTTTTGCTGAACCCTTCCAGATCTCCCGAGGATATGGCAAAGGGAAAGGTACCTGAGTCCTATCCCCACTTCAATCAGAACAGTTCCATTTTCATCTGGTTTATTTCATGTAATTCTATGGAAGATTATGTTTGAATGAATGACACTACTGCTAAAATAAAGTTAAAAGCTACATATATGGAGTCAAAAACACTGTGTTTGGTATCAGGAAATGGTGATGATGATGATGATAAATAATACCTATACAGCACATTTTAGTTTAATGGGAATTCTCACATATAGTACTTTATGTAATCCTTACAAATAGACATTATAAAGTAGGTATCTTATTATCCTCATTTTGCAAATATTGAATACTGAGGCTCAGGTAGTTTAAATGGCTTGCTTAAGTAGTATGGCTAATTAGTGATAGAAGTGGGATTAAAACCTACATGTTATAATATACTGAACTGGCTTTATGACTGGGCTTTGCTAGTTACTGGCTGTGCAAATCTCATCCTCTTTGGTACTTAGTTTCCTCATGTGTAAAGTGGGGTTTAGGGTAGAAGGACTCCACTTTAATATTGGAGCTCCAAATGAATTGTGGTTGGAGAAAAATATTCAGTGATTTTAAACATAAAAACTGGTCCAGCTAGTGTTGCTCAGTAGTTGAGCATAGACCCATGAACCAGGAGGTCATGGTTCAATTCCCAATCAAGGCACATGCTTGGGTTGCCGCTTGATCCCCAGTAGGGGGTGTGCAGGAAGCAGGCAATCAATGATACTCTCTCATCCTTGATGTATCTCTCTCTCTCTCTCCCTCTCCCTTCCTCTCTCTGAACTCAATAAAAAACAACCATAAGTAAAAAATAAAAACTGCTTCCTTAGATTAAATAACATTGGACCTCCCCTGCTGATTAGATTACATTTGATTATAGCAAAACCGTCCATACTATGTGCAATTATAGGCAATTTTAACCATCATATACTATTTTGTAGTTATAAAACTTTCTGTAAAATTCATTGCAAAATGAGACATCTTCTGCAAGCAGACATACATATATGCACAAACATACAGGCATCTGCATCTCATATGAAATTGCCAGTTGTACAGCTGTCTTAGTCAGCTTGGGCTGCCATAACTAAATACCATAGACTGGGTGTCTTAAACAACAGGATTTTGTTTCTCAGGGTTCTGGGGGCTGGGACTTTCAAGATCAAGGTGCCAGCAGATTTGGTTTCTACTGAGAGCCCATTTTCTGGTTTGAAGACTGCTGCCTTCTCACTGTGTACTCATAAAGGCCGGGGGTGGGGAGAGTGTAGAAAGTGAGCTCTGCCGTCACTGGTTTGACTCAGTGGATAAAGCATCAGCTTGCAGACTGAAGGGTCCCAGGTTTGATTATGGTCATGGGCACATGCCCACATTGCAGGCTCCATCCCCAGTAGGGCGTGCAGGAAGCAGCCAATCAATGATTCTCCTATTATTGTTGTGTGTGTTTTTTTTTCTCTCTCTCCCTTCCTCTCTGAAATTTAAAAAAAAAAAAAGGAAGAAAGAAAAGAAAGTGATCTCTGTTCCCCTTTCTTATTCTATCTATAAAGGCATTAATCACATCTTGAGGGCCCCACCTTCACGTCCTTATCTAAAGCTGCTATCTCCCAAAGGCCCCACCTCTTAATGCCTTCACTTTGGGGGTTAGAACTTCAATGTAGGCAGTTTCCAGTCATTTAGAGGTGAATTCCAAGTGCTGTCAAACATTGTTCTACAGTGTACTGCTCTTTAACAGTGATCCCCAAGTTTTGTCAAACACTGTTATACACTGTTTCCTGATGTTGATCAATGATTTCCAAGTGTTTTCAAACACTTTTATACAGTTTCCAGGCATTTACGTATTTCTAGTTTAATCACAACACTTTAATCACAGGGTAAAGAAAACTCTTGTAGTAATGAGCTGAAATCCAATTCCCAGTTTTTAAAGCAAGGCATACCTATTGAGAATTAACAGTGAAGCACTCTGATAGAAAAAAAATCACTAAAATATAAATGACTGATAGTGCTCTGTATGTTTTTAATTAAAATGTGGTTGTTATGTAAAAATCTAGCTTGTAGAATTCACATACTTCAGTTGGTAGAAGTAAGAAATCTCAAGTTTTTCAAACATCTTTTTGCTGGATTTGGTAACACATTTGTTAGTTTATCATAGGATCATGTTTCTTTAGCTGTTGGCCCATTCACAACTTCTGAACCCAAAGACTGAGCTCAAAGCCTACCTTCGCTATGGAACTTGTCTGACTACTTCAGGCAAGGAAAGTTACTTCTACTGTATTCTTTCAAGACCTTGGTTATATCTATATTATTGTATTCTTCACATCCTGGTGAGTATCTCAGGGTATTTCTGGATCTGAATAGAATATGTGGTACCTAGTGTGTACTAACTAGATTGGATAGAACCAGTACTAGGGCTACCTGTAGGCTCTCTACTGACCCTAGATAGGGAGTGAATTACACCTAGTTTTAGGGCCGGAGAAAGAAAAATGACCTACGAAATGAGCCAGGAAAACAGTGGAATCAGCGTTGGCAGGGGGTAGACAAATTCTAATGTCTTCCTCTAACAAGATCAGGCACATAGCTAGAAACCTGGTGATGTGTAATTGGTTTTGATCATTCTTCTATGTAGATTGTGTTGGACAAAGTTAGATTTATGTGAAGCAATCAGCCTTGCTATTAAAACTCATTGCTCAGTTAATTTATTCTATGACTAGGTTTGACTTGTTTATTAAAATATAAGTTTCACAAATGTAATTCTAAATAGATAAAACAAGACTTAGTAAACTGGTAGCACAGAAGCCACTAGTCACTCAACTTGTATAATAGTATACCTTTCTTGTATAATAGTGTATCTTTTTTATTTTTGTAGTTAAAAGTCCAACATCTGTTCCCCATTTGTTCTAGAGAAGCTCACTCTAATATAGGCTGCTGGGATGAGCAACTGATGTGAATCCTGGAATTTCTGGAGCCATTTTATAACCAGTCTGCGGAAGGATCTGGCACAGGTAGGAGAGCAGAACTGACATAATTGTAAAGAAATAGAGCTACTAATGAACCTTTGGTTCAAAATTGGAAGCATATATAACCTCTGAGCTTTGCAGTTAATGAACCAGTCAGTTTTCTTTATTCTTGAAATATGTTTGATTTGAGTTTTGCAATAATTTATACTGAAATACATCTGATCCACATAGTTTTCTCTGTGTCAGGCCTGATGCTGAACTCTTTAGGTAGGTTATCTCATTTAATCCTTCCCGATAAACTATAAAAAAGGTGTGACAGACATTCCTGTTGATCTCAGATATAGTATCAGAATTATCATTAGCACAGAGCTCTGGTGGCCTTTCCTAACCAACTACAGGAGGACAAGGACAATGAAAGTGACCACTTTCTCTTCCATAAACCATTCTGCTGGAAAGCTGTGGGGCTAATGCAGCACACTGGTGAGTATCTCAGGGTACCTAATAAATATCTTTTGAAGAATATTGAATTGGGATAATTAATGTAGAAAGGTTGCCAGAGCAGTGCCATCAATGGCTTCCTCTTTCCAGTGCCTGAGGCCCACAAGCCCAATGAACAAATAACTGCAGTAATTCCTCATAGGCATAAGGAGTTACTTGCTCTGTCTCTGGTCATCTTCCTCAAGCATTTTTTTTCTCTTAGATACGCCTCAGTATCTAACTTATCCCCACTCCTCTCCCTTTAAGCTGACTATTCACTTAGCCTGTCTATCCAAAATTTGATATAGCTTCTATTTGTTCATATTTATCATCCTGGGACTAAACCTTCATTAACTCTGTATAAATAAGCACCTTAGTACATTCCTTATTCAGCCCCTTTGTCAGCTTTATGCCAGAAGTATCCTGCGCTAGTGAGAAGTGAGGTAGTGAATTGCTCCAGGAAGAAATTTCTCATAAATACGAGATTTATCATACTGTTTCATTCCCATAAAGATGAAAATGGTGCTTATGCCTTAATATTCTTTCTTTGGGGGCATCACTAAACCCAGTTGAGTTTTAGGTCAAATAAACTGGTCAGAGAAGTTCATAACGTACCTCTCTTGGAAGGAAAAAAAAATGCACATTCAAGTTTCCCAGAAGTTACTTTAAGGTTTGAAACAGTCACAGTTGATATAGTAGCGATTGTTTCTTGTCACTACCTGGAATTAGAATAGCATCCTCTATGATAAAAGATAGCACACTGTTGATTGTTTTATTTACGGCAATATGTTAGCATCCAAGTGGGTTTTTCCTATTACAACCTACTTACAAGTCTCTGACAGAAAAGAAAATACATCAAATAAAGAACATGGAAAGGACTTCACTTCAAATTAAATAATAAGATTATTTTTGTTCTATTGTGGAATATGAAATCTGGTGCCAATGCTTTCGCATTTCTGATTGTCATTTAGTATGGAGTAGAACCTTGCAGAGGCAATTGCCAATTGCTTGTTGAAATGAAATGGAACATTATTGTGGAAAAAACAACAACCACCTGTGCTGCCTTTCAGTAGGTGTAATTATCTCTAAATTATCCATGGCAGGATTACACAGTATTTGTATTTTTATCAACAAATAGCTCTTCCCTGTCATACAAATTTTGTCAAATAATAAAAAGAAAAGAAAATATGTTCTTTCTTAATATTAAGAAACTTCAAACCAGAATTTCCTGGGTTGTCTCTGTGGCAATGTCTATCCTATCTAATAAAAGAGAAACATGGTAATTGGCGTACGACTGCTATCCTTCCCATTGGCTAATCAGCGAGATATGCAAATTAACTGCCAGCCAAGATGGCGGCCGGCAGCCAGGCAGCTTGAAACTAACATGAGGCTTGCTTGTTTCAGTGACGGAGGACTCCAACGTTCCCCGCCTGCCTTGCCGCCCTCTGAGCCTGCAGTTTAAGAAACATTGTAACAAATATAGAAGCTAAAAAAAACCCCAGAAACCAGCTTTCAGCAAGCCGGGATCTCAGAGCTGGAGTTGATACAGAGTTTCAATTATAGAACTGAAACAAACCAGATACCTGCTTTCAGGAGTGGAGCCCTAAGAGCTGGAGCCTCAGAGCTAAAACTGGCCCAGAATTAAAAAAAGAAAAAAGAAAAAAAGGAGCGGTTGGGAGCTTCCGTCACCCACCAGCCTGAAAACAGCCCTCAGCCCCTCACCCAGACTGGAGAGGCACCCCAGTGGGGACCCCCACCCTGAAGGGTGTGTGACCAGCTGCAAACAGCCCTCAGCCCCTCACCCAGGCTGGCCAGGCATCCCAGTGGGGACCCCCACCCTGATCCAGGACACCCTTCAGGGCAAACCAGCTGGCCCCCACTCGTGCACCAGGCCTCTATCCTATATAGTAAAAGGGTAATATGCCTCCTGGCACCGGGATCAGCGTGACAGGGGGCAGCGCATAAACCCCCTGATCGCCCTGTGACTCTGTGTGTGATAGGGGGTGGGGCCACAACCTCCCTATCTGCCCTGCTCTGTTACTGACAGGCGAAGGTGCCCCAACCTCCTGATCAGCCCTGCTCTGTGCCTGATACAGGGGAGCTCCCCAACCCCCTGATTGCCCTGTGACTCTGTGTGTGACAGGGTGCGGCACCCCAACTCCCCCCCCCCCCACGGGCCCTGCTCTGTGTGTGACGGGGTAGAGCCATAACCTCCCCATCAGCCCTGCCTTGAGTGTGACAGTGGCAGCGCCCCAACAACCTGATCGGCCCTGCTCTGTGGGTGATAGAGGGTGGCGCCGCCCCCCCCCCCCACGGGCCCTACTCTGTGTGTGATGGGGTAGAGCCATAACCTCCCCATCGGCCCTGCCCTAAGTGTGACAGTGGCAGCGCCCCAACCCCTGATGGGCCCTGCTCTGTGCATGACAGGGGGGAGCTCCCCAACCCCCTGATCGACCCTGCTCTGTGCATGACAGGGTAAGGAGCCCCAACCCCCCTGATGGGCCCTGCTCTGTGCATGACAGGGGGTGGCGCCACAACCTCCCTATTGACCCTGCCTTGAGTGTGACAGGGAGTGGTGTCCCAACCCCCCAATCGGCCTTACCCTGAGCATGACTGAGGGTGGCATCACAACCTCCCAATCTGCCCTGCTCTGTGCATGACAGGGGGCGGCGCCCCAACTTCCCAATCGGCCCTGCTCTGAGCTGGACCAGGGCCTGCCCTCTGCCACCCGGGAGCAGGCCTATGCCAGTGGGGCGTTATCTCCCAAGGGGTCCCAGACTGCGAGAGGGCACAGGCCGGGCCGAGGGACCCCCTTTCCCCCCTGAGTGCACAAGTTTTTGTGCACCGGGCCTCTAGTATGCTATATAATAGACTTGATGTAGAAAAATTTGACAATAATATCAGACAAAACCAATGATGACGGTTCATGTAATACCATTACTGCTGCTACTGTTACTACTAACTGTGCTTGTTATACTTAAAAGCCTCCCTGAATCTGATTATTCTTTCCAAGTTTAGAAAACCCCTGTATCATGAGATGAAACTCACTTCTCATTAATTATTTTAATTTACATCAAAATTTAAGAACATCTGGTTTGGGATGAGTCCTAGGATTAAGGATAATGAAACAAACAAGCAAACAAAGCTCTCCAGCTGTGTGGGGAACCTCTAGACTAACCCAAGTGTTTTCTGCACATGACTTTCCACCTAAGATCATCATTATATTGTCTATCAATGACATGAATTTTAAGTAGTTTTACTTCTTGTATAATTTTATCCCTTAAGCCCTCCAGGAAATTTAGCATTATTGGTTCAAATTGTTCCCCAGTGATATTAGCACATTTTATTTTAAACCCATTATAGACTACCTTCTAGAACAGTGATGGTGAACCTATGAAACGCATGTCAGAGGTGACATGCGAACTCATTTTTTTGGTTGATTTTTCTTTGTAAATGGCATTTAAATATATAAAATAAATATCAAAAATATAAGTCAGTGTTTTACTATGGTTGCAAATATTAAAAAAAAAAACTATATGTGACACGGCACCAGAGTTAAGTTAGGGTTTTTCAAAATGCTGACACGCCGAGCTCAAAAGGTTCACCATCACTGTTCTAGAGTTTACTTGATTCTTGGTAATATTTTGTTTTCCTAGAATTCCATAGTTTCATCTTTCTAATTATTATTATTTTTAATGAGAAACAATATCTATCAGTACAGGAGGGGCTAAATGCCTCCCACATTGATTTCACTTGCCTAACACCAAAAATCTCTTCCTTCTGCAAAACCAACCCATGTCCCTAGGATCCATGAGGACACTTTCAGGGTCGGTAAACATTGCCACAGTGCAAATCTAAATCCTAGAAACAAAGATGAGTTTTTGATAATTATCTTACTTAGGCCTGAAGTATGCACCTGGTCCATTTCAGTAAGATTCTTTGAATTCATTCTGCCAAATAGATACACAAAAATGGACTTGTGATGGTAATGATGATGATAATGATGATGATGATGGTGATGATGATTATATTCTCTGTACATATTTCTATCCTTTCTTTGGTTAAGCATTAAACCTTGCTTTTGAGTTACTCACCCTCAACTGCCTGAGTTTTTGGTAGATTTGTCATTACATTGATCTTCACACATCCCACAAACTTTTATGCCTACCAATACACATAAGTCAGGCTGTGCAATTATTGTACTTCATCTTTGGATATAGTCTTGGCCCAGGAGTTGATATTGGACCAGTAGAGAACTCATCAGTATCTTCCCCAATAAATTAGAAAGAAACCTTTCAAATACATTAATTCAGGAGAATGTGAGACTAAAGCTATCTGTAGCCATCTTAGCCATCACATGTAGAGTACCTCTATGCAGAATGCAGCCAAGCAAAAAAAAGAGGTGGTAAGAGAGAAGGATTTGAGCATCTAGACTCATCATTTCAATTCATGTACTTCTCAGTTTATGAGTCAATAAAGTCCCATTTTTGCTTAAGCTAATTCATTTAGAATTGGGCTTCTATCACCTATACCAGAAGGAGCCTTAATAATTCAACTACTTTCTAAGGAAATTAGTCAATAGCAATGGATTTTACTTTGTGTTTTGAGTGAAATTAGCATACTTCCAGAATATATCTGATTGGAGCAGTGTGGAAGATGAAGGCAACCAGATTTTAAAATAGCCAAGGCTAGGCATGAAATAGTACAATTTCTTCCAAGGTGACTGGAACAATCTTCCCAATAAGAGCACTCCATTTTGAAGGTAGCAAAATGATTGATTCAACTCATTTGGAAAGTATTAGTTTAAAACATGTGAAGGTTAAACATTTGTAAAATCTTGTGACTGTTACATTGTTTAAGTAAAAATTTGTCAAATATTATCCATTTCATTTTATACAAGCTGATAAAATTATAGGTAAATAGGAAGGAGATATTTCACTGAGGTTAAGCTGAAATTATCACCCTGAGAATGCTATGCCACATTTTTGGTTCTTTATGAAGCCTTTTTTGAACTCTGATGTATAATCTTGGAACATTGAAAGCCAAGGTTGAATAGCTATATAGCTAGAAAATTGGCTTCATCTTTATGTTCATATGTATAGAAAAAATTCTTGTGAATGTAATGATTTTGACAAACATTTGAGTTACTTGACCAACATTCTAAGCCTAGGTCTCAACATTTAACCTCTATTAGTGCTAGAACTTTGACGATATTTTTTATTCATTAATTCAACAAAATTTTTTAAATCTTCATCTGAGGATATTTTTCCTTTGATTTTTAGAGAGGGTGGAAGAGAGAGGGAAAGACATATAGAAATATCGATGTGAGCAAAACACATCGATTGGTTGCCTCTTGCATGCGCCCTGGCCAGGGCCCAAGCCGGGGAGGAGCCTGCAACAAAGTATGTGCCCTTGACCAGAATCGAACCCAGGACCCTTGGGTCCAAAGGCTGTGGGGAGCCAATATAGGGGTTAAACCTCGGACTGACCTGTTGGCAAAGTCACAAACAGGTCTTCCGAGTCTTAAACAACCCAATCCGAGAGGTGCCCGCTGATTTACATGTGCTATCATTTAACAAATAATAAAAGGGGGAATTTCCCGGAAGCCGGTCCATCCTTGCTGCTTGACACAGTCATTGCAGGGAAGAAACATCTGCACAGCATATGTTTCAAGGGACCTGGGGTATATGGCATACTGTTCTTAATATGTTTGCTCCCCTTCTTAGTGCTATGTGTTTTAACCAAGGTCACCTCTTCGAGAAAGGTTGTTTCCCCAGGTGGGGATTTTTCCCTGGAGTTAGGGATTAACAGGACTAAGGAAGGGAATCAGTAAACCCCCTTAACTAAGTGCCAGGTGGGTAGTTAATCACTTTAACTAGGAACAATCACGTTTAAGCTACATAATCTTTACTTAGGATAATCTCCTTTAGTTACTTCCTTGTAGATTAACAGAACAATAGAGTAGTCACCTTGGAATGGAGATAACAAACACCCTAACCTTTGGAATAGAATGCATAGGATTAAAATCAAATGGTATAAATACAGATGTAACAGAAGAATAAAGGGAGAACCTCGCTATGCTGATCAACTGAACGCTGTCTCTGTGTCATTTCTTCTTCCCTGATTCCGTCCACACCTTTGGGAACCCCTGGACCTGCTGGGGTTGGACCCCAACAAAAGACCGATGCTCTATCCACTGAGCAAAACTGGCTAGGGCTAATTCAACAAATTTTTATTAACCAAATGCAATATACAAGACACTGTTCAACTATATTGGTTTTATGCCAGGCAGCCAAACAGGAAAAATTCATGCCTTCCTGGAACTTACATTCTATTAGGGAGAAAGAGATAATAACTAAAAACTAAATTAAATATTAGAAGTTCATATGGGCAATAATAATGCAGGCAAATATGTAGAGAATGTGGAACAGTTTACAATTTTATATTGCATGGATGGTGGAATGGACAGAGAAATTTTTATTGAGAATATTCATTGAAACAAAGAATTGATGGGGGGAAAGGATCAAACCATGTAGATATCTGAGGGAAGACTGTTCTGATAGAGGAAACAACAGCTTCAAAGTCTCTGAGGTACCTGTATTACTAATATTTTCACAAACTGGAAGGAGGCCAGTACTTCTGGAACAGAGTGAGAGAGGAAAACAGTAGGGAAGAATGGAAGCACCAGGTGGCTATATCTATGGCTGTAGCCATTACAAGGATTGAGTGTTCACTCTGAGCGAGATGGGAACTTTCAGAGCATCTTGAGCACCAATGGTCCCAATTAGTCTATATTTGACCATTTCTTACTTACTACTCAGTTGGGAAACGTGTCCCTTCTCTGAAACCTACCCAAGTGACATTCTTACTATGCAAAAAACAAACAACAACAATAAAAAAAAAGAACAAAACTAATAATCTTTCCTTTTTTATAATTTCCTTCAGTTTTCTTCTCAGCATTGCTTTTCTGGCTGTCATTGTTATATATATCAACTAGAGGCCCGGTGCATGAAATTCATGAACTGGAGGGGGGGTCCCTCAGCCCTGTCGGCCTGTGCTCTCTTGAAATATGGGACCCCTCGGGGGATGTCCAACTGCCAGTTTAGGCCCAATCCCAGCCTAGCCTTCGAGGATCAGGCCTAAATTGGCAGTTGGACATCCCCTGAGGGATGTAGCAGTGCATCAAGCAGCAGGTGGCCAGGGAGGAGCCTGAACTGGGGCCAGTTGCTGCGCCGCTTGCGCTCATCCCCGCCCTGCTGCTGCTGTCTTCTGGCTGAGTGGCACTCCCCCTGTGGGAGGACACTGACCACCAGCGGGCAGTTCCTGCATTGATCATCTGCCCCCTGGTGGTCAGTGCACCTCATAGGGACTGATTGTTCAGTCATAACAGTCACATAAGCTTTATATCTATAGATTCCTGGGGCCTGTGGTCCATCATCAGAATAAAGAGACTAGGAAACCATTTACTGCAGACTAGACACATATACTTGATCCTTTATGAGAAAACGTTTTCTAGGCATCACTCTATGAATTCTCAGTAAATGCTATTTCGGTTTATTACAGTTTATTTTTAAAGGCAAATGAGCACATTTAATTATTTTCCAAGTGGCTTATTTTGGATTGAGCAGGTGTAAATATAAGGGTCAGGATGATAAGTGCTGAGTGAGGGCTGTTAAAGTGGGATATGCAAGGGGATTTTCTTTGGAACTAGGCCTGTTGACTTGTTTCTGGTTGAACTATTTTATGTACTAATATATTTTAGAATCTTATACTCTACTTAATAGCATGTGTTTTCAGAAGCATTTTCTCTGCACAGTACAACCTCCAGGGTGTATGTTTACCTGCTAATACACTTACACTCAAGGTGTGTATATATTGGCAGACAAGCCCATAACCTGGGGTGTGTTATTGCTTGCATAATTAGTCATCAATTATCACCAGTTACATTTGCACCTGTTCCATTTGCAGATCTTTGGAATTTCCAGCTTACTCAATTAGCATGTTCTGAACTTCCTCCCACTTGTGAGAAAGTGGAATAATAGTCACTTATTTGAGGAACCTCTCCTTAAACAGAGTCTCTACAACAACCATATGAAAAGATAATATTTTAGTCAGCCACTTTACAGACATCATGAAAACCAACAAAGTTATTTATTTGCTATCATAGCTTTTCTTAGAATTTGAAAGGGCTCTTGAGATCATTTCATTTTACTGATGTATAAAATAAGCCCTGAGAAGGGAAAGTGACTTTTCCAATGTCACACAACATATTAGTGGCAGAAAGCATGTATTCCTAGCTGAGGTCAGTTTCTACTATGGCATGTGATTAAAATTCACCTTTTACTTTGAGACTGAATTCAAGATAAGGTTTACTTTGGATATGCAGAATGATGAGAATAAATGACATATTTTCAAGGCATCCCCTTTCCATTTCTGCTGCACCAATTGCTAATTACATTAAGCTTAGTATAAATGTTCTCTCACATGAATATTTTTGTGCTTCTCTAGTTATTTTGGAAGCTTTGAGAGGCATATCTCTATGACAATATTTCAGTTAGTAACACAGGACCTCTCTTGAGTCTTCTCACTTAAGGTGGACTTTCAAGTCTTTCACTTTTGTCTGTGATTGAATGAAGTTTATAAAGACTGGTTGTATATGAGGCTTCTAACTCTAGTTTGTCAAATAAGTGTTTCAAGTTGCATAGGTAGATAAGATGACTTTATTTGCCTACAAGTGACAAGTGTTAACATAATTTTATTGTAAACTAGGGACCCAGTGCATGAATCCGTGCATCTTGAAAGGAACTGTGGGCCACGAGGCAGCGGTTGATACAGGGGCAGGTCTCGGCCCATCTTCCACAGCCCTGCCTGGCCCATCCCACCATTGCCCTGGGTCCCCTGCCTGCCAGCAGCCCTGCTCCCACCACTCCCATGTGCTGACAGCACCAGCCCCACTCACACTGCTGACTGTGCAGAGCGATTGGGGCTAGTGCCAGCAGTGGGTGTGAGCAGGTCTGGCATGATCAGTAGATTCGAGTGGCAGCTGCTGCCCCGATTACCCCTAAGGAGCAGGGAGAGGTGGAGAAGCTCTCCGGGGTGATCGGGGCTGGTGCTGGGCACTGGCAGCAGATGCAAGCAGCTGCTCTGGCACTGGTAGCTGGTGTGAGCGGTGCCAGCTCCAGCAGCAGGTGGAGGCATTGGCAGTAGGTGCGAGTACCTGGTGAATTTTCAGTAACCACCAGGGGCTTGCCCCGATGACAGCAACTGGTGCCCCACCTTTATCTGGTGCCCCCACTCCCTTGCTCCACCATCCTGTCATGGACAATGCTCACCATGTTCCGTGCTTGCCACTGCTGCTGATGCCCACCATGTTCCATGTGCACCCTCTGGTGGTCAGCACACATCATAGGGACCAGTTGTTTGGTTGTTCGGTTGTTCAGTTGTTCTGCCATTGGGTCTATTTGCATATTAGGGTATATATATATATATATATATATATATATATGAAGGAAATGTTAAGAATAAATTATTTTTTTGACCTTTGTATTTTACTGCTTATAAAAATGAGGCTTCTGTATATTTAAATTATAGATTTTGGTCCCATTCAACTGTATGAATCCTTAACAGATGATCTAGTTTGGCTTTTTCATAGACATAATTTGAAATGATCTAGGCTCCGAGAGATAAATCTGTGGTAAAAGCTAGGGTTGGTGGCACAGTTAACAATTTAACAGATATTCTTCCACACACCTTTTCCTGTATAAACTTCAGTTATAGTTATTATATTCAATTTTAGTAATTACATTCTCCAGGGACTTTTCCATTTAGTAAAATTTTTTATCTCACAGCAGAGTATGCACAAAGATTCATTCAATAAGGCATAATTTCATGGTTAAAATCTTAGTAATTTGATGCTTAAAGTGATGATGCAATGACTAGAAAAGTACCCTACAGAGTCAAGAAATCACCCTTCTGTCTAAATCTACCACTTATGAGTTGATTTCCTAAACCAGAGAAGAGCACTATTGAAAACATGAGTTCTGAAATGAGATTAACATATCACTTACTCAGGGTGTGAGCTGTACCAGTATTTTAATCTTTTTTAAACCTCAGTGTCTTCATATATGTAAAATGTTAAATAATGTCTATTTTGCAAACTTTTCAGTGAGGATTACATGATTTATATAAATATCTCAGCACTCAGAGGTTATTATTACAATCAGGGGCCAGGAAATATGCACAAGACTGGATTGTGAGGGTGCTGGATGAGAGGAGTAGAACCTAAACTTGGATAAAGGATAGTTCGTCAACTTGAGAATACCTATCCATGTTACAAGATTTAAAATCCATGCAAAGAACCTGGAATATTGTGGGGATATGCTGTTGGGAAGGCTACCAGAAAACAAAAACAACAAAAAAGTTCCTTTATAAGGAGTGAGGTTGAAATTCCAGAATCACCATGGAAGACACAAAAAAAGGGTTAAAAGTTTTAAAGAAGTAGACTTACTTCATAGACTGTGCACAGCAGAAAAACATACCAGATAATTTTGTCTCATTGGAGACCCAGGGCATATATCACTTACTAAAGCAAAGGTGAAAGGGACACCAGCATTGCTATGAAGTTTAGTGGGGGTGATTTCTATAGGCCAAAGCTAATGACAGGAGTTGCTAATACAAAAATGGGCTCATTGATAGCAATTCGATGATAGGATCTTGAGAAAATAGAGAAATCCTGACCTGCAGAAATTTATGGAGATGGCTAATAGATTACACCATCTTTAAATGAGCAGCCCAAATAGGTGTCAGTCCTGAATCTATACAATAAATTAAAATTTAATCAAGATCAGTAGATGAATGGATAAAAAAGCTATGGGACATTTACACTATGGAATACTATGCAGCTGTAAAAAAGAGGGATCTCTTACTCTTTGGACAACATGGATGGACCTGGAAAATATTATGTGAAGTGAAATAAGGCAAATTGGAGAAAGACAAATATCACATGATCTCACTTATTTGTGTACTCTAATGAACAAAATTAATTGTTCAACAAAATAAGACCTGAAGCAGGAGGAATGGAACAGACTGCATACCTCAATGTGGTGTTGGGAGGATGAGAAAACATAAACCAAGGAACTTATATACTTACTAGTGTCCTGGTGCATGACTCATGCACATTGAAAGGAAATTAATTAGAAGAAATATTTTAATATTGCTATTCACCCTTTTTCTATAATAGCAGTGTCAACCAAATTCACAATCGACAATTACAGATTGAAGCACACACATGTGATCGGCACCAATGAGAGCTTTATATGTATTGCGTATGCACATATCAACATAGCCTTTTATATATATAGAATAAACTTGCTTAATTAGACCTGCTTTCTGATTTAGCTAAACTTTTTCCAGCCCAGTGAAGCACCCCAACTTCTCTTTCAGGTAATTGTTAGAAACACAGCCGTAAATATCAAGACAGAGCAGATTATTATTGTAGATCATGCAGGGAGAACAAAGGGTAAAATATTTAACTGCAACAGTGTTTGTATTCTGTGCAGTGATAAAATCTGAAGTCATTTTCAAGTTCCACCATTTCTTACTTCTTTTCAGTCGGGTCAAGTTTTTAAACTTTCTAAATCTCCATTTTCCGGCTAATGAAAAGAAAATAGGATTCCACTAAGTCTCTTATCTACCTGCTCCAGGACTTCTGTGAGGCTCAAATGAGATGAGACATGGGAAAATGCTTCACAGACATTTGGTTAAAGTGTAAAATGTTTGCACCTGGCTATAAAGCAAGTCGTGCTCCTGGGCTGAAGAAACTCCAAGGAGGCTGGTCACTAGGGAGAGGAAGCCAGGCGTTGCTATGTGATGTCATTACCTGGCTCCCACAGTGACCATTTCCTGGCTGGGCTGGGCTGGGCTGTGGGCTGCATTTTGTGCCATAGGGTCTTGGCAGCATTGGCTGCAATTTGGTGGGGTGTTGCTCTGGAGCGGTGGCAGGGCCTGTGTCCCACTTGGGGGAAGTGTAGGTTTGTCGGTGCCAGGTCTGTGGTGCCATTTATTTTTAAATGGCCAGTGCGTGTCATGGCAACTCCTACGTTGAGCAATTCCTGGTGGTCAGTGCGTGTCATAGCTACTGGTTGGATGGACACTTAACCTTTTATATATATTCCAGAAGCCCAGTGCACAAAATTCGTGCACTGGGGGGAGGAGGTGTCCCTCAGCCCAGCCTGCACCTTCTCCAATCTGGGACCCCTCAAGGGATGTCTGTTTAGGCCCAATTTCACAGGGATCAGGCCTAAATGAGCAGTCGGACATCCCTCTCACAATCCAGGACTGCTGGCTCTCAACTGCTCACCTGCCTGCCTACCTGATTGCCAGCCTGATCACCCCGTAACCTCTCCTCTGCCAGCCTGATCAATGCCTAACTGTTCCCCTGCCATCCTGATTGCCCCTAGCTGCCCTCCCCTGCCAGCCCAATTGCCCCCAACTGCCCACCCCTCCAGGCCTGGTTGCCCCTAACTGCCCTCCCCTGTAGGCCTGGTCTCCCCCAACTGCCCTGCCCTGCAGGCTTGGTCCCCCCCAACTGCCCTCCCCTGTCTGCCATCTTGTGGACACATGGGGGAAGCTATCATATGTGTTGGAGTGGTCAATTTGCATACTGGTCATGACTAATTAGCATATCTGGGGTAATTAGCATATCCCTCTCATTATATAGGCATAGCCCATGGACACAGACAATAGGGTAGTGAAGACCTGGGGGGGGTGGGTAGGGGCTCAGAGGGGGTGAAGGGGGGAAAATGGGAAATATCTGTAATACTATCAACAATAAAAAATAAATTTAAAAAAACAGATGATCATGAATCTTAGGGTATTATTTCCTATCAAAAGTCATTATCTTTTGCTCAGTTTCCTCAATGATCCTATTTTCAGACCTCTAGAACTGAAGGACTAAGGAGGCCAGATCCCCAGAGTAAAGACTCTGCAATGCTAGGGCAAGTATACATGGAAACAATTATTCCACTACTTCTGCAAAGAAAAAAACAACTCCTCTATTGATATAATATTTAACATTAAAAAGGAATGTACAAAAGTATTATCAGCCCTGGCTGACATGGCTCAGTGATTAGAGCATCAGCATGTGCACGTGAGAGTTGTGGGTTTGATTCCTGGTCAAGGGCAGGTACCTGGGTTGCAGGTCCAATATGTGGTAATTTTTGAGAAAGGTGTAAGATCTTTGTTTAAATTAATTTTTTTGCATGTGGATGCCTAGTTTTTCCAGAACCATTTGTTGAAAAGACTCTTCGGTTCATTGTATTGTCTTTGCTCCTTTGTCAAAGATCAGGTGACTATATTCATGTGTGTCTATTTATGAGCTCTCTATTTTGTTTAATTTATATATTTATCTATTATTTTAACAATTCTACACAGTCTTTATTATTGTAGTTTTATAGTAAATCTTGAAGTCAGGTAATGTCAGTCCTCCAACTTTGTTCATCTTCTTGATTATCATGTTAAGCTATTCTGGGTCTTTTTCATCTCCATATAAATTTTAGAATCAGTTCATTGATATCCACAAAATAACTTGCTGAAAGCTTGATTAAAATTTCATGAAATCTATAGATCAGGTTGGCCAGAACTGACATTTTGATAATATTGAGTCTGTAATAAATTTTAAAAATATTTTACTTCTAATGATATATGAAATAATTTTCAGAAACATAGTGAATCATTAAGCTAAAATTCCATTTTTTTGTTTCTATATTGTTTTATCAGATACTCGTAGTAGATTTCTGTTTATTCACTGTGACACAAGATCATAGCTATGCAGATCAAATGTTTACCAACACAAAGAGTCTGTGGGGTGTTCTCTCCGTTGGCCTCATTCTCTTTCCTTAGGAGTGGTGTTGCCAGATCATCTCAAAAGAAATACTGCATTGTAAAGTTTATGAAAGTATATGAAAGCAGCAAGTCAACAGAATAATGAATTTTAAAATACTAGAATAAGAACATTTGCATGAAATTCACAATAAAACATGTCTTTATTTGACAAAATGCTGCGCTACCACCATCAGACTTAAAATTTATACCTGGAAAACCCTGCATTTGGATTTTGGTAGAAAAACCTTGGCACACCTGTAACTAGAGGACAGATGGATTTGCATAGGAGTTGGCCCGTTTTCCAGCTAATATTTTTTAGTATATCTCATTTGACTTGAGTTAAAATATTTACCTATTTCCACCATCCCTCTCTTTATCATGCTAAACCAAAGAAGCATTTGCAACTCAAAGGTCTCTAACATGTGATGAAACCAGTGTTCTTCTCTCTATGCCATCCATAAGAAATTTACAGGTGGTTATTATCCCCCTCTAGAAGCAATACATAATGTTTTTACTCCCCTAAATATCATGCTCTGTTTTGCATGAAGGATTGTACTTTGGCCACCTTAAAAAACAATATACATGGATATTGCCTTTTAGTCACCTCAAAGTGTAAGATACCTGATTTGTATTAGACTGGAAATAACTAGAAAAATGAATATAATATATAAAAGTTCTGTTTTCAGACATTGAAAAACATGTAGATCATGACAGTGATACCTGAGAGAAGACAAAGATGAAACTTATGATCACCACTCTTTCTACCCAAAGGAATAGTGGACCTAAGCACAGCACAGAATTTTGTTTAAGTCAGATATTAGAATTAGCCCTAGCCAGTTTGGCTCAATGGATAGAGCTTCGGCCTACAGATGGAAGGGTCTTAAGTCTGATTCATTTCAAGGGCATGTACCTGGGTTGCAGGCTCCTCCCAAGCCCGGGTCCTGGTCAGGGCGCTTGCAGGAAGAAACCAATCAATGTGTTTCTCTCACATCGATGTTTCTCTCTGTCTTTCCATATCTTTTCTACTATCTCTAAGAAAATCAATGGAAAAATATCCTTTGGTGAAGATTAAAACAAACCAAAGAGGCTGATGTGGCTAACAATTGTTGGACAGAATTTTGGAAAGATGGTTCTACATAGACAAAAAAGCTTCAGAAGTCTGCATTGGGTTCCCATGAGTCTATTTCTGAGCACAAAGTTGCACATACAGAGGGTAAAACTTCACAGCATTGGGCAAAATAACACTAGAGAGTCATAAGGTGAACAATCCTGAGAGCTTACGTAGGACTGGAATCCATATAAGTTTGACCAGCCAGAATTGGATATCTGACCCATTCAGTGGAGATCTCAGAAGAATCACACTGCAGTAGTAGGACTACACTAGGCTTAGAGTAAAGGCAAGTATAGAAGTTGTCCTAAAAGGCTTAATTACAAATGTTCTGCAAAGGGGTCTTGCCCAGGTATTGACCCAGGAGAAATGAAAACATATATTTAGATAAAAACTTGTTCACAGATTTTTATAGCAGGTTTTTTGTTGTTGTTTTTTTTTCAAAATCACTGTATTTTGGAAACAGTCGTAATTTTCACTAACATAAATATTTTGACATATGGATACAATTAATACTACTAAATAAAGAAAATAAACTGATAGACACACAAGCATGGATGAAACTCAGAAACACTATACTGAGCTTAAGCAACCAGACACAGAGCAGTTACTGCCTAATTTAGTTTATATGGAGTTCAAAAATAGGTGAACTAACCTTGTTTGAAAATATCAGATCAATAATTGCCTACGGGGATTTGATATTGACTAGGTGTAGGCATGGGGGAACTTTTTGGAGTGATAGAAATGTTTTATATTCTGACTAGTGACCAGGTGCACAAATTCATGCACATTGAAAGGAAATTAATTAGAAGGTGGCCAGTGGGATGGGACTGGGCAAGATGGGCCAGACACACCCTGGAGCCAACAGGCCTGTGGGGAGGGCACTTGGGGGGTACTAGGCTTGCAGGGGAGGCCAGTTGGGGCGACTGGGCCAGCAAGGGAGGGCAGTTGGGGGTGACCAGGCCAGCAGGGGAGTTCAGTTAGGGGTGACCAGGCTAGCAGGGGTTGGGCAGTTGGGGGCAACCAGGCCTGCAGGGGAGCAGTTAGGTGTCAATCAGGCTGGCAGGGGAGTGGTTAGGGGGTGATCAGGCTGGCAGGCAGAAGTGGTTAGGGGTGATCAGGCAGGCAGGCAGGTGAGCGGTTGGGTGAGTCAGCAGTCCCAGATTGTGAGAGGGATGTCCGGTTGGGATCGGGCTTAAATGGGCAGTCGGACATTCCTCAAGGGGTCCCAGATTGGAGAGGGTGCAGGCTGGGCTGAGGGACACCCTCCCCCCGGCCCATGCATGGATTTTGTGTACTGGGCCTCTAGTCTATACTAATAAAAGGGTAATATGCAAATTGGTCACAATTCCCTCACAGTCATGACTGGATATGCTAATTAGCCACAACCAGTATGCAAATTGACCATCAATCCAACACAATAATAAGAGAGTGATATGCTAATTAGCCATGACCAGTATGCAAATCGACCATGACTCCAACACACAAGATGGCCGCCCCCATGTGGTCAAAGATGGCTATCCCCATGTAGACACAAGATGGCCACCACAAGATGGCAGGCAGGGGAGGGCAGTTGGGGGTGATTGGGCCAGCAAGGGAGCAGTTAGGAGTTGATCAGGCTGTCAGGGGAGTGGTTAGGGGGAGATCAGGTTGGCAGGCAGAAGTGGTTAGGGGCAATCAGGCAGGCAGGCAGGTGAGTGGTTGGGAGCCAGCAGTCCTGGATTGTGAGAAGGATGTCTGACAGCCCGTTTAGGCCCGATCCCACAGGGGTTCTAGATTGGAGAGGGTGCAGGCTGGGCTGAGGGACACACCCCATCAGTGCACGAATTTCATGCACCGGGCCTCTAGTCTATATAATAATAACCTAGCGACCGTTAAGGCAGAACAACCAGTTGCTATGACACACTGGCCACAGGGGCCACCACCAGCGCTGCTGCAGAGCCCAAGGGCCCCCTGGGCTCGTTGCACAGCCACTGCCAAGGTGCTGGTAAAGAAGAATGTGAAGTTAGTCAGTGTGAGCATGCAACTTAAGATTAAGGCTCTGTGGGATGAATTCAATCAGCTGGGCACCGAGATGATTATCACCAAGGCTGGCAGGTCAGGGCATCCCTCTCCCTGCTGTGACCCTCCCCACATGGCGCCAGTCTTGGGCATCAGGCTTTGTCCCAATCCACATGAGCTAGACTGAGAAGCAGGGTGGGGGGCACAACCTGGCTACCTGCGGGTCCCTCTCGGCGTGGACCAGCTCCTCCACTCTTCAATTCCTGGCTCTAGGACAGCCGCCTGGCACTCCAGGTCAGAGGGTACTGCTCAGGAGGCCAGGAAGGCTGCAGAGAGAAACCCTGTGGACCTGCCGCCCAACCAGCAGCCCAGGACCCAGCACCACAAGAAACAGACTGGCTCAGAGCACAGGAGCTTGCGGGGAAGGCAGCCACCTGTGAGGGGCCTTGCCACCAGCCAACTGCTGGTGGATCCCACCTCAAAGGAAACTTGGTCTTTGGTTTCTTAGTCAGTCTATCCCGGCTAAAGAGGAGCAGCTGGGCACATTTTAGGGGAGAATTAAGATTCTAAAGCAGTGTGCTCTGTTCCATGAAGATAGCTACCCAGTTGTGTTAGGCCTAAATTTGGGTGATTGTGGGGCCTGGCTCTGCCACTGGGGCCCACGTCTTCCTATTGGCCTGTATTTGTTGTAAGGCCCCAAAAAGAAGAAGGGGAACCAGTTTTTCAATGCAATGGATTTGACTAACAGACAAAGGCGAGTGCCGGGCTGTGTCTAATGTACACACAGAGACACCAGCTCTGAGTCCGCCTGGCCAAAGGGAGCTCAGGGCCTGTTTGCAGAGCCTTCTGGTGGTTTCTGTTTCCTTGCTTAGCCATCCTCCCTGGGAAGCCTGGGGCCCATGCTCAGCTCCAGCTCAGTGGATCTTCTTCAGGCCTCTCCCTCCAGCCGGCCAAGCCCCCGATCATCCCCCCAACCCCAAACGGGGGCGGGGCTGCCTGGCCAACCTCCCATGGCCCCGCCCCCCTAGCCTGCCCAGCTGGATCACCCCAATTAGGGTGGGCCAGCTGGACCCCACCTATGCATGAATTCTTGCACCGGGCCTCTAATCTATAATATAAATTCACACATATCTAAATATATGTATTATAAATATGCATATAGGAGTATTAGATAATAAATACAATAATTGTTTTATTATACTAGTATATGCCATTAAACTTCAAGGTTATGCATAGAAAATTCCTATGGAGACATAATTTCCTTTTCTCCATTGAAATGTTTATAATTTATCATTTTATTCCTTAGAATGCATATATCAAGACTGTGGAATTAGTAATACATTAATGAAGATGTTAGGCCACCCTGTACAAATCGCTTGATAACTTAGTACATAATTAATATTGACAAATCCTTACTAAGAAATATAACGTAGCAAGGAACATTAGATTCCTGCACCATTTCCAATTTTGATAAGTCATGAATATTTGACAGTAATTTTTATAATCTGTTGTTTTGGTTTAGCTGAACTGAGTATCTGGCATAATCAGTGGATATTCCAGTTAAAAACAAGTATTACTTAGACACTTATGGCCATATCAGCTTAAGAGTTTTATATATATATATTTTATATATAATATATAATATATAATATATAATATATAATATATAATATATAATATATAATATATAATATATAATATATAATATATATATAATATATAATATATAATATATAATATATAATATATAATATATAATATATAATATATAATATATAATATATAATATATAATATATAATATATAATATATAATATAATATATAATATATAATATATAATATATAATATATAATATATAATATATAATATATATATATAATATAATATATAATATATAATATATAATATAATATATAATATATAATATATAATATATAATATATAATATATAATATATATGCATATATATATTATATATATATAATATATATATATAATATCACAATGTTCATGTTGTTGAGGATATGTGTAGATTCTGTAGCCAAATAAAGAAGCTCTATATAAGTAAAACACAAAAAGATGCATTGAAATTTTCTTTTTAAAATTATAACTAAACTATAGCTTATGCTTTTGTTAAATCTGACACAATTTATTCATTATAGAGCAACAAGTGTGAACATCTGTATATTCGCATACTAAAAATAGTTGTTCAAGAAACAAAAGGTTACTTAGAATACATAACCTCTTACTTGTTTAAATTATATGTTTCTGAGTGGAGTATTATGATCTTGTTTTCAACTACATGTATGTGACTACCTAATTACAAAGCACACATTTTAAACATAGTATTTATTTCAAACCATTGTATCTCAGAATAAAAGTGTATTAGAAGTAGTCATCAGGAAGAAGGGGAGGCAGACGTGTTCAAAGGATTGGACGCAGATATCAAAATCTTCATCCTCCATTCTCAGTAAGTTCTGTTGTAAGTTCTCATAATCTATGTCTATGAAAACAGTGGTATATCTGCTCTGTGAATAGGTAATAACTTCTCTCAGTTCTAGCCACCTTGCATTTAACTCCAGATTTAATGCAGCACAGACCAAATGCAACTGGTTAGCAATGAACATGCTGACAGCATGATCAATTCATGAAGAGTCATGTTATACTATTTTTATTTTACCTCGGATTCATTATTAGTGTTATTGAAAATAATGAAAGCAGGCAGAGAATGGGACTAGGGGAATGCTGATACCATGTTAATACCTATATTTATGATCTCTTGATTAGCTTTGTCAAGTAGGGGATAAGGTTTAGTGGTGGTGCTTGCTGGTGGGGCAAGGGAAGGGTAGCCAGAGGGGAGCTTAGAGGGGTTAAGTCTAGGTATAGAACAGCACTCTTAAGTATCATGGCCAAACTGTCCAATGAATGAAGTCCAAAGAGGTGAGATAATTTGCAGCTTGTTTTAGTAAGTATGTGGTTTCAGGTTTTTTTCCCCAGCAAGATGCTAGTATCTAAGGAATGGAGGAAAAGATAGGGAACACAGGTGTAATATGCAGGATCCAGCCATCTAAGAAGATAACAATAACTGGGTAGCATAAACAATGAGATGGTGTTTTCTTAACTGTCATTTCTTTTTTTAATATTTTATTGGTTTTTTACAGAGAGGAAGGGAGAGGGATAGAGAGCTAGAAACATGGATCAGCTGTCCCCTGCACACTCCCCACTGGGGATGTGCCCACATCCAAGGTACATGCCCTGGACTGGAATCGAACCGGGGACCCTTCAGTCCGCAGGCCGACGCTTTATCCACTGAGCCAAACCGGTTAGGGCACTGTCATTTCTTTTTAATGATTAAATATATTGCTACAGTTCTTCTGAGGCCACAGTATAAACACACTGGAGTCCTAATTAATCATCATGAGTTGGTTAGTGTAATTTTAACACAACAAAACCTGGCTGTAAGTTTCAGAAAAGTCTGTATTACCTGTGGGAATTGCAAGATGATAAAGAACCCATGTATTAAAACTGTAGCCATCATAGAGAGTGTATTGAAATGGTGATCATGCAAGTATACAGACACCTGCCTGCTAAATCAAGAGCGAAGTTTAGCTCTAGGCTCCACCTGATAGTTTGCTGTGGTTCTTTTTAAATGCCTGCTCTCAGGAGAATTGGCTCAGGGACTATGTTCCTGTGTTGGTGGAGAGCATCATTGCCTCCAACTGTGAGGGGCTGGAGAAGGCAGGACAAGACAAAGTGAATAGTATCTCATAATGTATGTCTATGCAAACAGTGGCACATCTTCTCTGTGAATAGGTAATGACTTCTCTCAGTTCTAGCCACCTTGCATTTAACTCCAAAATATGTGGAAATGAAGATTAAAATGGAGTGTTAAATAGTAGTTGGGTTAGTTATTATACATAACAAACATGATCTAAAGTTAATTTTGAATTAGGAGTAGGTGTCAGCATTTAGCATGCACAGATGGCACTTAATCCATGCAATGTTTAAGATGTCCTGTGAGTCCCCCCAAAATCAGGAAATGTCACCAAAGCTAAGATATTTACTTTAAAATAATGATGTGACAATCCACACACATGAAAAGTGACAAATCCACCTATAAAGAAAGCTTGACATGGCACAGTAAGTAATCTATGGTATACTCAATTAGATGGTGTTTATTTACCTGTCATTTATTATTAATGATTAAATGTATTGCTAAAATTTTTCCGAGGCCACAGTATGAATACACTGGTGTCCTAATTAGTCATCGTGACTTGGTTAGTGTAATTTCAACAGATCAAAATCTGGAATCTGAATCCCTTTTTAAACAGTTTATGCAAATTTACTCTTTATTCCCAGGTTATTTGCAGTCACATTAAATTTTTAATTGGAGAGATAATTTTAGTTAATAGAGTGTGTGCTTCTAGTATCTTGTCCCTCTCTTTCACTTATTTGTTCTATAATGAAATACTAGTGCCATCTATAATGAAATACTAGTGCCATTCATTTTTAGTTCTTCTTAAACCCATATTGCTAGAAAACATGCTGGTCCCTGGGGCTCATCTTTAGTGGTGTAGACGAAACTTTTCCCATTATAGATGATAACAAACAAAAATTGGCTAAAATTTTCTATCTAAGCCACAGTTATAGGAACAAAGTGGACCTTGTGCCTCTTTTACCCAATTGAATTTAAAGAAAAAGCAAAAGATATCCCATCCACAACCACCACCACCACGACACATACTCTCAGGCATCTGATTCTAGTTCTACTGTCTAATCTTCTCTTTTCCTGGACCTAACCATTTGATTTCACTTAAATAGAGTGAAATAATGCAATCCCTAGCTCTAATTTCAAATTGAAGTTATTGCCTTTGCAAACTTGCAAATTGTGATTAACAAATAAATAACTAAAAAAGTACCTTTGTTTAGAACATATAAACACTGACATTTTTTCTCTATAAGTAAGGATGCTAAAAGATGGTGATGGAAATGAGAAATGGAAATTCATATGAAAGAAAATGTTACAATGCAAGAGAATCTTAATTTTAAAGGAAGGGTTACTATTTGTTGCAGAAAATGAGTGATGTCACACTGGTGAAATGGATGGTATGCAAGAAGAAAATAGGACCAAATGCTCAGAATGAGTAGTATTTTGTAATGAGTAGAGATCAAGTTTAAGGTTCACTAAGTGATATTGATTAAGAATGTGATGACACAAAAACAAATTAAAGAGTGAAAGTCATAGGATTATTGTTCAAAAAGCAAGTATCTCTTACCCCTGAGTAAGTGGGCAGTGTCTTCTCTTCAGTTAGTTTCCAGCAGTCTTGAATTGCACTCTGGGAGAACTAGGATGAATGTGTTCACTAATTCTTTTAAATTGCTTTGGACCAAGTACCTAATTAGGTTGTGATGGTGTAGCTCACTTGACTCAAAGGTGAGTCTGATTTTTCAGAGCAAAAGGTGAATCTATCCTGAATTTGAATGCCAAGATACTTTGGTACCAGTAAACTACATCATTCACCATCAATATAGAAAATCAAATGGTTTTGTTTTCCAATGGTTGAATTTTATAAAACAATTTATAAAGGTGAAATAAGCCAATGGGAGGAGCTCATTTTCTATGCTGGTTACATTACAATAAATTGAAAGTTGTACTATAATGAATTAATAAAAGTATACAAATAAGGACTATAGAATCAACTCAAATGAAATCATCTGCTTTCTATATCTACATTTATATAAAAATATCAATCAACATAATGACCAATGACCATAAAGAATACATTTCTAAGGGAGTGGACACCCATTAAATGATTTCTGCAAGTTATTGGAATACACTTATTCATGTTCAGATAGCATTTCAGGTTATAATTTTAATTCCTATGGTGGCATGACCATCCCAAAGTCCCCATCAACTTAATTTTGCAATGGAAGTAATCAATATGCATGGGTTTTTTCTCATTATGTATGGAATTACAGATGATGACTAGAGCATCAGCATTTTGGGCTTTATCTTGCAAATGAGACATTGACTAAAATATGAAGACCAGTCTGGCTGGTGTGACTCAGTGGTTGAGGGTTGACCTATGAACTAGGAGGTCATGGTTAGATTTCCAGTAAGGGCACATGCCCGGGTTGCAGGCTCAGTCCCTGGTGGTGGTGGGGTAATGCAAAGGCAGACAATCAGTGATTCTTTCTCATCACTGATATTTCTATCTCTCCCTCTTCCTCTCTCTGAAATCAATAAAAACATATTTTTAAATAAAGACCATCAAGTCCTTGCACTAATTAATTTGCATTTTGGACACAGTAAATTCTGTATATATGGATGGCTGGATTAGTTCTCAAATCCAACATTTTTTTAAAATACTGATAATTAGTACACAGTTTGAAAGAGAAGTAAGCAGTGTCCTAAAAGAAAGAACATAACGATGTCAAAGATTGTAAACCCACCTTTAACCCTATCTTGTAGTTTGCACTCTGGCCGAATCACTTCTTCTCAATTGGCTTAATGTTCCAAATGTTTTCTTTGCAAAAAGATAGTACTCAGTTCCTTCATGATTCTCACTGAAATGGGAGGGTGGTGGGTGGAGGGATGAAAGGGATAGAAACATGCATTTAAAATAACATCAAATATCTTGGGTGATTTTTATTTTTTCAAAATATGCATGCTCCTACCCTAACTCTACTTTCCCTCAGGTCTTCTGGTTATAATAAGATATACTATTAGTAATTATATGTTATCTATATTGACTGAACTAAGGCCAAAAATTTGGTTAAAAAATCACTGAACTAGATGATCTCTAGTAATTTCTTCCAAGATTAACATTTTATGGACCTATAAAGAGAATGAGTATTTACTTATACTACTACTAAACATTTATACCCAAGTGTTCTCTTGATTTACAACACTCTATTAAGAGAATGAAATAATACTGAGATAGCAGCATTACACCTGGCAGATAGTGTGCACTCCATAAATGGAAGTTGCCTTCCTTCTATCCATAGCAGTAGATGAAATTTTCCATATACATAATATGTTCAGGGATGGGAGATATCAGAACAAGGGGATGATGAACAATAGCTTCTCAAGAGGAACCAAGTAAATTGGAAATTTTTCTGTCTGGACATTGAATTAGCTCAAAGCCCTATTGATTCATGCTGGCATATAGCAATTTTCACTGCACAACTATTGTCTACAGATATGACTATTGTCAGATTATGTGATATGCAGACAAATAGCCATATTACTGCATTTAAGATTATATTCATTTTTGTTTAATGAACATCTGTTGTAAACAAGAGTCCTACCTTTTTCATTGCACAGAAGATATTATCATCATTATTTAGGGAGTAGGTATTTTCTTCTTATGTCACAGAACACTATTATGTGTGCTTTTCATATATTAGAAGGACCACTGATCAGATGCAATTTATATTGTGTGGCTTTATGCCCATGTTCTAAGCATATAGTCTTCATAAATCTGTTACCTAGAAGCGTATTATTATTTTTATGTAGACACATATCTGCACTGGGAGAATTTTTTAAATGTCACACATACAATATACTCACCATCCAAATATCATGTGTACATATTAGTTAGCTAGACTATAGTCAGGTTCAAATGACTAAGACCACGACTTAGAGAAAGAAAAAACTTGAGAGTATAAGTGAGGTCAAGAAAGTGAATCAGAAAAACTTGAACCAATCATATGTTCCTGAATTTGAATTTAAATCAGGTATAATGAGAAATTGTCATTGTCTTATATAAAAAATGAGTATGTGCTTAATGTAATTCAATAATAGCTAGTTATGTTTGTCTGTTTGGTGAGCACTTTACTATGTGCTTTACCTTTTAGTCTTTATGTAGTATGTGCTCTGGTTATTGTTGTTGCATAACAAATGACCTGAAATTTAGAGTAAAACAAACAAACAAAAAATTACTGTGTGATCTAACTGGTCAGGAATTTAGGAAGGGGTCAGTTTTCTAATTCTTAGGGTTTCTCATGCCAGTGCAGCCAAATGCCAGCTGGGGCTTCTGTCATTTGAGGGCTCAACTGTTGTGAACATTGAGAAGAGTCACTGCCATGTCCAGCAGTAGCTGGCTGTGGACTAGAATCTCAGCAAGGACTGTCCACCAGTTAACCATAGTCATTGCAGAGCAGTTCTAATGCATAGCTGGCTGCTACTTTCCTCCAAGCAAGTGTCCTAAGAGAAACTGGTAGAAACTTCAAAGCCATTTCCATTCTAGCTTTGGAAGTTATATGACTCCATTGCCCTTTAATACTCAAAGCAATCACAAGGCCAATTAAATTGTAGGGGAAGTAACCAAGGTCTACCTACTGATAGTAGGAGTATTCAGGTCACATTGTGGAAGAACATGCAGAATGGGAAATGTTGTTATGGTCATATTTGAAAAGTATAATTTGCCACAATTGATGGTTTCCATGTTAGTTTTTCAGGGAAGGAAACTGAGGCCCAAAGTTTAAGGAACTAGAAAAAAGGCCTAACTGGGACTCAAACCCAGGTCTGTTTTCCTCAAAAACCTATATTATTTCTACTATGCTACATTGCTTCATGGAGGATATTATTCTGCCTAATATTATTATACTAGAGGCCTATTTCAAGAAGATTCCTGCAAGAATAGGGCTTCCTGAGGCCAGAGCGAAGCAGAGAAGCCTCGGCGGGCTTCGCTCCCTTCTCTGCTGCCTTGGCTCTGCTCCCATCTTCTCTGCCTTGGCTCCCTCCCATCTCTTCCACTTCACTCCCTTCTGCAGTGCTTGGCTTCCTTCTACACTGTCTTCAGTCTTCGCTCCTTGCCTTCATATGCAAATTAACCACCATCTTTGTTGGGTTAATTTGCATACTCATCCTGATTGGCTGGTGGGCGTAGCGGAGTGATGTCAATTTGCATGTTTCTCTTTTATTAGTGTAGATTTTTTTAGAAATACGAAAAGATTGAAATCTGGTATCAAAGATAAATTTTCTAATAAAGAATAGTTAGACCTAACATCCAGTCTTGTTTCTTCTGGTGGAATGATCTGGGGTGAGTTGTTTTCCTTCCTTAGACTTCTTTTCCACATTTGATGAGCAGAAAATGTGTGCCATATTGTCTCCAAAACCCCTGACACTTCATGAATCCTATGCTTTATAATATGAAAGTATTATAGAGAGAAAGAGAGAGAAGTATTAAAACCTTTAATAATTTTAATAGTAAGATTATAATACCTATTCATATCATTTCTAAAATGTCTAATTTTGGTTTTATGATACTTTCTTGGGATGCTCATTAACCTCTGAGGCAAGAGGCAAGTGATTTAATTAGTTGTGCAATTGTCTTTCCTCTCTGAATATTTCCTTTTATATTCAATCACATTTTCTGAATCAAGAAGCTCCCAGAAGCAAGGGGGAAAAGCCATGGATTTTATAGGTTTATTTCAGTTAGTAACTAAAATAAAATGGCACTATCATGGGTTTCAATGTAATAGTATTCTAGTTCTGTAGGCATGACATAGTAATTTGTTTCTAAGCAGTAGGCTATGCACTCTTGAAAAAAAAAGTATCCTCCTAGACATAGCTCACTGAATGATTGGTTGTTTTATACAATAATGTTAATGCTCTGGTGAATTATCTGAAAATGTTCTAAGTCTGGGGCAAACCTCTCTGAAGGCCCTTTTGTATGTAACAGAGTTTAATGCTTTTATCTTATACTAGGTCCCAGTGCACTAATTTGTGCACCTTGAAAGGAACTGTGGGCCATGAGACTGCAGTAGGCATAGGGGTGGGTCTTGGCCCATCCTCCGCACCCCTGTCCAGCCCCTCCCACTAAAGCCCCCGGTCCCCTGTCTGCCAGCAGTCCCACTCCTGCCACTGGTCCCACGTGCTGACAGTGCCAGCCCTGCTTGCACCTACTGATGGTGTGGAGCTATTGGGGCTGGTGCCAGCAGCAGGTGTGAGTGGGGCAGGTGCCATTAGTGGGTGAGAGCAGTGGCTGCTGCCCTGATCACCCCTCAGGAGCAGGGGGAGGTGGAGAAACCCTCAAGGGTGATAGGCCACTGCTCACAACCACTTATGGTGCCGAGTGATCAGGGCCGGCGCCGGGCGCCAGCAGCAGTTGCAAGCAATGGTTCTGGTGCCAGCTGCAGGTGCAAGCAGGGTTGGCACTGGCAGTGGGTGCAAGTTCCCAGTGGGACTTTGGTGCATAGGAGCAAAGAATTTTCAGTAACCACCAGAAGCTCACCCCGATGACAGCAACCAGCACCCTGCCTTGGTCTGGTGCCCCCGCTCACCTGCTCTACCATCTTGTTGCGGCCATTGCCCACCATGTTCTGTGCTCTGCCACTTGCTGCTGACACCCGCCAATGTTCCACACACGCCCTTGGTGGTCAGCACACATCATAGTGGCCAGTTGTTCGGTTGTTCCGCTGTTCGATCTATTTGCATATTAGGGATTTATATATATAGACTAGAGGCCCAGTGCATGAAATTCATGCATGGGAGGGGGGTTCCTCAGCCCAGCCCTCACCCTCTCCAATCTGGGACCCCTCGGAGGATGACCAACTGCTGGCAGTCAGACATCCCTCTCACAATCCAGGACCACTGGCTCCTAACTGCTTGCTTGCCTGCCTGATTGCCCCTAACTGCCTCTGCCTGCAGGCCTGATTGCCCCTACCTTGTCCCCCTGCTGGCCTGTTAGACCCTAACTTGACCCCTGCCAGCCTGATCAACCCTAACTTTCTCCCCTGCCAACCTGATTGCCCCTAACTGCCTCTGCCTCGGCCCCCAGTTTTGCCTCCCTCTGCAGGAGGTGACCTGGTGGATCAGGGGAAGGCACCGCCTCCATTACCCCACTGCTGCTGCCACTGCTGGCCTGATCCTGGGCCCTTCATAGCCTCCTGCAGCTGCCTGAGCTTGGGCCCTTTGCAGCCGCCTGTGGCTTTGTCTGGAAGGACATCCGAAAAGTCATCCAGAAGACGTCTGCTCTAATTAGCTTATTACCCTTTTATTAGTATAGATTTGGGGACCATTACAACCATGCATAACTTAAAGAAAACACATGGCCCTGGCCAGTTTGGCTTAATGGAGAGAGCATCAGCCTGTGGCCTGGAGGGTCCCAGGTTCGATTCTGGTCAGGGGCACATACCTGGGCTGCGGGTTCGATCCCCAGTAGGTGTCCTGCAGGAGGAAGCTGATCAGTGATTCTTATCATTGATACTTCTATCTCTCTCTCCCTCTCCCTCTCTGAAATCAATAAAAAGATGTTTAAAAAAGAAAACACATGTTCTTCACCTTGGGTTTTGTCATTTTATAATATCCTTTGTGCAGCATTTTAAGTTCCCTCAACTTTCCTTTACTCACCCTTAAAATGCAATCTATTTTGGGGAAAATGAACAGGAAAGTGATTCTAGTGGATACAATTTTTTTTGAATGGGGTGGGTCATGAAAATATTTAAAAATTGAGCATGGTGATGGTTGTACCACTCTGAATTTATTTAAAAAACCAGTTCATTGTACACTTTAGGTGACATGTACAGTATATGAATTATATCTCAACAAAGCTGTTCTTTTATATCTTTTTAAATAAAGACCAGTCTTATAATCAATTGCAGATGTTTTCAGAGGCCCCAGGGATTTGCTTACTGCATCCAAAACCACGGCTGTGACTCCCAGTTGCCTCCAGTCCTGGTGGATTGGGGTGGTGTGGTTTGCGAACAAGAAGGTGGCGAGAGGCTTGTGGAATTTTTGCAACCCCATTCCTGTGGTCTCCTCATAGGGCACCAGGGACAATTCCACTGTGCCAGCTCTCTGCTTCCTTTAACCTTTTGGGCAAAAGAATCCTGCATGGTCTGGCCAGAAAGTGCATTCTCTCTTAGGTAGCCCGAATGCTTTTTTTAAAGATCGTTTCATGGATTCAAAAGAATAAACAGAGATGTGGAAAGGAATTGTTGAATTCCTTTTACATGGTTCTTCCAGTCTCTTGGGAAGTGAAATGTGGTTCTGGATTCATCCCAAAGGGTGTCTTTGGGCAAAAGCACCCAGAAGAGCATAGCTCCTGCAGGATGCCCTACACCAGTGGTCGGCAAACTGTGGCCCCTTGAGTGTGGCTCTTCCACAAAATACCACATGCGGGCGCACACGTACAGTACGATTGAAACTTCGTTGCCACACTCAGGGGGCCAAAGAGCCACATGTGGCTCGCAAACCGCAGTTTGCCGACCACTGCCTTACACACTTCTCTGCCAGGACTCAGGGGGGCTTGAGGGTGAGCGAGGCGGTGGTGCCAGCACAGGACCCGGGAGAAGGTAGCACTTTCTACACTGCCCAGGGCACGAGGACTGCAGCTGCACCCACCAAGGTGGGCAGGGTGTTTCTGCTGTTTTGTTTTGGTCTGGCCTTCAATCCCTCAGCCATGGACCCACGCTTGCACTGAGACTGTGAACAGTTTGATGGTCATACGTTTTGGTGGAGAGTGGACACACTCCCACCTCACAGAGACTGGCAGTTAGACACTGACGGCTTCTGAGTTGCTCGCCCTCAGGTCCAAAACAGACTCGGGCATCCGCAGCTAGGAGGCTTCCTCAGAGTCCCCCAAATCTGCTGCCAGCTGCCCCTCTACAGTGGCCACAGGCGTGCACTTCCTTCCTGTGGGCCCCAGAGCTCCAGGAATCAGGGTGGAGATGGGAGGTGGCGGAGGGTCCCCAGGGCCTTAGGGGACCTCCGGCAGAGCAGAATGCCCACCCACCCCGGGGTGCCCAGAGCTTCCTGGAGAAGGGCCAAGGGTGTGCCAGGCTTCCCCCGGCTGCCTGAGCCCCAGAACTCGAAGCCACTGAAGCTTTGTCTTGAAGGATGTCAGGAAGATATCCGCCCTAATTAGCATATTATCCTTTTATTAGTATAGATTATTGAAGCCATTTAATTTATTGCAATTTCACAAAATTTCAGAATGGAGAGCTTTTGGGGACCTTCAGTATCATGGAGTTCAGATGTTTCTTAAACTTTTCTCTAAGCAAAGTATTTTCTCAAACAAAATCAGAAACAAAAGTTTCATACACAGTATTGATAAAAAGTGCAGCTTTTATAATTGAAGTGAGGTTGGGGTGCCAGAACCATTCCTTCTGTTATCTCCTCTCATCTTTTATACCTCCTCCTACTCTACTACAGCCTTCAAATGAACTGAATGAAGCTTTTAAAACTTTGAAAAATCTCTTTTGAAAAATCACTTATCCAGTTCATTATTTGCCTCAATAAATATTAAGATGTCTCTGTGCTAGACAGAAGTAAATAAGATGGATAGAATTGCAGCCCTCATGGAGCTCACAGTCAAATAGCAAGAGGATTTACATGTGTAAACAAACTGTTTGACCCTCTTTCTGGTGTGATGATCATAGCATATTGTGGGAGGTTAATGATCAGGAATGATTTCTTGACATAAGGGGGAAAGACTGACACCTGAAGGAAAATTAGGAGTGAGCCATAACAAAAAACAAAACAAAACAAACAAACAAACAAACAAAAAACAAAACAAAACAAAAAAAGGAGTAGGAGAGGGAAATGCTTCAGGAATATATAAAAGTTGTATATGTATAAAGCCCATGTGAGGAGAGGCATGGCATAAAGATGTAAAAGGAGACAAAGGTAAGGGATATACCTGTAGATGTAATTAGAAGCCACATCATGATGGGCCTTGTAAGTTGAATTGTAACCAAAGGGTAATTAGGCATGGGGCTACTGCAGAAGGTTAAAGGACAGTGATATAATACGAAAAGTGTTTCCAAAAGAGCATTTTGACTGGTGTGTGGAGAATGGATCGGAGAGGGCCAAGACAGAGGAAAGAGGGAAGTATTTGGGAGGTAGATTTGGCATCATTAGTGACAGATTGAATGTCATCCATGAAGAAAAGAGAAAAATCAAGAATGACACTTAAATTTTGGCCTGAAATACAGCTGATATATACTTAAAAACTCAAAATAAAAGTGTAATTTTTAATCATTAAAATATTTTCTAAGAACAGCTTTAGGATTTTGAAATCAATGTAGTACTTTTATTTTTAGCAGTTGTTCATGCTTACCATCCTATATATTTAGTTGGTTTTAATGTCCCTTTAGTTATTTTCTTCAAAATATCATTCTTTGATTCTAGATTTGTTTTTCTTTCAGTTGAGGTACTATTAAGGCAATTTCTACTGAGGAGAGAGCAAGAATATATATATATTTTTTGGTGTGTGTGTGTGTGTGTATGTGAATCCTTGTACATCTGAGAAGAGAGCTTCCCAACTCATGTGCCATAGCATGAAGTTGTACCTAAAGTGGGGGACATGTGCTTAGGAATTGACCCCCTTCAAATGTGGGGTGGTAAGTCATAGCTTGAGTCATTTAGAGACTTCTGGCCAACAGTTTCTTGTTGTGAGCAGCCACATGTACTTACCTTATCTATACTAATAAAAGCCTAGGTGACCCTCCCGCATGACATCATCACAAGATGGCCACCACAAGATGACTGCCACAAGATGCCACCACAGATGGCCACCACAAGATGGCCATGTGCACAGCAGAGGTGGGGCCCTGTGGCTGCACCATGCGGTGAGGCCTAGGGGTCCTGTGGCTCCATGCTGCACGGAGGAGGTGGGTCCCAGCGAAGGAGGCGGGTTGTGGCAGGGGAGGTCAGTTGGGGACAATTGGGCTGGCAGGGGAGCAGTTAGGGGGTGATTAGGCTGGAAGGTAGAAGTGGTTAGGGGCAATCAGGCAGGCAGGCAGGTGAGTGGTTAGGAGCCAGTGGTCCTGGATTGTGAGAGGGATGTCCGACTGTGGGATCGGCCCTAAACCGACTGTCAGACATTCCCCGAAAGGTCACAGATTGGAAAGGGTGCAGGCTGGGCTAAGGGACCCCCCCCCATGCAAGAATTTTTTGAACCGGGCCATTAGTTATGCTATAAAAACATCCTTTCTTGTGTGGGCCAGGAAGTGAAAAAGAGAAAGGGAGGTGGCATCACTGCTTTAGGAGATCATTGTTTTCTTCCCACACATATCAGAAGTCAGTTGGGTAGAAATCTTGGGTCACAATTTATTATCCCCCAAAACACGATAGGCATTTATTCATTTTCTTCATGTATTTATTATTTCCTGAGTAGAAAACTGCATTTAGGTTGATTTTGCTGCATTTGCCACTAAATTTTTTTCTTCCCTTGATGATTAGGAAATTTGCAAAATTAATATTAATACTTAAAGTTTTTGCAAACATATGCCAAGGTAATTTTCATTATTTTTACCTGAATATTAATGAATACTTTTAATCTATATATGCACATCTGTTATCAGAAAGGGAACATTTTATTTTTCTTTACTGTTTAGGTTTCTATTATCCGAGTTTCTTCTCTGAACACCTACAATTCTTTGATTTTCGAAATCACATAATATTTTTGTGTGATTATCATTTCTTACATTTTCTTCTACTTTACCACTTGAGTTTTCCTTCACATTGCCTCCAAAATGAAACTTTATTTTGCTGTATTGGATTAGTTTCATGTGTCATTGTTTGCTTGTTTTAGTCATCCATTTGTATATTTTCCTTTATCTCAGTTTGTGCTTTCTTGTTTGTTCCTATTTTTTTTTTACAGATGTTTTCTTTTGCTTCTGCAAGCTAGCATAAAGTCTAAGTTTTTCGCCATTCTGAGAAATAAAATAATTTCTAGGCATTAAAATTCTCTCCTGTGGTGATGCATCCTCTGCCTCATTTTTCCTGCAATATTATTTTAGAGGTGTTTTAATATCTGAAAAAGTGCTGGTAGGAATGGGAACAGAAATGACAGAGTGTTCCCCAAGTGTATATACTTTCCAGGTGAGCCAAGACAATTTAATGATACTAGAGGGGGAGATTGTGTGACTTTAAGGTAAAGTTGTTAAAATATGTATAAATATATATTGAAGCCATTAATAAATCTTTTGTGTTTTATTGGGGCACTCTGCAGCCCTAGTTAGACTGCATATCATCCAAATTGGGAGTCTTCAGAGTGGAAGTGGCATTATTAATACTTATACCAGAAAAGCAGGTATAAACTGGGACTGCTGTGAGAAAAGTAAGAGATATGATCACTCTGTATAATTATCCTGTAGCAATTAGTTGCTCATCTGTAGTGTCCAATGTGAGGGAAAATCTCTTCCTCCCTTCTTCCAAACATTCTTTAATTTCCCCCCACAAAAGATACATTTAGTAGATTTTCCACCAAGATAGAACTTTCAACATATGGACTGCTCTTCTTTGCAGTTTATCTGCTGTTTCTATGCATCTTTCCTTATATTTCAATAGGATGTTGAAAGAAGGCTCAGCAGGTATACTTTGTTTTTTGCTTTGCTCACTGATAAATTGTAATGGTTATATTTAGCAAATTGAACCAGCTACATGATTTATTCAGCTGAGAAAGCACAAAAGATCCTGTTTCCATAAGCAAGTATGCTAATTTCTCACCTAGCCATAATTGAGGGACATACTCTATGAAAGGGGTCCTGTGATTCAGTGTTTTGTCAGGTTGAGTACCATGATTACCAGTTCCACAGCTGTAATCACTTAGGTACACTTTGGTGAGAAACATTGGCTTTCATGCTGGGGAAAGGAAGAATAATGTGTGTTGAGCAGGTGCTGAGAGACACAAAGACTGTTTCAGTTGGACTCCTGTGTCAAAAAGTCAAATAGAGCTCATGTAAATTTTCTGTAAGTAGGTAACATATCATCTGAAGGATGTGAAAAACTCATGACACAGGAATCAGGGCTCCAAGAAGGTTACTTAGGTCAAATTATGCAGTTGAGATTCATACAAAGGTCAATGCATCAGCTCAAGCCCTTAGCCTCAATTTGATATTCTACATTTGTAATAAAAATTTACCCAAAGTTTATCCAGTTCCTTGAGATAGGCATCTTACAAGACCTAAGCAGGATCCTAGGTTTTCAGTCAAGGTGATGGGGTTTTATCACAGGAGAAATTAAATAACCTGTAAGAGAGAGAGTTAAAAAAATGGCAGTGAAAGCCAGTCATATGGATGGGTGAGTAGAACACTAGAGGGAATACTAGGTAAAGCTTGTGGCTGCAAGACCACACAGGTCTAGCTACAGGGCTTACAGACACATGCTATGCCTTAGATAACATTACAAATGTGCTCACAGATCTAATTCCAGCCCTGACCAGGATTAACTAACTCAGGATTAGGCAGGCTGGGTAGGGAGGTGCTCCTGATCTTGAAATTAAAAGTAATAGTACTAACTTCAGCTTGAAGGGGTTGAGAAGTCAGTGAATGACTACAATTTTAATGTGTTCAGAGAGATTAAGTTATTAAAGACTTCTTTAAAATTTAAAAATGAAGACAAAAGAGAAATCACTCATGGGTAAGAGATAGACTGGAGCAATGAAACCCTTATATTAAAGCATTGTTTAAAATGTTTTGGAAGGAAAACGTTAATTTAAATTTTAGTTATAGCATGTAATTATATTTAATATTATCTATGAATAGGCATCCATTTAATAATTCCAAGCTAAGAAAATAAATTTTGACATCTGTTTTAATATTTTGGCTGTTTTTCTGAAAAGTAGAATTTTAAAGATAGTTCAATGAAGGCTTGTTCATTGTGAAAATGAAAGAAGCTAGAAAAGACAATGAATGAGGTATTGAAACATCCTTTGGGACACATAGCAAATGACTTTTTCTAAATAAAGAAATCCACTATTACACAAATGAAAGATTTATTTGAGGACCAAAATTCAAAGTGAGTATTTTCCAAGTATGTTCCCTGTTCTGCTCATTCAGGTAAGGCCCAGTAAAGCAGGAATTCATTGGTTGAGATTTGGATTTCAAGGTAACAAAAATGCCCATATATGGCCAGTAATATGGAGGAAAGCAAGCAGTAGGGTCAGTGTGGTCTGGGCAACTACATAAAGTTTGGGTGAGTAGTTTTTTACAGATGCATGCTAGGAAGTACCAAGGACCATCAAAGCCAGATTTTCATTATTGGAGGTATTTTCAGGGTTCATTATAGAAATAATGAAGAGAAAGACATGACTCGGGGTTAAGAAAATATTGGTAAGCATATTCAAATGTTCATAATAACTCAGTTTAGGCTGGGGTGGGTTAGAGACAGTAAAAACTTTATTTTGTGTACCACAAGATACATGCAAATCCCATTAATGCATTATTTCATCCTCATAACACTGTTATTACCTGTAATTCAGAGATGAAGAGCCTGAGGCTCAGAGAGCTTAAATAACTTACTTGATTAAGGTCACATGTAATTTGTGACTTTGAGTCTATATGACCAAAGTCTATATTCAAAGCAGGTTGTGATTTAAAAAAATGATTTTGGATCCACCTTCATGACATTCTCTGTGTAAGATTGTTTTGCTTGACCCTATTCTTCAGATCAAATCTCTGGGTTTAAAGGACCTTCATTGTTTATGTTAGCATGAATTTTGTAGAGCACGTAGATATGTGTAGTAAATCTGGGATCCTTCTGGATAAGATTCTGGGGAATCAAACCAATCCCTGTAGACAGCTGTGTGAAATTTATCTAATGCCTCATGTGGATTCCAGGGGCTCAGATGCCCAAATTAGCAACATACAGCCTTGTATCTCATTGGAAGATCACCTCCAAGTCCAGGGGAGAGGGCCAGGTTATCTTAACACTTTAAAATTCACCCTCTAATAAATTCACCCTTTGCCCTTCCCCTTCTTCTACTCTTACTACAATAAATGAAATGTCTCACCTTTTGTTTTCTACCCTCTCCAAATTTAACCACTCTGCTCTCTGCAAGAAATATCCATAACATATCAACCACTTACTCAAGTCCCATTATCCTTCAAAAACCAGCTCAAATGACGTATATGAGTGAAGAACTTAATTTCCAATGCAGATTCAATCATTTTCTCTTTTGAAGATCCCTAGCAAGTTGTCCAGACCTCTGTTATAGCACCTTGCAGGCAGTGCAGCATAGTTCACAAATCTGTAAGCCATTCCAGGTCACCATCCATTTATCCTCTTCTTAAATCAACATCTATACCATAGTGTCAAATATATTTGTTGAATAAAGTTTATAACACGTAAGCACTTAGAAAGTGTTTTTTTTTAAATATATTTTATTGATTTTTTACAGAGAGGAAGGGAGAGGGATAGAGAGTTAGAAACATTGATGAGAGAGAAACATCAATCAGCTGCCTCCCGCACATCCCCCACTGGGAATGAGCCCACAACCGAGGTACATGCCCTTGACCAGAATCGAACCCGGGACCCTTGAGTCTGCAAGCCAATGCTCTATCCACTGAGCCAAACCGGTCAGGGCTAGAAAGTGTTTTAAATAGAACTCTTACTTATAAATGAAACTCACCTGTGGTACATTTTGTAACAGTGTAGTCATTTAAATATCTAAAACCTGTTCACTTTTGAGTAATTATAGTGAGAGAGCAGGAATATGAATTTAAACCTGAAATGGAGATGAGCATAAGGAGACCTTACCTAGGAGACAAAATGGAATTGTATATATAAATGTGGAATCTGGTGTCAAAGGAAACAAAGTTTAAAACCCTGCTAAGTAGAGCTAGATCAGCGGTTCTCAATGTGTGGGTCGCGACCCCTTTGGGGGTCGAACGACCCTTTCACAGGGGTCACCTAAGACCATCAGAAAACACATATATAATTGCATATTGTTTTTGTGATTAATCACTATGTTTTAATTATGTTCAATTTGTAACAATGAAATTGGGGGTCACCACAACATGAGGAACTGTATTAAAGGGTCACAGCATTAGGAAGGTTGAGAACCACTGAGCTAGATGGAAGATGAGGAAGCTCTAGGTTCTCTTACCCCCACAAAAATATCAAGTGAGCAACAATATATAGAACAGAATACCTCTGTGAGAACTCTAGAAAATGGTTGAGAAACTATAGCACCAAAGCCAATGTAAAACTAAGAAGTGATTCGAGTGAGAGGGGTAAGAAAATTCAAAGCATTTGGTGCACCTGCTTATGTCCCTTCACTTACACAGTATAGCACAGAGCAACCAAGAGAAAAAATCCATACTCGGCCTCCTCCCTCAGGAGAGAAACAAAAAAAAGTGGATCATGTTGTCCAATGTTCTGGCTTGTCTGGGGGTTGCTCAAGGGACTGGTTTCTGTCTCACCTGACTTGAAGCACTAATGGGACTGACACCAGAGTTTGGAGGCCACAGGAAACAGAGGTGAGCAGGGTACAGAGCTGTGGTTCTTCAGGCAGTTGACAGGGGAAAACAAGAGATGGAAAAGGTTCAAGAGGTCCTGAAACTTCCAGCCAGCCAGATTAATAAAGGCCTTCCTTTTGCATGAAGCCAGTAGACAAATACTGAGATAGGTGGTGTTTTTTTTCAAATACCAAATTCCCAGAAAAAAATTACAAAGCTTACAAATAAAAAAGAAAATGGCTCAATCAAAAGTCCAAAGGTAAAACTCTAGAAACTGACCCTAAAGAAATAGAGATCTATGAGCTGCCTGACAAAGAATTTAAAATAACTGTCATAAAGGTACTCAATTAGCTCCATATGTAAGTTTTAGATATATTTTATCATTTTAATCTAAGACTATTTTTAGTTAACTGTGATATCATATAGAGGATATATATATACACATTCCTTTTACATATGTCTTATTGGAATCTATCAAGATGATCATGTTTTTTTAGGTTTATCTTTATTGTTGAAAGTATTACAGATGTCTCCTTCCCCCCACACCCTCATTGACCCCTTCTAGCCCACACTCGCTCCTCATCCCAGGCCTTCACCACACTATTGTCTGTATCCATGGGTTATGCATGCATGCATATAAGTTCTTTGATTAATCTCTTCACACCCACACACCCCCACCTTCACTCTGAGATTCAACTCTTCCATGATTCTATGTCTCTGGATCTATTTTGTTCATTAGATTCCACATATGAGTTAGATCATGTGATACTTGTCTTTCTCTTACTGGCTTATTTCACTTAGCATAGTCCTCTAGGTTCCTCCATGCTGTCTCAAAGAGTAAAAGATCCTTCTTTTTTATAGCTGCACTAGAGGCCCAATGCACGATTAAATTGTGTGAGTGTAGGGTCCTCTAGGCCTAGCCTGCCATCAGTGCCATGTCCACCACCCCGTGATACCTTGCACACTCTGCGGATGCTGCCGGAGCACCGTGACACTCTCCTGACACTGCTGGCACCCCGGAGGGAGGGGGGTGGGGTATATGGGGGGAAGGACTGAGAGGTGCTCCATGCACCTTCTGGTGACCGGTCATTTGGTCGTTACGGTGTTACGGTGTTACGGCGTTACAGCCACTGGCCTTTTATAATATAGACTAGGGGCCCAGTGCACAAAATTTGTGCATGGGGAGGGGGTGAGTCCCCTCAGCCCAACGTGCACCCTCTGTCATGTTCTGGGACCCTGGCTGCTCTGGGCATAGGCATGGGCCTACAGGCTAAGGGTGGCCTGGCTCCTGAGGATGCCTGTCCTGGGGACACAGGCCTTTTGGTGCTGGTGCATACACAAGTGGCCGCAGAGTGAAAACCTCCGCCGGCACCCGCGCACACACTCCAGTGGGGTGGGAGCTCCCCCGCTTCACCACGGCGATGCGGGGGAAGCTCTAGGCCCTGCTCCCGGCTTCTGCACGTGCCACCCTGACCCCTGCTGCTCGGTGCCTGTGTATGCAAATTAACCCACCATCTTTGTCAGGTTAATTTGCATACTCACTCCTCATTGGCTGGTGGGCATGGCTTGTGGGCATCGCAGAGGGACTGTTAATTTTCATGTTTCTCTTTTATTAGTGTAGATGATATTCCATGGTATAATTATAACACAGCCTTTTTACCCACTCATCTCTGTCAGGGCAGTTGCCAGGTTTATCGGCTCGATTCCCAGTAGAGGGCATGAAGGAGACAGCCAATCAATGTTTCACTCTAAGATCAACATTTTCCTGTCTCTCCCTTTCTCTTCCTCACTCTCTAAATATCAATAAAAATATTTAAAAAGAGAATAAAAGAAACTCTGAGTGACCAGATTATTATGACCACCTGATGTTTGTAGGCAAATTAGCTATAATTTCCTGCTGAAGTTGCTAGTGGGCCAGACCACTATAAATAGGGAAGCAGGTTGTTTACCATGACAGAAGTGATTTTTTTCTGAAGATATGGGTAAACAACGCAATTTAACAGCCTTTGAACATGGAATATATTTGAACGTGAGTGGCCAGATTATTATGACCACCCCATCAGTACTTCGTTGGGCCACCTTTTGCCTTCAATACTTCGGTGATTCTTCTTGGCATTGATTCCATGAGATGATGAAAGGTGATACGAGGAATCTGACACCATGCCTAATGAATAGCACTGTCCAGTTCTGTGAGATTTGATGGTTGTGGAACCAGCTGCCTGATGGCTCTTTTAACTTCGTCTCACAAATGCTCACTTGGATTGAGATCTGGTGATTGTGGGGCCCACCTAAGCAAGGTAAAGTCTCCCTCATGTTCTTGAAACCACTCCTGCACAATACAAGCACCGTGGCATGGCACATTGTCTTGTTGGAAGAAGCCATCTCTATTGGGATATGCCATCAACATGATAGAATGAACCTGATCAGCAACGATACTTAGGTATGTTGTGCTATTCAGATGTTGTGCCACACGAATTAAAGGGCCCAAATCATGCCATCAAAACATGCCCCAAACCATAACACTGCCCCATCCAGCTTGAAAGGTTCTACTCATGCCTGTGGGGTGCATGCTTCCATGCTGTTTCTGCCAAATTCTCACTCTGCCATCTGCATGATGCAACTGGAAACATGATTCATCAGACCACATGACTTTTTTCCAATGCTCAACTGTCCAATCCTTGTGTTCCTGTGTGAATTAGAGACATTTTATCTTGGTAACTACAGACAGCAAAGGTGTTTGAACAGGCCTTCGGTTTCCATATCCCATATGATGCAGTGTATGGCTAATTTGCCTACAAATGTCAGGTAGTCATAATAATCTGGCCACTCAGTGTATATACCTTCTTGAAATGAATCCTACTTATTCTGTAACTATAGGTCTATGTTTGAATTGCTAGTATTTTATCAGATCATACAGGGTATGGAAAAAAATGTACACACACTTGAACAGCTGATAGCTCAACTGATGTTTCTTTTCAGATTTAACTCATTGGAATTATTCATTATTCAAAGTGTGCACACATTTTGGGGATAACCTGTATATTTTTGTGTGCATAAATAAGATTGTAGCAAGAAATATAATTTTGTATTTAGGACATATTATATTTATAAAATTAATTGAAGAGTAGCTCATATTATTTTGTGTTCTATAAATTGATATTAATGAGCTTTCCTATAACAATTTAGAGGAATTGACTTATAAAATCTTTGGATTGGATACCATTTTTAATGCAGTTCTTTTTTTCTTACTACAGTTTATTTTAATTGACACACTTAACATTTTCTACTTCTTGAATACATTTGTATTGACTAACTTTTTTCTAAAAACATCATTTATTTAATCAAGACATTCTACTTTAGAATGGCTGGGGTGGTTAAGTGGTTGAGCATCGACCCATGAACCAAGAGGTTACCAGTTGGATTCCCGGTCACAGCACATACCCAAGTTGCAGGCTAGGAATACAGGGAGTGGCTGAGCAATGTTTCTCTGTTATTAATGTTTAGCGCTCTCTATCCCTCTTTCTTTCCCTCTTGCTCAAAATCAATAAAACAGTTTAAAAAAATGCTTTCTACTTTATAGCGTAAAGTTTTACATAGCTACTTATCACAATTTTAGAAACTCTATAATTTATGGTCACATCTCTTTTTACATTTATAAATGTTTATATATGTGTTATATGTGGTTTTTTCCCCCCTTTTCCCTTTAATCAAGCTTGCCAGAAGTTGCTCTTTTTATTGCTATTTACTTTTTAAATTTTTGCTTTTTATGCTTAGATCATGTAGTTAATTTTATAAATTTCTTTAAAAATTAAATCAATTGAAGCTGATTATGTTATACTGAACACTTGAATATTTGTGATTTGGCCAGTTATATTTTACGGAATGCCACTGTAGCCACATCCTTAAATTTTTATTATTTTTTTAATCCTCACCCAAGGACATTTTTCCATTGATATTTTAGGGAGTGGAAAAGAGAGGAAAAAACAGAGAGAAATATTGATGTGAGAGAAAAACATCAATTGGTTGCCTCCTGCATGAGCCCTGACCAGGGGCCAGGGCTGGGGAGGAGCCTGCAATTGAGGTATGTGCCCTTGACCAGAGTAGAACCCAGGACTCTTGGGTCCACAGGCAGACACTCTATCCACTGAGCCAAACCAGCCAGGGTGCCACATCCTTACATTTTTATGCTTAGGCCCTAGCTGGTTTGGCTCAGTAGATAGAGTGTCTGCCTGTGGACTGAAGAGACCTGAGTTAAATTCTAGTCAGGGACACATGTCAGGGTTGAGGGCATGATCCCCAGTAGGGGGCGTGAAGAAAGCATCCAATGATTCTCTCTCATCATTGATGTATAGTATTCCATGGTATAAATGTACCACAGCTTTATTATCCACTCTCCTACTGATGGGCACTTGGGCTGTTTCCAGATCTTAACTATTGTAAATTGTGCTGTTATGAACATAAAAGTTTCCTTAAAAATTAAATATGTAATTTCCTTAAAAATTAAATATGTAACTGCCATTTGACCCAGTGATCCCACTTCTAGAAATATATCCTAAGAAACCTGAAGCACCAATCAATCGTTTGTGTTTTTTTTTTTTTTTTTTTTAAATCCAAAGACATTATGGTCCAAAATTTTGGCTTTTTCTATTTCTGAATTGTAGAATTTATGAAGTTGCTATATGACATGACATAATATACAACAGCTCATTAAACTGACATTTGTATACCAGAAAAGAATTTTACAATTAGATGGATAAATACATAAAACCTATTATTTACACTCACTACATCTATATGATTTGTATTTACCAATTTGACTTATCAAAGACAAAGCAAGTTGTGTGCATAACACACTCCAATACAGTACAAGATGATTGTATTTTTTTCTCTTTTTACTATCTATACATGTTTTGTTTCATATTTTGATTTAATATTATTCAGTGAATAAATAATTATCATGGGTATGACTTTGTTGTTCTGTGTTACTTTTAAGTATAAGAATCTTATTTCCAGGAATGCTTTAAGGCTTGTACTTAACTTTATTTTTCAGGAGCATTTAAATATCTGTCTTCATATATTGTGATTTTCATTATATCTTTACGTAGTTATTTGTTGTTACCCTCTCCATAAAATCTGTGTTTTATATGTTTGTTATTGTATCAGTGTAGATCGGCTGCTTTTTACAAACTCAAAAATCTCAGTTTCTTAACAAAATGCACATTGTAACACATTCCCTTCGCTAGAACTGATGCCCATGGGTGAAACTCCCCTATTGTTTGGGGGAGAAAGATTCTTGGGGCTCCGCTAAAAGAAGCATTGTTAGAAGCCCCCTTGGAATGTGGAAGGAAGCTTTACTGGTGTAGAGTTATATTCCTCACTTTCCAAAGCCCCATTTTCCTCAAGCCAGTCCTAGAAGAGAGGCAGCTGGGAGCTCAACAGAGTCAGAAACAATGCCAGTGTCCAGACATTCTGTTCCATGTTGCATCTGGGTGTGGTTCAGCATTCAGGCCGGATTAAAATCTATTTGTTCATGTGTGGAGCCCAACATGGCTGTATGCCATGCGGGCACAAGGGGAGGGCAGCACCTCCTCCCCCCATCACCCTGCAGCAGGAGTTCCCAGAGGATGAGAGAGAGAAAGAGCTCATTTCTTTGTTTAGAAGTTTAAATATTTATGCTTTTTGAGATTGCAGTGGCCACACCCATCCTGGCCAATTATCTATTTCCAGGGGCAATTAGTCCCCATGTCACTCAGATCTTACTGGGCATGCCTCTAAACCAGCGGTTCTCAACCTGTGGGTCGCGACCCCTTTAGCAGTCGACCCTTTCACAGGGGTCGCCTAAGACCATCCTGCATATCAGATATTCAATATTACAGTTATGAAGTAGCAACGAAAAAAATTTTATGGTTGGGTCACAACATGAGGAACTGTATTTAAAGGGCCAGAAGGTTGAGAACCACTGCTCTAAACTGTCTTTGTCTAGTCCCTTCCCCCATGGATGAGTGGGGAACAGACTTGGACAGTGTTAAATTCAGCTTTTGTAAAGCTGTGTAAATGGCATGCCTATATTTAGTCTTCCCTTTTATTCTTTTCCTGTTAAATAATAACCAGGTTATTACAATGATATCAGAACTACCATTCACTATGTCTCATTTAGATGCAAGGGAAGGGGTTGAGAAATGTAGTCTCCCTATGTCGCCAGGTGGATAGCATTTGTTTCTGTCATAATCTGCCGTTCTAGTAACTAAGTATCCATTTCATTCTCCTTCCCATAAAATTAAAAAATGTTCACCTGCCCCCTAAAGGAAACAAACCAAAGTCCCTTCCTTGTCCTGAATCCAGCTCAAATTTCAGACTCTCCAGGCTATTCCCAGTACTCTCCCTTAGGACTAGATGTGATCACTTTCAGTTTGGTGAGGTATGGACTAGAGAAGATAATTTATCTGTCCACCACCACCACCACACATGACAAAATAAAAACAGTAAATCAAGTTCAAGGATATTGGGGTGGGGAAAGAAGGAATTATGTAAGGAGGGAGGGAGGGAATATATACCCCATCTGTCACTAGTACATCGCAAAGCTGCATCCTGAAAATCAGGCCTTAGGAATGTCCCTTACCCCGTGGGTGGCAGAAGTCTCTTGATTAAGTCCCAATTATAGTCACTGGGAGGGAATCCTTGTTAATTATTGCTGAGTCCAGACTCTGCCTTCTAGGAAGTTCTTTTACATTTTCTTCCTTGGTCACATTTTAAATAGATGAGAATATGTCCTCCTAGTGGCTCCACAGCTGTCTCAGCTTACTTACTGTGGATGCTGAAAGATAGAGTTGCAAGTTGTTTCAACTCAAATTATCAGAGGCTTTGAAGGATTGTAACTCATTTGCTGCAAGTCAGTTCCATGCATCGGTAACCAAACCAACTAGCATTTCCAAATCTGATCTATATTGCTTCCTTACACACAGAAACGAATGTGTTCTCTCTTCCATTAATAGTAGCTATCTTGTGGCTATCTGTTCGAATATGTGTGGAACCGTGGCTTTAACCTGATCACTGTCCTGAATCACTTTATTCAACTGAGAAGAATTACTGAAATCCTATCCTCTCAACATCTGTTTTATACCTCACTCTGAAAATATTGGGTCTGGAAAACAGTTGGCCTTTCTAAACCTGCTAAGTTAAGCCCCTAGTTCCTTAACCCTTCCCATTTCATTTCTGCTTGCAATGTGACTGTATCCTGAGTTTATCTCTTTCTTATTTTGCCAAACTTTTACAGGCAATAACCACCAAGACACACTAGAAACTTTCTGTTTTTCAACCCTTTACTCAAGGACTGCTGGCTAAATATGCATTTGATTGTGTCTCAAAGTTGCTACAGGTAATGGTTTGTTAAAAGATTTGCACTGCATGCCATAAAATTCATCTTTTTAAACTTCTTTTATCTATTACCTTGCTACCTAGCACCAAATAGTTAAAACAACAACACATATTTTAGGTTTATGTTATACCAGCACTCCATCTCAAGATACCAATTTACGTAGTAGTAGGTTAGGTTATCCAGTGGTTCTCAGCCTTCTGGCCCTTTAAATACAGTTCCTCATGTTGTGACCCAACCATAAAATTATTTTCGTTGCTACTTCATAACTGTAATGTTGCTATTGTTATGAATCGTAATGCAAATATCTGATATGCAGGATGGTCTTAGGCGATCCCTGTGAAAGGGTCGTTCGACCGCCAAAGGGGTCGCGACCCACAGGTTGAGAACCTCTGGGTTATGCAGAGGTAGCAAGTAAGTGTAACAGTCAAACCTAGGTTCCCAAACATCTCCCATCTCAATCAATTCGGTTCTCCACCAAGTTCATGGGGAAAAAAATGTCTCCCTTTTTGAAGAAAAACTTCAGTTCTCCACCTGACAATCCTTTCATGCCTATATATCAGCATGACATATCAGCATTACAAAAGCATCTCTCAGGCCACAAAGGATAGAATACACTAGTATGAATCAGTATACAGCTAAACCTCACCTTGTTAACATCTCAGGAAATCGTGCTGTGAATATTTTTGGGGTTTTTTGTTTGTTTGCTTGTTTGTTTGTTGTGTGTGCGGGTGTGTGTGTGTGTGTGTGTGTGTGTGTGTGTGTGTGTGTTGCTTTTGTTGCTGACAAAATGGATGATAGTACAATTAAAAAAAAATAAAAAGGGCATTAAGAGTACTAATGTTGCCAATGGTGTCAAAGAGACAATGATCATGGGTAATTCAAGAGGTGGAAAAACTGTTGTTGATTTGGATAAATACTAGTAAAAAGCAGTTAGCCAGTGACAGCATTTCAGAGGCAATGATTTGTGAAAAATCGAAGATAATGCATCTGACCTCTTGAAGGACACCCCTGGAATGAGTGCTGAAAGTGTTTCATTTAAGGCCAGTAGAGGTTGGTCTGATAGATATAAGAAAAGTCATATGTTAACTTGGCTAGGATTTGGGCTATGATTATGTTTTCTTTACCCATAGATGCCAGAGCTTTCAGTGACCTTTAATGACCTCTTCCAGTCCCTCTGTCGCCTTTCAGTTTTCCCCAAGAACTGCTTAGCTATTTAAGTTTAAGCTTTAATGTTCTTTCAGTGGTAACCCACCATTATCATGCTGCAGCCATGTTGATGTGCTAGTACAATGTGGGAAGGAGCAAACAATCTATACTATTTGATTAAATTTTAGTCTTTTAGTGGAATTGAATATCTAGGCTGTGGTCTTTAGAAGTGTTTCCTAGCCTTTTATTTTTTCTAGAAAGTTTAGACGGCCCTGGAGTTGACTAATTGCTCTTCCCCAAGTTGGATAATACTCTGGTAAAATATTTTCTCCTGCAGAATAGGCCTTTGTTATGGAGGACACTCTAGGTCTATTTCAAAGTGTTTACTTTTTCCCTCACCCTGGAAGCATCATAAGATAATTTTTTCCTTTATCTTCATCATGAGAGCATGATGGAGTTTCTGTAGTGAAAGTCCATTGAAAGTATTAATAATATTGGACCCCAGTAGATTCTCTCTCTTCCACTAGTCCCCACAAATCCTTCAGCAATTCATCAATATGACCATTTAATTGTTCCTACCAGTATATGGGTCTAGTGTCTTCTGATCCAGATAAGCTCATCTCAGCTGTGATACTTTATATTTACCTGTCTGTCCAGATCACAGGGTAATGGTTTTCCTGTGACTTCAGTTCTCTGAAAAGTCTAGAAATGTCATTGTTTCTCAGTTTGTTCAGCTTTTATCCTATTTTAAGAATTGGAGTTACAATCTCCAAGCTCCATACATGTCAGAACTGAAACCAGGATCCTTGAATTGCATAATTCAAGGCTACATTGCGAGGTCTGTACAAGGTTATGACCACCATCTTTTTGACAGTGTCCACGTGTAGCCACAATAATGCCCTTGACTTAAATCTGTTCTCTTTGATATGAATAATGCAACACTAGCTTTCATTGGTTACACATTGCCTCAAATGTATTTTTCTCTATTTTTAACCTTTAGGCATGATTTTGTTTTAAGTGTTTCTCTTTTAAGAAGAATATAAATGCATTTCCCCCTCCTCTGTCTCATAAAAGATGGATTGAAACTTACATTTAATGTGATTAGTGATACAATTTATTTTTGCCTTTTCTATTTTTCTAGTTGTTTTTTTTTCCTTTTTCTTCTGTCTTTGCAGCCTTCTTCTGAGTTATCTAATTAATTATGTTTTCTTTATTTCTGCATTGTCCTCAGTACTGCTTTTGAAATTAGTGACTCTGTTTCTAAATATATAGCTATTAAACTTAGCTTTTCTGATATGGGTGTGGTGGTGGTGTTCTGTTTTGTTGTGTTTTACCACATATATACATATATTTAGATTAAGAAAGTCTAAAATTAATTAATATATTTCTTCTTCCTCAAAGCACACAGGTCATAGAAATAATTAAATACAATCATTCATCTTGGCCTCTTCACACTCACATCTTTCATGATATGTTGTCTAGCATTCTTTATACCTTTTCTTCCAGCTTTGGAGGATGTGAATTTTTTAAGCCCTTCCTATTTTTTCAGTTCCTAGCTTGAATGTGAATCATTATCAATGGAAATTTGATAAGACAAATAAAATTTCACAGTAATTCATGGGAAGATCCCAATCCATAACCTTGACCTAAAGAGGACCATGGCATTCATCAAAATCATTGGTTGGTTACACACTTTATTTCAGCAAAGTACAAAATAGCAGGTTTTCCTGCATTTCCAGAGATTGTCTGCTGACCGGAATTTGGAATGGTGCATGGTTTTCTGAATGTATAATAGACAATGTACTTGATCTTACTTCAATTAAAGACTTCTTTGAGATCCAAAAAAGAGAATACATTGCTCCAAATCAAAGTGAAATTGAATTTTGGGAGATATTGATATTCCTATGACCTGGAAATGAAATCATATTTATTAGTTCTATTGACTAAAATTATATTCTGTGTATGTTTTATGTATTGGGATATGCTTACAATTTGAACTTTCATATGGAACTTTTTTCTACTCTGAGCTCTACTGTGTATTAGCATTTTGACCTGAAGCACAATATTTAACCTTGCTTTAGCTTAGTTTCTTTTATATGCCAAAAAGTGACAATACTTGCCCTAGGTACTACATGGAATTGCTGGGAGAGTTAAAAACAGTAATGATGGATAGTGCTTTTTGGATTATACACTATTGTGCAAATGTAAAGGATTGTTACGAAGCAGGAAAATACTGGAAAACTGCACTTGACTTATACATATTGTCAGGGAGGCAAGAATTATTATAAAATCGGGGAATTTTTGAAGGTTTTCAATATCTTTCAAACATAACCATTTTAAATAAAATAGTGATAAAAACTGAAAATATCAATGCACCAAGGGTGCTAGGCCAGTTTTGACTGCTTTATAATTAATGTATAACATAAAAAGCTTGGGGTGAGACTTATTTAAGAGATACTGAAAATCTAGACTGATAAAATATCTGAGGGAAATCTAAATTTAGAGAAATTCTCTTTTATGTTGAAAGAGTGAGCAAGGAAGTCCTTACTTATAATATGGTATCATGTAAAAAGAGAGATACAGGGAAAACTGGGTCAAAGAAAGTGATCAAACAACAGTGGTGCATGCAGCAAGCAGAAAGCAGGGCCTTAACCACTCCAGTATAAGCCACTGATTACTCCCTTGCAACTCTGGGATACTGATCTGGTGATTAAATGAATTGTAAGGTTTTTGCCCCTTGTGTATATTTCTTTCTTTTTAATTTTATCTTTTGACTAGAGGCCTGATGCACAAAATTCATGCACTGAGGGGGTGTCCCTCAGCCCAGCCTGCACTCTCTCCAATCTGGGACCCCTCGGGGAACGGGCCTAAACCGGCAGTCAGACATCCCTCTCACAATCCAGGACTGCTGGCTCCTAACCGCTCGCCTGCCTGCCTGCCTGATTGCCCCTAACCGCTTCTGCCTTCCAGCCTGATCACTCCCTAACCACTCCCCTGCCAGCCCGATCGATGCCTAACTGCTCCCCTGCTGGCCTGATTGTCCCCAACTGCCCTCTCCTGCCAGCCTGGTCACCCCTAACTGCCCTCTCTCCCCTGCAGGCCTGGTCCCCCCCAAATACCTTCCCTCTCCTGCAGGCTCAGTCACCCACAACTGTCATCCCCTGCCGGCCATCTTGTGGCAGCCATCTTGTGACCCCATGAAGTGGCCATCTTGTGTGAGGGCATGACAGTCAATTTGCATATTACCTCTTTATTATATAAGATTACAGTTTATATTTAATATTATTTTGTATAAGTTTCAGGTGTACAACATAGTGGTTATACAATCATACATTTTAACATAGTGTTCCCCCTGATATTTTATTTACCCACCTGGCACCATAACAGTTATTATAATGTTATTGACAATATTTTGTATGCTGTCATTTACATCCCTGTAACTATTTTGTAACTGCCAATTTGTTCTTCTTAATCCCTTCACCCTTTTAACCTAGCATCCCTAGCTCCCCTCTCCTCTGGCAGCCATCAGCCTGTTCTCTGTATCTATGAGTCTCTATTTTTTTATTTCTTTGTTTTGTTCTTTAGATTCCAGATTAAGCAAAATTACATGGTATTTGTCTTGTTTGGTCTGTCTTATTTCCTTAGTATAATACACTCTTTTCTTTTTTAAAAAAAATATATTTTACAAGAGGCCCAGTGCACAAAAATTTGGGCACTCAGGGGGGTCCCTCAGCCCGGCCTGTGCCCTCTCACAGTCTGGGACCCCTCAGGGGATGTCCACTTGCCAGCAGGGAGTAGGCTTAAGCTGCAGTTGAACATCCTTAGCACTGCTGAGGAGGTGGGAGAGGCTCCTGCCACCACCACTGTGCTGGCAGTTGTCAGCCTGGCTTGTGGCTGAGCAGAGCTCCCCCTTTGGGAGCACACTGACCACCAAGGGGCAGCTCCTGCATTGAGCGTCTGCCCCCTGGTGGTCAGTGTGTGTCATAGTGGCCAGTAATTCCTAGTTGTTCTGCTGTTAAGGTCAATTTGCATATTACCCTTTTATTATATAGTATAGAGACCTGGTGCATGGGTGGGGGCTGGCTGGTTTGCCCTGAAGGGTGTCCCAGATCAGGGTGGCGGTCCCGCTGGGATTCCTGGCCAGCCTGGGTGAGGGGCTGAGGACCGTTTTCAGGCTGTCCACAACCTCTTCAGGGAGGGGGGTCCTGCTGGGTGACTGGCCAGCCTGGGTGAGGGGCTGATGGCTGTTTGCAGGCTGGCTAAGCCCCCTAGCCACCCAAGCTCCCAGTGGAGGCTGGATGGAAGAAGGTATCTGGGATTTATTTATCTTCTATAATTGAAACTTTGTTGCCTTGAGCGGAGGCCACAGCCACAGCCGGGTAGGGCAGGCAGGAAGCTTGGCTTCCTGCATCGCCAGGGCAACCAAGCCTCCTGCTTCCTCCAGCTCCGTGGCTGCCGGCCGCCATCTTGGTTGGGTTAGTTTGCATATAGTCGCTCTGATTGGTTGGTGGGTGTGGCTTGGGCGTAGTGGAGGTGCGGTCAATTTGCATGTTTCTCTTTTATTAGATTAGATTGATTTTTTTTTTACTGAGAGGAAGGGAGAGGGATAGAGAGCCAGAAACATCCATGAGAGAGAAACATCAATCAGTTGCCTCCTGCACACCCCCCACCGGGGATGTGCCCGCAACCAAGGCACATGCTCCCAACCGGAATCGAACCTGGGACCCCTCAGTCTGCAGGCCAATGCTCTATCCACTGAGCCAAACCGGTCAGGGCAGTATAATACACTCTTGGTCAATCCGTGTTGCACATAACATTTTATTTTACTTTAAATCATTTTTTCTTTTTAATTACAGTTGACATAAAATATATTAGTTTCAGGTGTACAATTCAGTGCTTAGACATTATATAACTTACTAAGTAATCATCCTGATAAATCTTGCCAACCATCCAACACCATATAGTTATCAGAATATTATTGAATATACTTCCTATGTTGTACTTTACATCCCCATGACTATTCTTTTTTTTTTTAATATATTTTATTGATTTTTTACAGAGAGGAAGGGAGAGAGGTAGAGAGTTAGAAACATCGATGAGAGAGAAACATCGATCAGCTGCCTCCTGCACATCTCCCACCGGGGATGTGCCCGCAACCCAGGTACATGCCCTTGACCGGAATCGAACCTGAGACCCTTCAGTCCGCAGGCCGACGCTCTATCCACTGAGCCAAACCGGTTTCGGCCCCATGACTATTCTTTAACTACCAATTTGCACTTCTTAATCCCCTCACCTTTTTCATCCATCCCCCCAGCCCTCCTCTCATCTGGCAACTGTGCAAATGTTCTCTGTATCTATGAGTTTAATTCATTCCTACTAGTTTATTGTGTTTTTTGATTCAATTGTTGATAGATATGTATTTACTACCATTTTATTATTTACATTATTATCTTTTTTTTTCTTCTTAAAGAAGATGCTTTAACACTTCACATAATACTGGTTTGGTGGTGATGTAACCCTTTAGCTTTTTCTTGTCTGAAAAGCTCTTTATGTGTCCTTTGACTCTAAATGATACCTTTGCTGGGTAGGGTAATTTTGGTTGTAGGTCCTTGCTTTTTTATCACTTTGAATATTTCTTGCCAATCCTTTCAGGCCTGCAAAGTTTCTGTTGAGAAATCACTTGACAGTATAATGGTAGCTCCCTTGTAGGTAACTAACTGCTTTTGTCTGTCCACTTTTAAGATTCTCTCTTTGTCTTTAACCTTTGGCATTTTAATTATGATGTATCAGGTAGGCACACTTATTCTCATTTACCTACAGGAAACTCAGGTTCAAACAAGTTCATTAACACTATCGGGGTCATACGTTAAGTTACAGTGCTGAAATTTAAACCCATGCATATCTGATTCAAATAACTTCTTTTTATTATGCAATTGAAATATTTCAATAGAAAGATGAGAAATTCTTCTAGGATATATGTGTCTTATACACATAGATTATGAACTGTTTTCTACATGGTATGATTTCAGAGGAAATTACTTTGTTTCCAAACATGTCCATCAGCTGTGTTTCCCAATCTAAAAAAGTTTTATTAAAATCACAGGTAGCAAATAAGTTTTATTTTAAACATCAATTCAGATTAGTTAGCAGTCACTACCTGAAGCATTGTGCTGAGAAAAATTCTAAGGAAGATGTTTCCTGCCTCAGCAGTAAAGAGTGCTACGATCAATCAGTAATGACTGCTGTGAATGTAGGAGGGAAGAGCAGTTGGTGTAAGTACCAAGTGTCTGCCATCATGAAAGTAGACATCTATAACATTGCTTTAAGCAATGTTAACTTCAACAGTTAATAGTCCAGTTTTCTTGCAAGGAGGCCTATATTCAGCCTCATCATTTCTTGTACCTCATTTTGTGAGGAATTTAATGGGATCTTCTAAGAGAAGTATTTCATAGTCATAAGAGCAAGAGGATTGTGGGAGCATTTCATTCTTGAGGAAGAAGGAGAGAAGCAGTGTGGAGGGTGGTGAGAAAGTCCAGGCACCTAATCAAGCTTAGTTCATTTTATGTGTCCAGACAGGCATTGTTTAAAATACCAAAGGTTACTCCAAAGCTATCTTGGGTGGCTTTATTGTTGGTTCACTGGTATTGTGTAGTGTTATAGAGGTACCCACCATTTCATGTAAATGAAAATTAGTATATTAATTAGAATTTGCTTCCATTTGAGCAATAAAATTGCTTTATAGTCTCTGCTAGGATCAGTAGAAATTAATCCGAGGAGTGGTAGCTGGCCAGAGAAAAATTACAAAACTGTGTCTACATTTTTATGAGATGGGGCAGGGGGATAAGCAATCTATTCTAGGTGGAAAGGATTACAAAATGAGTTTAAACAAATTTAGCCCCTATCAGTGAGCACCTCTGAATGGCTTTTAGGAGAAAAAAATAAAGGCAGATTGGGGGAAAAGCCAAGAATAGTTACTGGGGATCAGTATAAAAGCAAATATCCAAGAGTCAAACAAGGACCAGGAATTAAACATGGGACACATTCTGTCCTACTGGCTGTTTTAGTCATACTAATTTCTGACAAAACAAATACCATCAGTTTAGCCAACTTTGTCTACTTCCATGTTGCTGCAGTCAAAAATCTGGTTGGACTGGTATTTTCCATGAGCTGATTTAGCTAAATGCAACATTTGCCTAGATTTCATACCAGCAGAGTCTACATCACATTGTAAATCTTAATTTGCTACTTGTCTTGATTTTCTACCACCAATATGATCTACACATTTGAAAATTATGTTTTCAATATAATTATTCAAATAATTCATGTAAGCAAAATTAAACCTGATGTGATTTCCCATGGGAAATAAGAATATGAAGTGAGCTCCCTTATACTTAATCTCATGTTGCCCTTAGCCACCACACAATAGAACAAGTAACATCGCTAATATTTTCACAGAATTAAATTGGTCCCAATAATAGCAACTTCATAACATTTGTAGGATGCCTCTACAGGGGGTGAGTATCCTCAGAGAGGTCAACAAGTGAACTGTGGGCCTTGGAGTGCTGTGGTTGAGTAATTAAGTTCTCATAGATCAGTAATCAAGTCAGATATCCAAAGCAAGTAAACTCGATGCTTATTGCAAAGCTTGAGAAATCAGAATTCTGAAAAGTGTGTCATGGTGCATTAGGGTTATGGTTTAGCTACAGACAAGGCCCAGGGCATGGGTAGGCAGGCACCTCTGAACCCAGAGGTGACGGCAGACAAGTGTTAATAACTGACTTCAAATAATAATACTGTTTACATAACATTTTGCTGCTCCAGAAATCTTTTTCAAAATATCTTATTTTATGAATAATCAAAGATTGCAAAATAATTATTCAAAATACAAGGATGTATTTTCAATGAAATTTTAAAATTTTAAGGGCAAAATGTTAGTAGAGTTGCTGTAAGACAGATACTCTCATAATGACCTGGTGGATGAATTAAGTAGTTTAAACTTTCAATGGACAATTTGGTAGTGTGCATAATCTTTTGAAGAATGTTCATAGCCCCAGCCGGTTTGGCTCAGTGGATAGAGCGTCGGCCTGTGGACCAAAGGGTCTTGAGTTTGATTCTGGTCAAAGGCGTGTACCTGGGTTGCAGGCTTCTCCCTGGCCCGGGCCCTGGTTGGGACTTGTGTAGGAGGCAACCAATCGATGTGTTTCTCTCACACCTGTATTTCTCTCTGTCCTTCCCTCTGTCTTCCACTCTCTCTAAAAATCAATGGAAAATATTTTTGGGTGAGGATTAAAAAAAAATGTTCATAGTCTTTGACCCAATAATTCCAATTCTGGAAATTGGCCTAGAGAAATAAACTAAAAGTCAGTGAAATATTTATACATAAATATGTTCACTGAATCATTATATAGAACCCCCAAATTGCAAGTACCTAAATAGATAAATCTTAATTATTAAACAAATAAATTAATACTATAACTATATAGCCACTAAAGTCCTATTACAAAATGCTCCGAAAGGCCCAAGGAAATGATTATCACACATTAAATCTAAGTAAATAATAGAAAATTATTTATAATGATCTCAATTATATTAAAAAATACATCAAAAGCAAGTAATGCATTAACATGAACAGCAATTATCTCAAGGTAATACACATGTAGATAATTTTCAACTTTGTTACTATAGTGTTCCATATTTATTAATATTATGTAATAAGTGCATAATATTTCAATAACAATAAAAATAAGTAATATATTACATATTATTACATTTAACTAAGAAACAGATTTAGAGTATTAACATTATTCCCACTCTGTAGATGAGAGTACAGAAATGCAAAGAAGTTAAATGAGTTATCCCAGATTACAATGCTTATAATTTGAAGAATTAGGATTATAGTCCACTTTTTCTGATTCCTCATCCCATATTCCTCTTCTATCCCACACAACTTCTTTTGGAAAGATAATACAAGTGAAGTAAGTGCACTAATAGTAACTTCTGTCAGTTCATAACAGAGGTTTAGTTTAATAAGATGCTGGACACAAAACTGTATATGAGTTTATCACTCAAAGCAATAGCTTTGCCTCAATTCAAGCTTTGGTTTTCAAATCGACTCCATATTTGATCTTCTTTTATAACTGAAGCTATCTCTGGTGCATAAGTTAAAGCAAACAATATCCCATGTTGTGCCTTTCTGGATTTTCAAATATCACAGTTATCTCTGTCACTCTCCCAAGTTTGGGGAATTTTTTCCAAATTAAATACATCAAGATACATAGTGAAATCCTTTTTAAAAAATATATTTTATTGATTTTTCACAGAGAAGAAGGGAGAGGGATAGAGAGTTAGAAACATCGATGAGAGAGAAACATCAATCAGCTGCCTCCTGCACACCACCCCCACTGGGGATGTGCCCGCAACCAAGGTACATACCCTTGACTGGAATCGAACCTGGGACCCTTCAGTCCTCAGGCCGACGCTCTATCCACTGAATCAAACCGGTCAGGGCTGAAATCCTTTTTTAATTGTTCTATTTATTCATATCCTGGGTTATGTGCATGCATTTTCCCTAACAATAAAATATTTTGGCATATTAATCACCTTTAAGTATACTTAAACCATTTCCTATGCTACACACTTGTTGAAAGCATTTTCATAAGACAATCCGTGAATTATTTTGGACCCCTGAGAAAAATGGCTCCAATGACTAAAATTGCAAGCTATGAGATATCTTTTGGTTTAGAGATTTCTGAATGCATGTTGGAGGTTATAGGACATAAGCCTTAGAACTCATTCAGTTCTAATTATGGTATTATTTTCCTAAAATGTATCACCTCTGAGTTAATGTTAAGGTCTGAGGTAAGCCACATCAAAAATTCTGCAGATCACATAGATTAGACCACTTTACGCCATCTGCCTACCTCTAAGCCAACCACTGTACTAGAGCTAATTGTTCACTGAGCTGATTGGCCTACATCAGCCAACTCAGCTATGCTTCCTTAACCCTACCAGTCCTGCCTACTGGGTGTTCCCTCTGCCCTTTATAAGTAGCTACAAACGAAGAAGGAGAATTTGAGCCAAACACTTCCATAAATTATGATCTGGAAACATAAATTAGATCCACACTTCAGATTCTCCATCAAACTGAACTAAGTTTTAGTGAATTCAGTGTCTACATAAATCAAAGCAGTGAAGTAACAGCCCTTACTCTTATTCCCTTGAATAAATATTTGTGCAACGTGTGGATGCAACAGGTCTATACTTTAGGCTCCTTGATGAGATTAATTGAGAACTACAGGTGAGAGGTGTGAGCTGGCCATGGATGTGCAGATGTGGTTTCAAGACAGCTGATATCTATAGGTTTGTAAAATTGTTCTCTCAATGCTCTACCTTCTCTTTTCTCCATTTCAGTGTATGCACTTACCTGTCATAAAGCCTGTTATTATATATCTACCTTGAATTATAACAGACAATTAAGATTCACAAGGTGCTGAAAGATTTGTAAACAAAAGGAAAGAAAATGTGTTCTATTAAAAAGCCAGGATGTAAGCATCTCCTCAGTGAATAATCTGAAGCCTATACTCTTCATTTATTGATGTCAAAATCTCCTTTATATGTACAGAAGAAATTTATATCTATGAGTTGATATATCCCAGGTAGTATGATTTTCAGATACTCTGGGGGCTAGTTAAAATGTTGTGCCTATTGGGATTTGTATATGGCCAAATGGCAGAAACCATGAAAGAGGATTCAGTTTGAAATAATAATGAATTTGACACAACTGTTAAAACATTTCTAAAGTCAATAAAGGAAATGTTCAAATAATAAATGTTAAAAATTCAGTCATTTTTAGCCAGTATACATTGAGTTTGCATCTTATTACATAAAGGATGGGATATTTTATGCACAATGTCTGCTGCCTCCAATAGGAGTTGAGTATATAAATTCTTCATTTCTTAAAGCCTGAAGGGGAATCTTATTGTCATGAAGCCATTAACTGCTTTGTAAACAAAATATTCTACTTTCCAGTACCATGCACATTTACTCTTTTAAACTTTATTTTTATTGTTGACACTATTAGAGATGTCCCCAGTACCCACCTCCACTCAGCCACCGCTCTCTCTTCCTCCTGGCATCACCACACTGCCTATGGGTTATGCATATATATTCTTTGACTAATGTTTTCACCTTCTTTCATCAGTCCCCTCTCCCCTTTGACAGCTGTGTCTGTTCCATGTATCAATGCTTTTGTTTCTATTTTGTTAAGTTTATTGTGTTCATTAGATTCCACATATAAGTGCTATTATATGGTATTTATCTTCCTCTAACTGGCTTATTTCCCTTAGATAATAATCTCCAGTTCCAGCCATGCTGTTGCAAAAGGTAAGATTTCATTCTTTTTTATGGTTGTGTATTATTCCATTATGTAAATGTACCATGACTTTTTTATTCATTCATCTACTCATGGGCACATGGTCTGTTTCCAGATCTTGGCTATTGTAAGTAATGCTTCTATGAACGTAGGGGTGCATATATTTTTAACATTAAAAGAGCATCTCTTCATATCTTTCTTTTGCTCATTCCTTTTGAATGGATATTAGAAGAGAATGTATACTACCAAGTGTGTTGTAAGTCTCTTTGTTCTGCACAAGGTAGACCCTTAGCATATGCTGACGATGCTTTTGGGGACAATGCTCCATTGAAGATGGCCCTGATACTACCATTTCCATAGACATTTATTTAGTGTCTGTTCTAGGCTAGAATTAGTTTGCAATGGGCATTTAATATGCAATGAGCACACAAAGACTAATGTGATAAGATCTCTGCCATCAGAAAATTCTGTTTTAGAGGAGAGATAGCTTTCTTGGATAAGTGAATATGGTACCTTACCATATAACACTAGAAGTAGATACAGTTGAATGAAAAAGCTTGTAGGAACAGATTCTTGTGGATGTCAGGGTAATGTTATGAGAGAGATTGCATTTGAGCTATTGCTGTGTCTTAAAGGATGTGTATGAATTTGCCAGGCTGAGGACAGTTAGAAAGGGGAACGAAGGCTATTAAATCAGAAAGTAATGTACAAGGATTCCTACACTAAAACCTAGAAAGAGCCCTAGATGTTCTCTTGAAAAGCCTGGTATCCATATATTGCAGATGTGATGTGTGCAAATTGGAAAAGAAATGTGACCTGCACCATCTCACAAAGCGGCCACTGGCTCTCAACTAAATATTCTTGCCCATTAGTCCATACTGCCTCTGTTGTGCAAAAAATAGAAAATGTCATGACATTTAGAATTTCTGGAAAACTTCATTCCCAACCTCATCCCACTTTACTTGTATGGATCCTTGCATTTTTAATCCAGACTAATGAACAGCTTCAGCACCATCCTCTGATACACTGGTCTATTTAGCATAATAGAGTAGTGAGATACACAGGGACAGGCACATAGGGTGTTTACTTCTCAGCCATTTCTCCAACTGTGTGCCCATCACTCTCAGATCCCTGCAGAAAACTAACTCCTTAAAATTACTCACTCTGATTTAAATATCTAATCATTTAGGACATGTAGGACCTTTTAAAATGCAAAATATATAAAACATAGCAAAAGAGATATCAGGCAAAACCATGGTATCAGGAATACACCCAGATATGCAGAATTATTATCATTTATTTATCATATTAATGAAACAATATTAAAACCAGTGGTAATAAAAATCAGTTATGTGAAAGTTTCTACTTAAAATATGAAAAAGCTGACATATAGTGTGTCCTAATATATATCTTGAATAAATCAATAATGAATGCTTAGTACAATGATTTAGGGACTAGAAAAACTAATTTTTACTGAAGTTCTGCCTTTACCATCAGTGGTACCCTAAATAAACTCTAAAATCTCATTTTTTTCATCAGCATAATAATATATAAATATCTATGTAGGGTGAGTGTAAAAATCAAATAGAGTAATGCAAGTGGAAACATGTTTTAAAACTATGAAATGTTATCCTGATATAAGGTATTAATGTTATTCAGATTCATTTTTTAAAAGTGTACTTAGATTTTTTAAGTGCCAATTTCCTTATGTGTGATCTATTTTAATTTTATTTCCAATTCTTAAATATTGCTGTATTAAATGCAAGTGCATTTTTCAAAGTGCCCTGGTTAATATCTACAGATATATTTTAAAATATAATTATGTAAAATAGAATTTTACATAAGTCCATGGGACAATAAATAAATGAATTTTGTTATTTATACAATCATCACAAAAATATGTTTTTGTGGGCTTGATTGGACTGACTACACAATGTAACATGATTGATTTGCATTTATGTTGCTTCTATTTTTTATTCATCTAAAATCACATTCAGTTATTAGAGAAAAACTGAAAGATAATATTTCATACATGGAACTTCACAATATGCAAAGGACTTTCACATTCACTATTTATCCCCAAAAATCACCTTTTATATTAGAAAAAAATATACAACATGAATTTTCTTGGTACTGTTACTTCTCTTTTACAGATGAGAACAATGATGCTGTGAGAGGTGAGGTGATTTTCTTATCTGATGTTCTTTCTCCTATACTACAGCTCTCTTTCAATAGTACAGCTTGAATTAATATCCAATAGCATATAAAAATGAGGACTGTGTTCCCTACCCAATGTCTCAGTTGCCCTACTTTTCTGAAGTTAGGGATTCAGCAATCTCTTAAGAAGAGACCTGACCATCAAGCACAGATAAATTCATTTATGAGGTTATATGTAAAGCATGTTTCAAATATGAGAGCACATTTGGTTAATATTTCTTATATGAGTTTAAAGAAACAGCTAAAATAATTTTTAACAAGTGATACTTTAATGCAACTTATAGTATTTTTTATTATATTCAACAGCCCCTATACATATGATACCAAATGCATGTAATTAACAAGTATTAAAAGATTCTTATAATAAGGTATGCAAAGCTGATTAACCATTTCTTAGTGCTTCATGTGTTTATTCAACCTCTTTCCTCCTTAAATCAAGTCAGTTTTAACAACAGTCTCCTGGAGCATGTTTTTTGCTTTTAATGGAAAATAATAAACCTTAATGGATTCTCCTCCATCTCACAACACTACAGATCCTCATATTATAAATATATGAAACCTGTAATTTCCCCCCAAATCCTGCTATTTCTATTCAATATTTTAAGCTTTAACAGTAGGCTGCTTTAAAGAGGTTCTATTCTACAAGGAGCTCCTGGCTTTAGCATAATATGCTGTGAAGGCTTACCATAATTGAGACAAAATTATCTACATAATAAAAGCATATGCCCTAACTGGTTTGGCTCAGTGGGTAGAGCATCAGCCTGCGGACTAAGGGGTCCCAGGTTCGATTGCGGTCAAGGGCATGTACCTTGGTTGGGGGCATATCCCCAATGGGGGGGGGGTGTGCAGGAAGCAGCTAATCGATGTCTCTCTCTCATCGATGTTTCTAACTCTCTATCCCTCTCCCTTCCTCTCTGTAAAAAAAAATCAATAAAAATATATTTTTAAAAAAAAGCCTAAATGGCCCTTATGGTGGAAAGACCAGAATGACCAGTCACTATGATGCACATTGACCACCAGGGGGCAGACGCTCATTGCAGAAGCTGCTCCCCGGTGGTCAGTGCACTCCCACAAGGGTAGCGCCACTCACCTTAAGCCCAGCTGCCATGTTGGGAGCCTTTCGCGACCCTGGGGCAGTACTACCAAGCGGCAGCAGCAGGCGCAGTGGGCTGGGATGAGCACGAGCAGCATGGTGCCCGGCCAGATTTGGGCTCTTCCCTGGCTGCCTGCTGCTTGGCACACTGCTATATGCCCCAAGAAGTCCTGGACTGCGAGAGGGATGTACGGCTGCTGGCTTAGGCCTGATCCCAGTGCCATGCTCTGTAGAAGGCAGTCAGTCTGAACAACTCAGTGACTCAGGGAAGTGCAGGAAACTCAGGGTGAGCCTGCCTTTGTGCTTGTCTCACCCACTTGATGATGTTCACAGGACAGACAATGGTGGCCCAGCTCATGCACATGCAGCAGCTGCTGAAGCTCAAGCAGCAGGCTGTGTAGCAGCAGAAGGCCATCCAGCCACAAACTGGCAGTTGGACATCCCCCAAGGGGTTCCAGACTGCAAGAGGGCTCAGGCTGGGCTGAGGAACCTGCCCCCGCGCCCCCCCCCCCCCGCCTCAAGTGCACAAATTTTGTACGGGCCTCTAGTACATAAATAAAAGAAGTGAACAAAGTATAATCTTTAAGGGAGTGGATATAGTGTTTTTTTGTTAAATTAGTATTAATTCTCTAAGATTCAAATGCAAATACATCTCTCTTATTGGCTTAATAGAGCTCAATTTATTATAAAACTCTAATATGAAGAATAAATCCCATATGGGGTCTGTGAGGAGGGTACTGGGGAGCAGCCTTTGCCCTGATCCCAACAAACCTAAATGCTATGGGCCAGAAGAAGAAGTGTGCAGGGCACTTTGAGAGACTTTGGTACAGCCTATAGAGTATCAAGGAGGCCAGTACCTGTACAATAATTTGTATGCATGGTAAGAATTCAGCCTCACAGTCATCCACCCTGATGGTTGATCCCAGACATGAACAGTCCAACAATAATCAAGACCCAGTTGCAACAGGATGGCCCACATAATTCACACAAGGAACATTCCTAGAGCATCCAGCTCAGAAGATCATTGAGACTGTGCCACTGGTCCCACAGGACACCTACTACATAATGCCATTTATGAAAACTGGGAGTCATAGCAGACCTATCTAGTGCATGGAAGCAAACACAAAGAGATAGCCAAAATTGGGAAACAAAGAAACAAGCCCCAAATGAAAGAATAAGAGGAAATTCCTGAAAAAGAGTTAAATGAAATGAAGGCAAGCAATTTGTAAGATATAGAGTTCAAAGTAAATGTTATAAGGTTGACAAGGAACTTATTGAGAATTACAATGAACTTAGTGCAAACTTCAACACCATAAAAAAGTATATAGAAAACATGGACAAGAACCAGTTGAAAAGTAAGAATAGCATATCTGATATCAAGAAAGAATTAAAACTCTATTGGATGAAACAGAGGATCTAATCAGTGATTTGAAAGATAAGGAAGAAAAAAAACACCCAATTATAGCAGGAGGAAAAAAAAGAATTAAAAAGCAGTAGGATAGTTTAAGGGAACTTTGGGACAATGTAAAATGTAATGACATCTGCATCATAGTGGTACTAGAAGGAGAGAGAGTGAGCAAGGAAAAAACAAACAAACAAACTAGTTTGAAGAAAGAATGACAGAAAACTTCCCTAATCTGGTGAAGGAAAACCTCTCATGTCACACAAGTGCAGGAAGCACCCAGAATCCCAATGAGGATGAACCCAGAGATCCACACTAAGACACTTCATAATTTAAATGGCAAATGTTACAAACAAAGAAAGAGTCTCAAAGGCAGCATGAGATAGAAAGTTACCTACAAAGGAGTTCCCATTAGACTATCAACTGAGTTCTCAACTGAAACACTTAAGATTAGAAGAGATTGGCATAAAGTACAGAAGGATCTGAATCCAACACTACTCTATCCAGCAAGGCTATCACTTAAAATTGAAGGTGAAATAAAGAGCTTCCAAGACAAATAAAAAGTCTAAACAAATACATTACCACAAAACCAGCATCACAAGAAATGTTAAAGGGACTGCTTTAAGAAGAAGAAATAGGGAGAGAGGGAGGAACATAGGTATAAAGAAACGATGAGGACACATTTGTAATACCTTAACTAATAAAAAAAAAGAAACAATGGTAATACTTAAGTATCTATCAATAGTAACCTTATTTTAAGTGGGTTAAATGCTCCAATCAAAAGACATATGGTAGCTGAATGGATAAGAAAACGCAGCCCATTATGTTGCCTACCAGCAACATACATCAGAACAAAATATTCACATAGACTGAAAGGGAAGCAATGGGGAAAAAATTTACTGGAAATTGGGGGAAAAAGCTGAGATAGTAATAATCATACCTGACAAAATAGACTTAAAAATAAAGGCCATAACAAGAGAAAAAGAAGTTCATTACATAATATTAAAGAGATAGATCAAACAGGAAAATATAACCCTTGTAAACATATATGCAACCAATATAGAAGCACTTAAATATATATAAAAAGACTTGGTGGACTTTAAGGGAGAGATTTACAGCAATATAGCTATAGTAGGGGACTTTAACACTGCACTGACATCAGTGGATAGATATTCCAGACCAAAAAAAAAAAAATCAACAAAGAAACTGTGATCTTAAAAATACACTAGATCAGATATGTTTAATTTATACTTACAGGACATTTCATCCCAAAGCAGCAGAATGTACATTCTTCTCAAGTGCACATGGAGCACTCTCAAAGACAGATTACATGTTAAGACATAAAATATATCTTAAGAAATTCAAGAAAATTGAAATCATATCAAGAATCCTCTGGGATCACAATGGCATGGTAAAAGAAATCAACTACAATTGTTAAAGTACCTCAAAAACATTCAAACTCATGGAAGCTAAATAGCAGGTTATTAAACAATGAATGACTATACAATGAAATCAAGAAATAAATATTAATAATAAAACTTCCTGAAAAAAAAGGAAAACAAACATACAACAACTCAAAATCTATGGGACACAGCAAAAACAGACATGAGAGGGAAGTTCGTAGCATTACACCTACCTCAAGAAATAAGAAAAGCTCAAATAAACAATCTAAACCTACAACTAAAATAAATAGAAAGAGATGAACAAGAAGAGCCCAGAGTAAATAGAAGGAAGGAAATGATAAAGATCAGAGTGGAAATAAATGACATAGAAACTAAAAAAACAAAACAAAACAAAACTATACAAAAGATCAATGAAACCCGGAGCTGGTTCTTTGAAAACATAAACAAGACTGATGAACATTTAGGCAGACTCAAGAAACAGAGAGGAAACAATTAAAATCAGAAATGTAAGAGATAAAAATAACAACTGATGTCACAAAAATACAAAGGATTGTAAGAAAATGCTATGCACAATTATATGCCAATGAATTGGACAACCCGGGTGAAATGAACAAATTCCTGGAAATATAGTCTTCCATACCTCATTCAGGAAGAATCAGAAAACCTGAATAGGCTGATAATAACTAATGAAATCGAAGCAGTATTAAAAAAAAACACACAAAAAAAAAAACAGCCTCCCAACAAACAAGAGTCCTGGACCAGATGGCTTCTTTACAGGTGAATTTTACCAAAATTTCAAAGAAGAATTAACACATATCCTTCTCAAACTATTTTAAAAAATTTAAGAGGAAAGAAGGCTTCCAAGATTGTTTTACGAGGCAAGCATTATCCTCATTCCAAAACCAGATAAAGATACTATAAAGCAAATTACAGGCCAATATCCCTGATGAACATAGATGCTAAAATCCTCAAAAAAAAAATAGTGAATCAGATTCAGCAATACATTAAAAAGATCATACACTATGACCAAGTGGAATTTATTCTGGGGATGCAAGATTGGTACAATAGTTGCAAATCAATAAGTGTGATAAACCACGTAAACAAAATTAAGGTAAAATATACATGATCATATCAATCCATGAAGAAAAAGCATTCAACAAATTCCAGTACCATTTTGATAAAAACTCTTAGCAAAGTAGAAATAGAGAGATGAGATCTCAACATAATAGAAACCATATATGGCAAACCTATTTCCAAAATCTTACTCAATGGGCAAAAACTAAAAACATTTCTCTTAAGATCAGGAACAAGACAAGGATGTTTGCTTTCATCATTCTTATTCAACATAGTACTGGAGGTCCTAGCCAAAGTGAACAGACAAGAATAAAAACTAAAAGTCATCCAAATTGGAAAGGAGGAAGTAATTATTCATTATTCACAGATGACATGATATTATACACAGAAAACCCTAAAGACTCCTCCAAAAAGGTGGTAGATTTAATAAATGAATTCAGAAAAGTCACAGGATACAAAATTAACATCCAGAAACCAATGGCATTTTTATACACCAATAATGAATTCTCAGAAAGAGAAACCAAAAAACAATCCCATTTACCATTGCAACAAAAAAAGTAAGATACCTAGGAATAAACTTAACCAAGAAGGTAAACTAACCTCTATTCAGAAAACTATAGGATATTGATTAAAGAATTAGAAGGTACAAGCAAGTGGAAGCACGTACCAGGTTCATGGATTAGAAGAATTAACATCATTAAATGTTCATACTATCCAAAGCAACCTATAGTTTCCGTGCAATCCTTATTAAAATACCAATGGCGTATTTCACAGATCTAGAACAAGTATTCTAAAAATTTATGTGGGACCACAAAAGACCTCAAATAGCCTCAGCAATCATGAGAAAGAAAAAACAAAGTTGGAAGAATCACAATACCAGATATCAAACTGTACTACTTTTTTTGGTTATTACATTACAAATATAATCAAAACAGGCATATAGAAAGACAAATAGAAATACTATATAATTTCACCTGTATGTGAAATCTAAAGAAAAAAAAATAAATGAATAAACAAAACAGAAATAAATTTATAAATACAGAGAACATTTTTACTATTGCCAAAGGGGAGGGGTTTTGGGGGACTGGGTAAAAAGGGTGAAGAGCCCAGGCATGTGGCTCAGTGGTTGAGCATTGACATATGAACCAGCAGGTCATGGTTCGATTCCCTGTCAGAGCACATGCCCGAGTTGTGGGCTCAATCCCGAGTGTGGGGCGTGCAGGAGTAGCTGATCAATGATTCTATCTCATCACTGATGTTTCTATCTTTCTCACTCCCTCTCCCTTCCTCTCTGAAATTAATAAAAACATACTTAAAAAAGAAGAAGGGATTAAGAAGCACAAGTTGATTTTATAAAATAGTCACAGGGATATAAAGTATAGCACAAAGAATATAGTCAATGATATTTTAATAACTATGCATGGTACCATATGGGTACTAAATTTATCGGGATAATTACTTCATTTTAATTAAATATCTAATCACTAGGTTGTGCACCTGAAAATAATATAATATTGTAGGTCAACTTCATAACTGATGAACAAAATAGATCCAGAGACATAGAAGCATGGAACAAACTGGTGAATCTCAGAGGGAAGGTGGGAGTAGGGGGCCTTGGGGGAAGAAATTTGTGGGGGAGCACAGGAGACTTGGTTGGAAGGTCTGTAAGAAGGTAATTCCAAAAAGGAAATTCAATGAAGGTGGCCCACCCCTGTTTATCGGAATGCCCCTAATTGTTCCTTGACCTTTCCAAACAAGCCTGTATATGTGCAGATCCTCAGGTGTTTACAGGGATCTTTATGCTTAATCTTTAGGTGTCCTTGCTTAAAGGACACTGCAGACACAGGATTACCTACCCTACCGATTGTATCTAAAAGATAAACTTTATCTCAAACTTCTGTTATAATAAAAGCCTAAAGAGGCAGGTGATCGAGGCTGAGTGGTTCCTTTTGCCAGGCAGTCCCTTAGCCCTCTCTTTCACAGCAATCCTGTGTCAGAGTAATCATTCATCCATCACTCAGAGTCTGCTGGTCAGCCCTGGCAGATATTAAGCAAAAAAAATATATATGCATATATACATAATCCATGGGCACAGACAATAGTGTGATGAAGGCCTGGGTGGGGTGTAACAGGTGCAGGGTGGAGGGGGGTCAATGGAAAAAATGTGGGTGGACATCTGCAATACTTTCAACAATAAAGATAAATTTAAAAAATAAAGATTTCAAAAAAGCTGGATTGAATTTTCCAGTGAAATAATATGAACTGGATTTTGTTTTTGTGTTTGTTAAGTGGGATAATTGCTTTGATAATTCTATCAAATTCTTGTGTAGAAATTAGCCTGTTGCTATTTTCTATCAATTTTGTGGTCAGGTTTGGCAAGCTACTTTTTTGTAGAAATTGTGTATTTCATTCAAGTTTTCACATTTATTAGCATAGAGTTTGAAATTTTTTATTTTGGTTTTAATTTTATATCTTCATATGATTATTTCCTTATTATCATTTACTATTTCAAATATTTGTGCTTTTTTCTACTGATTAGGTTAGATGAAAATTTGCCTATTTTACTTGATTTTAGTCAAAGAATCATAATTAAGGATTATTTATTAGTTCTATTGCTATTTTTCTAATTTATTTCTGCTTTTATTTTATTAATACCTTCCCTTGCTTTTCTTTCTTTTTATTTGTTATTTTAAATACATTTTCCCTTTTTATTAACTTTATTGGGGTGACACTGCTTAACAAAATTTTATAGGTTTCAGGTGCACAATTCTGTAGCACATCATCTGTATACTGTATTGTATGTTCACTACTTCAAGTCAAGTTTCCATCCATCACCATTTGTTCCCCTTATAACCTCCTCCATCTCCCACACCTCCCTTCCTTTGGCAATCACCACACTGGTGTCTGTGTCCATGAGTTTTTCTTTTTTATTCAATTACCCCTTTTCTCTTGTTTATTTTATCATTCCTTATCTAATGATTCTAGATGCCTGTTTCAGTTTTCTTTTATTCTTTATTTTTTCTGATATACATTAAGGTTATAGATTTTTCTCTAATCACAGCCTTACCTATACCCTACAGGTTCTGATATTAATTTTCATTGCAATTAATTTCTGTGATTTCTGAAATTTCAATGTATTTTGCTTCTTACCTAAGAGTTTCTTAAAATTATTGTTTTTTCTAATTTTGAGACATTAGGTTCATTTTGTTTTCTGTAATCAGAGAATGTCATATATCTTTATTTATGTATTTTAGAATTAAAGAGATTTAATTTATAACATCATATACTCTTTATTTATTTAACCTTTTTATTGTTAAATTATACTTGACATACAATATTATATTAGTTCCAAATATACAACCTCAGGATCAGAAATTTGTATCACTTAGAAAGTGACCACCTTGATAAATCTAGTACCCTCTGACACCACAGAGTTATTATATTATTTACTATATTCCCTAAGCTGTACTTTACATCCCCATGATTATTTGTAACTAGAAACGTGTACCTCTCAATCTCTTCACCTTTTTCAACCATCTCCCCAACTCCTCTCCCATCCAGAAACTCTCAAAATATTCTTTATATCTATGAGTCTGTTTCTATTCTGCTTGTTTACTTATTTTGTGTGTTTCTTTATTTTTTACTTTTTAATTTTATCAAATCATATTATAAATTATTTATTATTTTTTAAATTTTATTTCATTTTATTGTTTAAGGTATTACAAATAGTAGTACATATGTCTCTTTTTTTCCCCCCACTGACCACCCCCCAGCCTTCCCTAACCCCTGGCACTTGCCCTCGTCCCCTCACCCCAAGTGTCTTGTGTCTATTGGTTGCGCTTTTATGCGTGCATACAAGTCCTTCGGTTGATCTCTTACCGCCCCTCCCCCCCGACCCCCCCCTATCTTCCCGGTGTAGTTTGACAGTCTGTTCAATGCTTTTTTGTCTCTATTTTAGTTCAACAGTTTGTAATGGTCTCTATTACCCATAAATGAGTGAGATCATGTGATATTTATCTTTCACTGACTGGCTTATTTCACTTAGCATAATGCTCTCCAGATCCATCCATGCTGTTGCAAATGATAAGAATTCCTTTTTTTTTTTTTTACAGCAGCATAGTATTCCATTGTGTAGATGTACCACTGTTTTCTAACCCATTCATCTGGTGATGGGCATTTAGGCTATTTCCAAATCTTAGCTATGGTAAATTGTGCTGCTATGAACATAGGGGTGCATACATCCTTTCTGATTGGTGTTTCTGTTTTCTTGGGATATATTCCTAGAATTGGTATTACTGGGTCAAATGGCAGTTTCATTTTTAACTTTTTGAGGAAACGCCATACTGTTATCCCAGTGGCTGCACCAGTCTGCATTCCCACCAGCGGTGCACAAGGGTTCCTTTTCCTCCACATCCTCTCTAGCATTTGTCATTTGTTGATTTGTTGATGATAGCCATTCGGACAGGTGTGCGATGGTACCTCATTGTTGTTTTTATTTGCATCTCTTGGATAATTAGTGACTTTGAGCATGTTTTCATATGCCTCTTGGCTTTCTGAATGTCTTCTTTCAAAAAGCGTCTATTTAGGTCTTGTGCCCATTTTTTGATTGGATTGTTTATCTTCCTTTTGTTAAGTTGTATGAGTTCCTTGTAAATGTTGGAGATTAAACCCTTATCAGAGATAACATTGGCAAATATGTTCTCCCATGCAGTGGGCTTTCTTGTTGTTTTGTTAATGGCTTTTTTTTGTTGTGCAGAAGCTTTTTATTTTGATGTAGTCCCATTTCTTTATTTTCTCTTTAGTTTCCATTGCTCTAGGAGCTGTATAGGTAAAGATATTGCTAGGACATATGTCTGCTATTTTGTTGCCTATGGCTTCTAAGATTTGTATGGTTTCCCCTCTTATGTTTAAGTCCTTTATCCATTTTGAGTTTATTTTTGTGTATGGTGTAAGTTGGTGGTCTAGTTTCATTTTTTTGCAAGTATCTATCCAGTTTTCCCAACACCATTTATTGAAGAGACTGTCTTGTCTCCATTATATGCTCATGCCTCCTTTGTCAAATATTAATTGAGCATATTGGCTTGTGTCAATCTCTAGGTTCTCTGTTCTGTTCCACTGGTCTATATGTCTGTTCTTGTGCCAGTACCAGGCAGTTTTGAGAACAGTGGCTTTGTAGTATAGCTTGATATCTGGTATTGTGATCCCTCCAAGATTGTTCTTCTTTCTTAAGATTGCTGCAGCTATTCGGGGTATTTTTTTTTTTTTAATTCCAGATGAATTTTTGGAGAATTTGTTCTAGGTCTCTGAAATATGCTGTTGGTATTTTAATGGGGATTGCAATGAACTTATATATTGCTTTGGGTACTATGGAAATTTTAATGATGTTGATTCTACCAATTCATGGACATGGTATATTTTTCCATTAGTTCATGTCTTCCTTTATCTCTTTTTTATCCTGAAATATTCTGAATACAGGTCCTTTGTCTCCTTGGTTAAGTTTATTCCTAAGTATCTTAATTTTTTGTTGCAATGGTAAATGGGATTGCTTTTTTTTTTTTTGAATATTTTTATTAATGTTTATTGATAACTCAAGATCACATATATACCTGCATATGTATAAGTCTATATATATATATACATTTCCAGCTTCTGGACTAATTATTTTTGACTGTTTCTCCTTTTCTACTACTAAGTTCTTAATCATCATTTAGATTTTTACCTCTTATATAATCTCTATAGTGAACTGCTTTGATTTCAGTTCCAGGAATCTTCCTGAACCTCAGTTGGCATCAAATGTAGACTATTTCTACCCGAGGCTGTCCAAGTAAACTTTTTTTTTAGCTGGAATTAGCAAGCCTTCTTTATTCTTTTTTTTTTTTTTTTATTAGTTAAGGTATTACAAATGTGTCCTCATCCCCCCCATTAACCCCCAACCTCCCCCCCACACACACTCATGCTCCCATCCCCCCTGTTGTCCATGTCCATTGGTATGGCTTATATACATGTATACAAGTCCTTCGGTTGATCTCTTCCCCTTACCCCCGCCCTCCCCTACTTTCCTTCTGGGGATTGATAGCCTGATTGCTGAGAAACAGCAATCAGGGATTGCTTTTTTAATTTTTCTTTCTGTGAGTTCATTATTGGTGTATAGAAAAGCCATAGACTTCTGGGTGTTGATTTTGTATCCTGCTACATTGCCAAATTCATTTATTAAGTCTAGTAGTTTTTTGATGGAGTCTTTGGGGTTTTCTATGTATAATATCATGTCATCTGTGAATAAGGACAGTTTTACTTCTTTTCCAATTTGGATGCCTTTTATTTCTTCTTCTTGTCTGATCGCAATGACTAATACTTGCAGTACTATGTCGAAGAGGAGTGGGGAGAGTGGGCATCCCTGTCTTGTTCCTGTTCTTAGGGAAAATGGTTTTAGTTTTTGCCCATTGAGTATGATATTGGCTGTGGGTTTATCATATATGGCTTTTATTATGTTGAGGTACAATCCTTCTATTCCAACCTTGCTGAGAGTTTTTATCAAGTAAGGGTGTTGGATTTTGTCAAATTCCTTTTCTGCATCAATGGATATGATGATATGGTTTTATCTCTCAGTTTGTTTATGTGGTGTATCACATTTATTGATTTGTGGATATTGTACCATCCTTGCATCCCCAGGATAAATCCCACTTGGCCATGCTGTATGACCTTTCTAATGTATTGCTGGATTTGATTTGCTAGAATTTTGTTGAGGATTTTGGCATCTATGTTCATGAGGGATATTGACCTGTAATTCTCTTTCATTGTATTGTCTTTATCTCATTTTTGGATTAGGGTAATGCTGGCTTCCTAGAAAGAGCTTGGAAGTGCTCCTTCCTCTTAAAATTTTTTGAATAGTCGGAGGAAGATAGGTTTTATTTCTTCTTTGAATGTTTCATAAAACTCCCCTTTGAAGCCTTCTGATCCAGGGCTTTTATTTGTTGGAAGTTGTTTTATTACAGCTTCAATTTTCTCCATAGTTATTGGCCTATTCAGGTTTTCTGATTCCTCCTGGTTGAGTTTTGGAAGGTCATATTTTTTTAGGAATATGTCCATTTATTCTCGGTTGACCGGTTTGTTGGAGTAGAGTTGCTCATATTATTATTGGTATTTTTTTTTTGTTTTTTTTGTTTTGTTTTGTTTTGTTTTTACCATTCTTCGTATTTCTGTGGGGTCTGTTGTTATTTCACCTCTTCATTTATGATTTTGTTTATTTGGGTCCTCTCTCTTTGCTTCTTGGTGAGCATGGCTAGAGGTTCATCAATCTTGTTTATCCTTTCAAAGAACCAGCTCTTGGTTTCATTGATTTTTTTTTTTTTGCCTCTACGTCGTTTATTTCCACTCTGATCTTTATTATTTCCTTCCTTCTGATCACACTAGGCTTTTCTTGTTGCTCTCTTTCTAATTCTTCAAGTTGCAGAGTTAGATGGTTTATTATCAGTTTTTCTTGTTTTTTGAGGTAGGTGTGTAATGCTATGGACTTCCCTCTCAGGACTGCTTTCACTGTGTCCCAAAGATCTTAGATTGTTGTGTTTTCATTGTCATTTGTTTCCAGGATGTGTTTTATTTCTTCTTTGATCTCTTTGGCAACCCATTCATTGTTTAATAGTATGTTATTCAGCCTCCAAGTGTTTGAATTTTTGTGATTGTTTTTACTGTATTTGATTTCTAATTTTAAGCCATTGTGATCTGAGAAGATGCTTGGTATGATTTCAATCCTCTTGAATTTGGAGAGACTTTTCCTGTGACCCAGTATGTGGTCTATCTTTGAAAATGTCCCATGTGCGCTTGAGAAGAATGCATATTCTGTAGTTTTGGGGTGGAATGTTCTAAAGATGTCAATTAACTCCATCTGATCTAGTGACTCATTTAAGATTGATGTTTCTTTGCTAATTTTTTGTCTAGAGGATTTATCCATTGATGTTAATGGGTTATTAAAGTCTCCTACTATGATTGTGTTGCTGTCAATCTCTCCTCTGATATCTTCCAGAAGTTTTTTAATGTATTTGGGTGCTCCTGCATTGGGTGCATAAGTGTTTACCAGAGTTATATCCTCTTGTTGTATCAATCCCTTTAGAATTATGAAATGGCCTTTATTGTCTCTTGTATGGTCTATACTTTGAGGTCTATTTTTTCAGATATAAGTATTGCTACCACAGCTTCTTTTTTTTTTTTCATTTCCATTTGCCTGATAGATATTTTTCCATCACTTTACTTTCAGTCTGTGTGAGTCCCTTGTTCTGAGGTGGGTCTCCTGTAGACAGCATATATATAGGTCTTGTTTTCTTATCCATTCACTCACTTGATGTCATTTCATTGGAGCATTTATTCCATTTATGTTTAATGTTATTATTGGTAGGTACTTGTTTGTAGCCATTTCTGTACTTTATGCCTGTGTTTCTTCCTCCCTTTCTATTTCTCCTTTTTACAGCATTCCCTTTAGCATTTCTTGCATTGCTGGGTTTGTAGTGATAAATTTTCTTAGCCTTTTTTTTGTCTGCAAAGCTCCTGATTTCCCCTTCAATTTTGATTGATAGTCTTGCCAGATAGAATATTCTTGGATTCAGTCCTTTGCTTTTCATCACTTTGCATACCTCCTTCCATTCCCTTCTAGCTTGATGTGTTTCTGTTGAGAAATCATTTGAAAATATGATGGGGGATCCTTTGAGGTAACTCTCTGTCTCTCTTGCAGTCTTTAACATTATCTCTTTGTCATTAGCATTTGCCATTGTAATTATGACATGTCTTGGTGTGGGTCTTTTGGGATTCATTTTGCTTGGGACTCTGTACTTGCACAACTTTTTTCTTCCCCATATCAGGGAAGTTTTCTGTCATTATTTCTTCAAATAGATTTTCTAATCCTTGCTGCTCCTCTTGTCCTTCTGGCAGCCCTATTACATGTATGTTACTTCATTTTGCATTGTCCCAAAGCTCCCTTAGGCTATCCTCCTGCTTTTTAATTTTTTTCTCCAGTTGCTGTTGAGATTGGGCTTGTTCCTCTACCTGATCTTCTAACTCACTAATTCGGTCCTCTGCTCCTTCTAGCCTACTGTTGAAATTTTCCATGGTATTTTCCAATGTAGCTATATCACTTTTTATTTCTTCTTGATTTTTGCATAGGTTGTTGATTTTCTAATCCATCCAGTGTATGAACTGTAAGACCATTACTCTGAATTCTTTTTCTGTCATGTTGCATGTTTCTGCTTCACTTATTTCCTTTCTTGGCTAGTTCTCATTTTCTTTCATCTGGAGATTGTGCCGTCTCCCCATTCTGCCTATCACTAGAAGGTTCAAACGTCTAGTTGCCTGGGCCTGGGCCATGTGCAGTGGGAGCTTCGCACCACCCAAGTGTCACTGAAGAGGTCTGACACCAAGACATATGGCTGCCATGGGTTAGTGGGAGCCTCGCTTGCCCAGGATCAGAGTCATTGGCACTCAGTGTGGCCTGGTGCAGGCACCTAGAATCAGGGACCCCTCCTGCACCACACTGAAACAGAAACCCTGCTGGCGTGTGTCCAAAATCAGAATCCCCTAGCACCTGCCAGGAGTCAGAGTTCCCCTGTGCCTGCACCAAGAATAGAGTATCAGACTCTCTGTTGCTTGGTGCAGCCTCGCTCTGAGAATCAGTGTCCCTGTGTGTGCATGTGCCAAAAATTGGAGTCACTGGCTCTTAGTGTGAATGCACTGGGAATCCAGGATCCCAGGCACTCACGATGAGAAACAGAGTCAAGTCACTGGCGCTCAGTGCTGCCTCTGGTGCAGAGAATCAGGGTCCCTGGTCTGCTTGGGGGACCTGGTTGCACAGTAGCACTTGTGTTAGCAGGAGGTCCACTCCTGCGCTGTGGAAAACAGACTTTCCTGTGCGCTTGCCCAGAATCAAAGTCAGGTGGCACTGCCGCCCTGAGTGGATGTGGGGTTTGTTCGCCTGATTGTGTTGTGGGGAACAGACTCCTAGTGTCTTTGCATGCCCAGGCTCAAATTCCTGTAGCAGCACTGCGGCCCTATGTTAGGGGTGGGTCTAGCAGTTCCTATGGAGCTGCTGCAAGCCTGAGGGGAACGGGATGGGCTCTGTGACTCACAGAAATCCACAGCTAGGATGTCTGGATTCTTGGTGTCTCTGGGTCTGTAGCTTTGGTCGCAGGTCTCCATCCCCAGTGGCTGTAGGGTTCTGGTTTGCATCTGAGACCGAACTGGGTTGTGCTAAGGCCAGGATCCTGGTCTCAAGCAGCTCTGTTTTTCAAGATGCTGTGGTCTCTGTGCCAGTGTTGGCTGCCCCCAGAGTGTCTGCAGTGGCAGTGGGGCTCCGCTGTCTAAGAGTGCCCGGTTTGGCTGCACCTTGGAAGACCTGCAGGATCTAACTGTCCCTAGCTCATACACACACACACACACACACACACACACACACACACACACACACACACACCATACACGTCCACATACACCTCTATCGCTCCCTCACTCTCTCACACTCTCTCCCTCTCTACCTTCCTCCTGGTCACCATCTTCTGACTCGTGTTTTTTTTTTAGATTCCACATATAGTAAAATCATTTGGCATTTGTCCTTTCTCTGACCTATTTCACTCAGCACAATAGCCTCTAAGTCCATCCATACTGTTGCAGATGGCAAATTTTCATTACTTTTTTTATGGATCAATTGTTTTCCATTGTGTATATGCACCACTTCTTTCTTCATTGATCTATTGATGAATGCTTAGGTTGCTTCCATATCTTAGATAATGTAAATAATGCTGCAATAGACATAGGTGCATGTCTTTTAGATTTAGTGTTTTGAGTTTCATTGAATAAATACCCAGAATTGGAGTTTCTGGGTCCTTCTCTGTCTCTGTCTCTCTCTTTTTTAATCCTCACCTGAGGATATTTTTCCATTGATTTTTAGAGAGAGTGGAAGAGAGAGGGAAAGACAGATAGAAATATCAATGTGAGAGAAGCATATCGATTGGTTGCCTCCTGCACCAGTCCTGACCAGGGCCCGGGCTAGGGAAGGGGCCTGCAACCAAGGTACATACTCTTGACCAGAATCGAACCCAGGACCATTTGGTCCACGGGCTGACATTCTGTCTACTGAACCAGACCATCTAGGGCTCTGTCTCTTGTTATAGCCTGTGTATAACAACATACACACTTAATATTGTGATTATTTCATGAATTTTTATAAAATACATAATTATATATTTAATAATCATACATGGTACCTCTTTGCAATTTTGCTTTGGGTATGAAATATTTAAGGTGGAAATGCCAGCTGCTTTTACTTTTGCTAACATTTGTCCATATTTTGTAGTAACTTCCCTTAACTTTATCATCAGACCCCCCAGCATAAAATAAGCTCTATGAGGGCAGGGATAATATTTATCTTATTCAAAACCATATCCTTACTTACTAGTAGAGTTCTAAGCATATAGTAAAAGTTTGATCAATATTTGTTAAATGAATTTATATTCTTAGAAGTAGAAATTCTGGCTCATAGGAAATTGGTTCTGGCAGCTAGGAGGTCTATGGAGGCTAGGAAATGGAAACCTTATTAAGTATTTCAGATATAAATTTAAGACTGTGAAATTGGCTTTTGAACACATTCTGGAAATAATTGCTATTTGCCAATAAGAAAATGTATCTTTCTTTATTAAAGTCAATGAATTTACCTGAGCACATGAACACCCAGCTAAAGGTTAAATTTCCCGCCCTCACTTTTAATTAGGTGTGGCCATGTCATCAAGTTATCACTAAAGAAAGAGGAGTGAAGCAATCTGTACAACCTCTGATTCACTTAAAAGGAAATTGCTTGTCCTGAGTTTCCTCTTTCTGCCTTTCCCATGAATTGCATGAGAGAGGTGATTAGGGGCTGTCCTTGATCTTGCAGGATAGTGGGCCTCTTTTGTGCTAATATATAGTCTAAAAATGTTTGCACATTTTCCACTGATATTTAAATTTTTTTTAAATGTAAGTAGTGGAAGTAGTGTTAATTTCTGGGATGTTTAAATATGTCTTAAAATACAACTGTTACATCACTCTTGTAAATTTGTTCAGTGGAAGCTTAAATACCTTAAAACATTCATTTTTTACTGATCCTGAGAAATATGGTGAATCTAGTCATCCATCACTGTTGTTGCTGAGGCTGTATCTAGTGCCCATAAGCACTGCACTACCAAGACTACCAAAGAAAAAGTTGGCATTTGACCCCTAAAACTGTACTGTCATGCAAAGCTCAGAAGTCTAGGCCATTCAATCTGCTTCAGACTTTCTCAAAGGCTTTACAAGAACTATAAGAAAAGAAAATATGCATTCTCTCATTTTCTTGCCATTTAGTCTTCCCCTGTACCTTCCATAAACACAACTTAAACTGAAGCTAGTTGGCATGAAAGTCTGAGTAATATTCATCACCTACCAAGTACAGTGCTTCAGATATAGGTGTTACTTAATATCACTTCTATTCCTAGATCCCTTTTATTTATATGCTCATACATAAATGTGTATGAAAATTGTCTTCTGTGTGTTTGTTAGTATTTTAACATTATACAATATTCATGCCCTTCTTATTTACTTCACAATAGATTTTCAGCCTGTGGCTGTCTACCAAGTCAAGAGTCCATGCTTAGAAACTCCTCTTTATGGTTCTGCCACTTAGATGGTGAACAGCTAATTTTACTTATGTCTCTACTGAGAGATTACATGATAGGCAGTGTTGAGGAGAGACAGGAGGATTACACAAGAACTCATAGGGAGACACCAAAAGGTATGAACTTCTAATACAAGATTCCCAATGACAATTTTTTTTTATAATATACTTGTTCTACAATTATTTGATGTTATATATATATAGAGAGAGGAGTGTTCCTACCCTTCCAAAGAAGTTCATGCAAAATTATTTCTATTTATTATATAATGCTTTTTTGGGGGGTGCATGTCTCACAAGTATGGGCTACTAACATCTTTCTCAGAAAGCACAAATAAACTATAGCTCCTATCACAGAATACATAATCAGTGAGGATGATCAGTTCCCCTTCCAATGTGTTATCTGACCCACATGTCCTTATATAAAGTTTTTTTTAAAAAGTAGTTTTGTTTTCATGATAACAAACATCAGACTTCTTGTTGATGTTGACTCTAAATTCTCCAGTCTTCAGGAATTATACTTCTCTTAATACCCAAGGAAAGTTTAAGTCCCATCTGGCTTGACTTCATCAAGTCCAACATATATATGAAAACTTCTACTCACACTATATTTTTGAGGCTGACAGAGTGTAAGTGATGCATCTTTTCTGCACATCACCTAAGACAACTGACTTGCTATGAACTTTCACTACAAACCTTGCATTTCACCTCCTATCACCTCTTAACTGCCTGTCCTAAAGCCTTTCTCATAACATGACCATGTGCCTTTTCCTACATTTCTCTAACTTACAACTCTTATCAGAGTATAAAATTGGCAAAACTTTGCTGAATTGAAATAGAATGCAAATAATTTAAGATTAGCTATTAGATACCACTCTGCTCTCATGGCCCTCAATAAGAGCCCCACAAGTTCTCTAGTCTGCCTACATGAAACAGAGGCCAGCTCACCTCACACTAATGGATACAAATACCTTAGACTATATCTCCCTTTATCTGATCCCAGGGCCCCTCCACTCCTCTAAAATGCCTATGCTGAAGAAAACAAAACACAAGTTGCCTCTTCCTCCACTATCAGATTGGCTTTGAAATAATTATCATGGTAGGTGATGAAATACAGTTTCAACTAGGGATAGCAAATTACTATATGTACTGTAAGTGTAAAAAAAAATAACATATTTCATACTCTACTACTTTTTTTCTTTATTGATTAAGTTTTACATATGTGTTCTTATCCCCCATTTCCCCCTCACTGCCCATTTATGCCTTCAACCCCTGGTGTCTGTGTCCATTGGTTGGGCTTATATGCATGCATATAAGTCCTTTGGTTGATCTCTCCCCCTTACCCCCACCTTCCCCTACATTCCCTCTGCTTTACTACTTTTTTTCTTAAATATATATGTATATATTCAGTAGAGACAGGAGTATATATATATATATATATATATATATATATATATATATTATACTAGAGGCCTGTTGCAGGAAGATTCCTGCAAGAATAGGGTTTCCTGCAGCCGGAGTAAAGCAGAGAAGGGAGTGAAGCCCGCCTCAGCTTGCTTCCCTCCTGTCTCTGCCACCCCACTTGCTTCTCCCCAGCTTCACTCCCTTCTGCAGTGCTTGGCTTCCTTCTATGCTGTCTTCAGTCTTTGCTTTGAGCCTATGTATGCAAATTAACCGCCATCTTTGTTGGGTTAATTTGCATACTCACTCTGATTGGCTGGTGGGCGTAGTGGAGGGACAGTTAATTTGCATGTTTCTCTTTTATTAGTGTAGATTATATATATATATATATATATATAATTTTAGCTATTTCTACCAGACTAATCACCTCAATATATATATATATATATATATTAGGATTTTCATATTAAAAATGCATTTGAAATAATGAAAATGTCTATCAACAGGGATTTATTAGATAAATTATTAACATCAATACAATGGAAAAGGAAGTAGTCATTAAAAATCTTGACATGGAATATATATATATATATATATATATATATATATATATATATATCTTTGCTCTCGTTTCTATTTATTTCCTTAGGATAACTATCTTGAAGTAGTCTTATTATTTCAGAGAGATATACATATATTAATTCTCAATAGATATTACAGAATTGCCTTCCATAAATGTTATGCAAATGCATGTTTACTCATACCCTCATAAAACTAAGTATTTTCATCATCATAAATCTTGGCAAACTTTAGATTACCTATGCTCATCAACCATTAGGAAGTATTTGCTTTGAGTTTTATTGCCAGTGGAAATGATTTGAGGCTTAATACTCTGGCCTTTTTTTATTTGTGAGAGATAGCTCATGTTCTGGTCTCTGGCCATGAAAGGATTAGAGAAAGAAAAACATGCTTGCTAATAAGGATGTTGATGAAGAGGGAGATGTCAAGGACAATTCTATGCTTCAGGATTTTGCAACAAGATGGATTGTGATAAGAATAGGAAGGATAGCATTGGAAAATATATTTCAGCCCTAGCCAGTTTGGCTTATTGGATAGAACGTCGGCCTGTGGAGTGAAGGGTCCCAGGATCAATTCTGGTCAAGGGCACATACCTTGGTTTCAGTCTCTTCCCTGGCCTGAGCCCTGGATGAGCACATGCAGGAGGCAACCAATCAATGTATTTTTCTCACATCGATATTTCTCTCTGTCTTTCCCTCTCCAACACTCTCTAAAAATCAATGGGAAAATATCCTAATATACAAAAAGCCAGGTGCTGTCACATCCTAAATGACCAGATGATGACCAAACAGCAGGCTAGAGAGCTGAGGAAGTGGGAGCCACTGCAGGATGGCGGTGGGAGGGAGCTGTGGGCCCTGGCCAACCGGGGCATGGCAAAATTCTGGGTTTCATGCTATCGGAGGTGTGGTCGACCTTCAAACTGGACTCTGACAGGAGGGAGGAGGGAGCCCCATTCCTTGCAGAATCAGCCATTGGACAGCTTTCTGTCAGCGGCCTGCCAACCAGGAATCCCATTCCCCTGCACCCGGACCCTGACAGGAGGGAAGAGGGAGCCCCATTCCTGGTGAAATTGGCTGTTGTTCAGCTTGCTGTCAGTGGCATGCCAGCCAGGAATCCCACTCACCTGCACCCCAGACCTTCCATGGGGAGGGCAGTTGGGGGTGACCAGGCTGGCAGGAGAGCAGTTAGGTGTCAATTGGGCTGGCAAGGGAGTGGTTAGGGGGTGATCAGGATGGCAGGCAGAAGTGATTAGGGGCAATCAGGCAGGCAGACAGGTGAGTGGTTAGGAGCCAGCAGTCCCAGATTGTGAGTCAGACATCCCCAAAGGGGCCCCAGATTGGAGAGGGTGCAGGCTGGGCTGAGGTACACCCTTCCAGTGCATGAATTCCGTGCACCAGGCCTCTAAAATATATAGACATAATAGAGGGTTTTATAGGCAAAAATAAGAAACTAGAATATAATGCCACTTGTATCAGTTAGCTATTTTTACCAGACTAATCACCTCAAAACTTAATGTCTTAAAGCTATAGTAATATATTATTTTTCATGATCCTGTGAGTTAACTGGTCAGGTCCTATGCTGGTTTTTCAATGGCAAATTCATGTGGAAGTATTCACCTGTAGGATTCAATGGGCTTCAAATTCCTAGATAGCCTTACTTACGCATTTATCAGACTCTGGTTGCTGTTGGCTATGATAGCTGTGTTCCACTCAGCGTGTTCACTTATCTGTCTTTAGTCTAGACCAGTTTCCTTACATGACAAATTCAGTAGTATTCTAAGGGTTTAAACAGAAGCTGTAAGGCCACTTGAAGCCAAGGTTCCTGAACTTTCATTACATCATTCCCACCACATTCTTTAGCACAAAGCAAGGCAGAAAGCTATCTCAGATTCAAGGAGGTAGGGAAATAGGCTTTACCTCTTAAAAGAAGGAGTAACAAAGTCATTGAAAAGAGGCACATATCCCTGTATGTGAGATATTTGTCTCTTAATCTACCACACACAAAATCATTTTAAGAAGGGCAATCACATAATCTGAATTTTTAAAAGATCGCTCTGGCTATTGTGAGATGAGTGGATTTCAGTGGACAGTAAGAAGCAGAAAACTCAGGTAAAAAGTTTAGTTCCAAAAGAAAGACTAATTTCTTAAAGTTTTTTTTATTGTTGACAGCATTATTGATATTCCCCACTTCCCCCCTCCATCGAGCTCCCACCCCACCTCAGGCCTTATTTTAATAGATATTACTAGACATTTCTGAGTGAACACTGTAAAATTTTAAAAATTTGCTGAGGTACTGTTTATAATCTACACTGGTTATCTTTCTGGATTCAGTCCATTATAGCTAAAGAAGAATGAACAATGATAAATCTCTATAAGAAAGAGGCTTTTGAATAAAGTGTTCAGAACCATAATCTCAAAAATGCATTCATTGAGTTCATACAATGTATATGTACAATGTAGAATGCTAAATATATTTTTGTCACTATTCAGAAAGTATTCTGATAAAAGCAAAATGGTTAAAAATGCAATTTATTGTCCATCATATTTCTTCTTAAATATCATAAAAGTTAGATTGCTACTTTACAAAGGAACTTTGAATTTGTATTCATTGAAAGTCAAAAGATATTCCTGTGACCTAATTAAAAGTTAAAATTTAGGAATTGGATGAATCAATTTACAGCAATGAAGAACTGATAATGAGAATGTTGTTCCTAAAAAAATGGCTGGATTGGAAATATAAAGGGGATGATGTCGTATGTGATGACATGAAATGATATTCTACTCTGCTGCAAGAACAGGTAATGAATGAAGTAATCAGGAAAAAGGAAATAATCCACTAATCCTAAATGAAGACTTACAGACATTTGGAAAAGAAACTCAAAATATGCCAGATCTTTTCAATTGTCTAGTTATTAAAATACATATATATTTTAAAATTAATTCCCAGTACAGATGAGGATATATTATGACAAACATTCTCCTTTCATGCTGGGGAGGCATACATTATTGTGGTCTTTCTTGGCAAGATGTATTTCTAACCTTTGAAAATTTTCATTTCGACTCGATATTTCCAATTATAGAAATGACCTTAGGGAAAGAGAGATTCACATGCAAAAACTATTCATGAGATTTTATAAAGGCAAAACAATGGAATCTAAATGGCCAAGAGTAGGTGTTTAAATAAATAAATTATTACTTAATACAACAAACTACCATGCAGTTATCAATTATGCAAGAAATACACTCCTAGTGGGTAGGGTGCTTATGGCTATGGAGAAATGAACAAGTTAAAAACTCTTATCCCCCCCAAAAAAAATCTACAAAATTGGACAAGTGATTGATAACAACCATTTAAAGGATATGAAAATTCACCTAAGGCAAGCAACAAATTGAAAGGAGTTTATTCACAAAATATGCTGAAATTCAATTAAGAACTGTTAGGAGTCTATGGTGTTCTGGCCTGAAGCTGTTCCCACCCCAATTGAGTTCAATCAGAACAGTTGTGATACCAGGAGAGGGTTGGATGTTAGAAATAACAGATTTATTGCTAATGAGGGCCTACGTGAGGATGGAAAACACATACTCAGTGACAAATAGGGAAGATTTTCAACTTTGCTAATCAGAGGTTGTAGTCCCTGTTAGGGTAGGCATCAGATTGGAAGGCCAGCTAGAAATTTAATAGGGATATCCTGGAAATGAGCAAGCCAGGGAGCGACTTGAAAAGCACCTTACGTGTACTTGGCTGACTCACCCAAATACACAAGAGAGAACTAAGTAAACCCAATTTATCTGAACAGCCCTGTCTAACTGAGAGACTGTATGCATGCATGTGGGACACTTGAGGGCATAAAGTCTCCACATATTCCTGGTTGACTGAGAGACTATGACATGTACATAAGAAAAGCTAACAGGGCCCAGAGAAAAATAAAAGCTAAAAATTTGAAAGTTCACTGTGCTTTGGAATGCATCCTCGTGCCATATATAAAGCTGATATATGTCCTTGAGCAAGGGAAAAAGGAAAAAAATGAACAAATGGGACTACATCAAACTAAAAATTTTTGCACAGAAAAAGAAACCATCAACAAAATTAAAAGACAACCCACAGAATTGGAGCACATATTCACCGATGATACATCTGATCATTGGTTAATATCCAATTTTTATAAATTGCTTGTAAAACTCAACACCCCCCAAAAAAGTGATTTAAAAATGAGCAAAGGGCCCTAATGTGTCTCAATTTGTTGAGCATTGTCCCATCCACAAAAAGTTTGCTTGTTTGATTAGTGGTCAGGGCACATGCTCAGGTTGTGGGCTTGTTCCGTAGTAGGGGTCTTGCAGGAGGCAGCCAATCAATGCTTCTCTCTTAGATTGATGTCTCTCTCTCTCTCTCTCTCTCTCTCTCTCTCCCTCTCTCTCTCTCTCTCTTCCTCTCTCTCTCTCTCTCCCTCTTCCTCTCCATCTCCCTTTATCTCTCTCTAAAATTATTGTTTTTAAAAAATGGGCAAAGGACCTGAGTAGACACTTCTCCAAAGAGGACATACAGGGTTGGCCAATAGACATATGAAAAGATGTTCAACATCACTAAGCACCAGAAAAATGCAACTTAAAACTACACAGAGCTCTCACATCACACATGTCAAAATGGCTATCAACAATAAATTAACAAACAGCAAGTGTTGGTGAAGATGTGGAGAAAAGGGAACCCTACTGAACTTTTTTTGTGGGAATTCAGACTGTTGTAGCCAGCGTGGAAAGCAGTATGGAGTTACCTCAAAAAGATAAAGTGGAACTGCCTTATAACCCAGCAATTCCACTTCTGGGGATATATCTGAAAACAAAACAAAAAAATAACAACAGTAATTTGAAAGAATATTTACACCCCTTTATTCATTGCAGTGTTATTTACAATAGCCAAGATTTGGAAGCAGCCCAAGTGCTCATCAGTAGATGAATGGATAAAAAACTGTGGTACATCATATGATTTCACTTATCTGTAGAATGTAATGAACAAAATAAACTAAGAAACAAAATAGAAACATACTCACAGAGAACAAACTGACAGCTGTCAGAGGGGAGGGAGTTGGGGGGCTGGGTGAAGGGATTAAGCAAAAACAACAACACCTCAGACACAGACAATAGTATGGTGATTATGAGAAGGAAAGGGTGGTAGGAAGCAGGTAGAAGAGGGTATAGGGGGGATAAATGGTGATTGAAGGAGACTTGATTTGGGGTAATGAACACACAATACAGTACATAGATGATGTATTATAAAACTGTATACCTGAAACCTATATTACTGTATTAACCAATGTAACTCCAATAAATTCAATAACAAATAATAAAAGATGTGGTACATTTACACAATGGAGTACTACTCAGCTGTAAAAAGAAGGAAGTATTAACTTTTGCAACAGCATGGGGGGGACCTGGAGAGTATTATGCTAAGTGAAATAAGCCAGCCAGAGAACAACAAATACCATATGATTTCACTTACATGTGAAATCTAATGAACGAAAATGAACAGAGTAGAAACAGACTCAGATAAAGAGAACAGACTGCAGCTCTCAGAGGGAAGGGGGGTTTGGCGGATTGTGAAAAAAGGTGGATTAAGCAGTAAATAAACAAACAAATGAGCAGAAATTAAATGGAGAATAAAGGAATAGAGAAAGCCAACAAAACCAAGTTAGTTAGAGAAGATGAACAAAATTGATAAACCATTAGCTAGATTGACCAAAAATAAGAAAGGGACAATATTAAAAAAATAAAATATTTTTATCTCTAGAATGTGCAATTTTATGATTGTTTTTATTTATTAATGTCTTAATCGATTCTATATTTCTTTTATAATCCAGGAAAAAACTAGTGTGAAAATATTAGTGGAGTTGTTAGCCATAAATAATGACAGTGGTTGTCACTATGAATACATGTTTTTATGAAACCGCTATTCTGGAGGGAGCCCTGTGCTAGCTATGAGAGAAAGAGAAAGGGAATATGAACAAGAAGTTCATCCCTTTCTTTGAGCAAACATTGTGGCTAATCCTTCACTGCCACTGAGAATTTAACACAGAAATGCACAATTACTAGCTCCTGTATTATCATTCTTCCTTCCAACCATCCACTTTATTTGAACTTCATAATTCTAGATCAAAAAGTCAGGGGGGTAGGCAAGGATTCTGAAAGCATTCACATAGACACTAGTATTTGAAATTGGTCTTTCATCAATAGTAGGAGTTTGCTAATGGCAGAAGGAATAACACATACAAGACATACAGAAGCATAAGGTAAAAATGATCACTGTTCCCTTGTAAGGTGATGTGCAGAAGTAAATGGGGACAGCAAGAGGAAAAGCTGGTGCATAGTCTTGGGTCAGAATAAGGACGACTGTGTTGCCATACTATGAACTGAAGACTTTATTCGGAAACATGGTGACAGCTATGTTTGTTTTTTTAAAGGGTGTGGCAATCTGATTTGAATTTTAGAGAGAGATTTCTAGGACTACCTACTACTGGAATAAATTAGTATTATTATTGTTTCCTGCCTACTCATGATTTTTTAAAAGCAAAACTGTGATAATGAACTCCTTATGCTGTGTTTCTCTAAGACATTTCTTGTAAATTAATATGTTAAATCCCCAAGAATATGACTAACGTGACATTATAAATTAGGATCACCATGTGCTACAAAGGTAGGAAATAACTTACAAATTGTTTAAGATTCTTCAGAGAGAGTGGGGAACTAGTTTAAGACAGCATTAAGTTGTAAGAAAATTATGCCATGGCCCTATTCTGCTGTGTTTTTTTCTTTTTAAAACACTTACTGCCTTATCTCCTTGTATATTTGCATATACTTAAAAAATTAAATGATTTATCTGAACAGTAGTGATAATATGAATTAAAGTTTTTATTTAAAAGTAATAACAGCTCAAAGTTATTCAAAGGTAACAATCAGAGAACCAGGTATCACTTGAAATAATCCTAGATAATAAAGATATAATATGCAAATGGTCGTTACACCTTGAAGCATAACGACCGACTGCGTAACAACTGGATCATGGATCAGCAGAAGGCTGGGACAGTGAGCTACAAGCGGGCAGTGGAGAGCTACAGGAAGGAGCAGGGCATCAAGCTATGAGGGGGGCGGGGGCTAGGGGGGCGGGGGAGCTACAAAGGGGGAGCAGCGGGTGGAGAGCTGCTGGAGGGCGGCAGCAAACTACTGGCAAGCTACTGGCACATGGATTCGTGCACAGGGCTACTAGTAATAACAATAATAATAATAATAATAATAATAATAATAATAATAATAATAGCTCTCACTTATGAGAGCTATTACCATATTTAGTTAAGGTGATCATATAAGTTCTTATCTAAACAAGGACACTTTTGAGAGTGAAAGGAGGCATTAATTGGCAATAAACTGGTTTAGGAGGTGATATTAATCAATAGCAAATAGAGGAAACCATGACAAGTCCCTGCCCTCTAGCGGCTCATAGTCCAGTGAAGTTTTTTGCTATGGATGTTCATCCTTTTTTTTTTTTTTTTTTTTTGGTGCCAAAGCATCTCTTGCTTTCCAACAGACAGCTGGAACTTTATAACTGCTGCCCTGTGTTCTGTGTTCTTCTGCCCAGGCCCTGACATGTGGCTTTGAGGCTATTGGCTTTTACTGAGGTACTTTAGCAAACAGTAAAAGTTTCAAAGCAGTAGTATGTCTTTCCATAGCCAAGCAAAGCCTCTGGCTGAGTTTATCTCTTTTGAAAAAGCTTTCACCTTGAAAACGTTTTAGTAATCAGACTGAATGGCAGTGAGAAAAGCAGATTAGGCAGAAGGAAAAGTCATAGTAGTAAGTCCTCCTGATGACAGAGACAGAAGAATCTGGAGCAGAAATTTCAGTCTGCCAATGATTTCCTGCTTATAGAATTGTCACCTAGTAGAAAAGTAGGGGTGGGGAAATGGTAGCCAGTGAACTGACATTTGAATCCTTCCTGAAATCCTTTCCTTCCTGTGTCACGGAAGCTTAAAAAATTCCACATGGAAAAGTGGAGCAATATCACACAACTGCAGGGATTTGTCATGGACTAGGCTGGGTGATATAAAAACCCTAAAATCTTATACCACTAATAGCAAATCCCTTGGTTTTTGATAAAATTGACTCTATGCTAAATTTTAGTGTAAATGTTGAAAACATATAGCTGTCTTTTGGGGGACTATGGAACTGTAAATTCAGACCACTCCCAGGTCACTAAAGTCTATCGACGTTCACATTGGTCAGTCTCTTTCATGGATTAAAAAATAATTGATACAGTTCACATATCATAAAATTCACAATTTTAAAGTGCTCCATTCAGTATAGTTTTCAGTATATTCACAGAATTGTGCATTATGATTAATGTACCACTTACCATTATCTAATTTCAAAACATTTCATCACCCCCAAAGAAACCCCATACCCCCATTCATGATGGTTAAAGGTAACTGGATCTCTTAGGTACTAATGGCATAAAAGGTCTTGGCAGTCAATAATACCAGTCCTGGAAATTTGCCCCAAATCACTCTCTTACTTCTTCATGAAATCAGTGGTTCCAATGATATATTACTCATGAACCTATTCATTCATCAAGGATTTATTGAGTGCTTACTATTTGCCCAGCACTGTGATAGGTGTTGAGAATTATCAGTAAATCAGACAGCCATAATTTCTACATTATTTAACTTTAAAATTGAGTGAAACAAAAGATGTTCATAATATTAATAAAGATATAATTAAAATTGTGATAATTTCTAGAGGAAAGAAATTTATAAAAAGCAGTGGGTAGCTTAGAATTGAAAGTCAGGGGAGGTTGCAGTGGTTCTCAACCTTCCTAATGCTGTGACCCTTTAATACAGTTCCTCATGTTGTGGTGACCCCCAACCATAAAATTATTTTTGTTGCTACTTCATAACTGTAATTTTGCTACTGTTATGAATCATACAGTAGGAGCTAGCCAAATGAAGAATTGGCTTTGAGGTGGGAAAGAGTGTGGTTTATTTAAGGAACTGAAATAAAAGTTATAATCTTAATACCTTCAATGTATCTGCTTCTTAAATATGCCATATCTTCCAATTCATTTATTCACATTTCTTGAAATTGTCTTCTGTACTTCCTCGCTTGTTCATCCATTTAGACAATGTGTTCTGGCTTATTGACATCAGTTCTCTGTCGGGTATGGTGTCTTTGTACAGTATTCATAAGCCTCTTTTAGTTCAAAAAGAACAGTGCTCCAAAGTAGTGACACCTCCTAAACTGCCATTTAAGGTGTGGTGATAGATTTAAATGAACATTCAGGACTTTTCTGCCTTGAGCAATTTCAAACGTGGTCTTCAATGAGTTTCCTGAGCAATTCAGAAGTATCTGTTCTCTTCCTTTCTATAACTCTGGTTGTCAGTCTTGGCAGTGAAAGCATCTTAAATGTTATGCCACAGGTGTACACCATTTGAAAACCTAGTGTCAAGAAGAATGACATTGAAAAACGTGAAACGTGCAATAATGCCATTAGTGAAAATAAGTAGAAATAAGAACACACACTCATATATGTACATGCACACATACACACATGCACATGCAAAATGGCCCTTTCTACTCAGGATAAGGGAACATGCACAATTTCAGTTAGCTAGACAGGTCAGAGATGAGTAGGGCTATATATTACTGAATTTTTGAATGTTTATTTAGGGAAGGGGGATATTTGTTTGTATTTATGACTTTCTAAATAGCACCTAATGCTTATGCCAACAAATTATACTGTCATACTTATGTACACTCCTCTATAAATATATTTGAGAAACCCATGAATTAAAACATGATAGGGGACGGTGTTAAGAAAAGTATTATATTTGCTGTTAACTTCCTAAGAGAGGCCATCATGAACTCTTAGTCTAGGTAAAGTCCCCTGCTTCATACTTTTGCAGTAGCCTCAAATTCCCCTGTCATTACATTCATCACACTGTATTGCAATTAATTCTTCAATGTCTGTATTCCCTGCCAGGCTGTAAGTGATTTGAAGTAATGAATGAATGAATGCTAAGAAATTAAAGAGAAAAAAATGCAACTTTACATCTGAGGGGCTTGGGTTCTTGAAATTATTTCTAACCCCCGCCCCCTAGGTGTAATGACATCTTTGTATTTGTTCAATTTCAAAAGCCTCTGGCCTACCTGCTAATTTGTTTTTGAGAAAGTTCATGACACACTGTAGGGTGACTGGAGATGTGTTCACTCCCTTGTCAATTAATTGGATATTTCTGTGTCAGATATGCTGGCAGAACAGCACTGAACAAGATAATGGAATAGTATGTACAGTGAATCCAGGCAAGCCTTCTGATAGGGAAAATACAAGGTACTATGGGGGCTCACAGCAGGTTACCCAAGTGAAATGCTAATGTGTGCTCAGCTAATTGAAGATAATTCATCATGCTTATATATACCTGTGAATAAAAATAGAAAATGCAAAATTAAAACCATTAGCCTAGCATGCTAACCAGTTAATAAATTTCTCATTTGGCTTTGATAATCCTTAGGAAAGTCCTATGAATGAACGAAAAATCCTACTGGCAATTTTTTAGAAAAAAATTGTAATGCATCTTTACCTTTGATTCTATTTCTGTAGGTACTCATGGCATGTGTCTTGATACTTTAAGTATAATATGGGAAGAATAGTGTCTAAAACCAAGCTCTCACATTTCAAACCATTCCAGGTTCTTTCACTAAGTGACTTTAAAGTAAGCAATCTGTGTCTATTTCAGGAATTATGTCAAAAACCATTGGCTTAGTATTAAACTGAAAGGAAATAAAAATAGCAGTGGAAGATCCTGGGCTCATTTTTAAATATTACCTTTTGTAGAGCATTGTGTGTTCTTCCACACTTTCTTGCTCTCTGAACATATTGGCTGCTGGTTGAGGAGAGAAAAAGGGATGGTTTTGAAGAGATCATTAAATCATGGTAAACATGCAGAGATTTCTCCTGCTCCTCTCCATTAGTCTGCATGATGGTGTGCCAAAAGCTATTTTTTTTCATGCTTCTGGGAACCAAGCATCATGTCTTTGGTTAACAGTTCATGTTATCACTGCCCAGGAATGAAACTTCTAAAATCAAAGAAAAAATTAAATGATGCCACTAAAATTAATAAAACTCTTGATCTAATTTATGGTGGAAAATGATTCATATAACTTTATAGTCTTGAAAGTACAGGGCAATCTTTCCCACTGTTAAAATTTTAAAATCATGATTTCATGTAAATTGAAAATTTTAAGGCATTACAAACTCCTGCAAATGGAAATTCACAAAATAAAGCAATATGGAAACCTCAACTTATTGTTAAAATTACTCGTAAATGGCCCTAGCCAGGTAGCTCAATTGGTTCAAGCATCATCCCAATACACCAAGGTTGTGGGTTCAATCCCCAATCAGGGCACATACAAGAAGCAACCAATGAATGCATACATAAGTGGAACAACAAATTTATTTTTTTTCTCTCTCTAAAATAAATTAATACATTAATATTTTAAAATTACTTTTAAAATCTAGAATTTTTATAGACAGTATTTTAAAATAGAGGGCACAATTATCTGTATGTTCTAAATATCTAGATTGAAATAGTGAATAAATATTGGAAGTCCATCTTTGATTACATATATTTGACCTTTAGGTTTCCAAATATAAATGACATGTATGTGCATATGTATTTATGAAAATGTAAATTGTACTAATTGCAGTGAGAATTTCAGTTATGATTTTTGATTCAAGTTGGCTATGATATCCTTAAACACCAGTTACATATACTTAAGGACAAGCTAGTGTTTGTAATTTTGAGATTTTATTGTTTACTAGAGGCCTGGTGCACGAAACTCATGCACAGGGGGTGGGTTCCCTCAGCCCATCCTGCACCCTCTCCAATCTGGGATCCCTCTCACAATCCAGGACTGCTGGCACTCAAAAGTTATTTTTTTTTCACCTGCCTGCCTGCCTGATTGCCCCTAACTGCTTCTGCCTGCCAGCCTGATTACCCCCTATCCACTCCCCTGCCAGCCTGATCGATGCCTAACTGTTCCCCTGCTGGCCCGATGGCCCTTAACTGCCCTCCCCTGCCAGCCTGGTCACCCCTAACTGCCCTCCCCTTAAGGCCTGGTTGCCCCAACTGCCCTCCCCTGCAGGGCTGGTCCCCCCAAACTGCCCTCCCCTGCAGGCTTGGGTCCCCCCCAACTTCCCTCCCCTGTTGGCCATCTTGTGGCCACATGGGGGTGGCTATCTTTGACAACATGGGGGCAGCCATCTTGTGTGTTGGGGTGATGGTCAATTTGCATATTACCTCTTTATTAGATAGGATAATCATACATCTTGAGTATTATAGATACGTTGAGTTTTTTTTTTTAATATATTTTATTGATTTTTTACAGAGAAGAAGGGAGAGGGATAGAGAGTTAGAAACATCGATGAGAGAGAGAGATCAGCTGCCTCCTGCACGCCCCCTACTGGGGATGTGCCCACAACCAAGGTACATGCCCTTGACCGGAATCGAACCTGGGACCCCTCAGTCCGCAGGCCGACGCTCTATCCACTGAGCCAAACCGGTTCGGCGATACGTTGAGTTTTTATAGACAGTGTATTTTAAAATGGAAGTCATAATTATCGTTTCAGCATTGTGTCTGGTATACTGCCAAAAGACACAAAATTTGAGAATCTTTGGATGTTAATGTTTTCCTATGTAGGACAACATCATTCTAATGGTGCAATTGAATAAAATTCCATTCAACTTCAGAACATGAGGCAAGCAGCCCCAAGTTGAAAAATGACAATGCTGACTGTATTAAGCCAACCCAGCTGTGTGAGCCACTGCACATTAATGGCAGTTCTGTCATAGACTGAGGACAGATTTCACTTTAAATCTTTTCAAGATATTCATATGTATTCATGAATACATGTAATCTGGCAGCTTCCTCTGTTATGTGTTTCTGTATATGCCATGAGTTTTGTAATATCATCCTTGCCTGGCAGAGAGAAAAGTGTTATCATATCTAAAAGACAACTAACTAACCACTGACATAAATTTTCCAATTACTTAACAGCATAAAATGTATCATTTTTTATGTCAAACTTATTCTCTTATTCTTATCAAGTCAGAAGAATATAATGGAAAATTATATTATAGTATAGTAGAAAAGGCCTAGGTTCAAATCTCAGATCTGCCAGAAGAATGTTTGTTCAATTTCACCAATTCTAAAATGGGGACAATGTTAACTATAGAGATAAGTTGTCAGAAAATGTTAACTCTTAAACAGGCTTAATCATAAAGAAATGCATTATTTCTTATTATGAAAAATCCCAAGGTAGGGCAGCCTCCAAGCACAGTATGCCAAGGATTGGCTCAACTACTTTGCAATTCTATTTCCTCTTCCCTAAGTTGATGTTGCTTCCCTAAGGGACAGGGCAGTGTATCTGTAGCACATTAAGGCATCAAATATAAACATGTCAATATCAGAAGAAGGGCAGTCTCTCATAGTATCTCTTCTAAAGACGAAGGAAACTCTAGCAAAAGACTTTCTAGCCAGAAGACCCCCTTCTGGAGTCTCACCAGCCAGAATTAGATCACATGTTCATTCCTGATGAATATTTACATGGGAACTGGGACTATCCTGGAAGCCTTAGACCATGGGGATCTACTTCTGAGCAGACAATGATGCTGGCCAACTTCCACCACATTACTACATGGCATGGGGAGCAGCGTAAGATATCTGAACAAACTGGGAGTATTTTTTGCAAGAAAGAAAAAAAAGGAAGCTGAATGAGACAAACAACAACTGGGAAGCACCTCATGGAGTTTTCTGAGTAGTAAATGAAAACACGTATTATGTAAAGTCCATCTTCATGTGTCTGACACAAAGTAAGTACTAAATAAATAAAAGTTATTGATAGTATTGGTGTTGTTATTATTAAACTATCAGGTGAAACACTTTAATAGGGGCAATGGTTGCATGATTGGGATTCTAAATAAATATATCTTGTCTTATTACTTACTATTTCCATGACTTACACTTTATACCAGGGGTTGGAAGACGTTTTCTCTAAAGGAAAGTAAATATTGTAGGCTTTGTAGGGGACATAGTTGTTGATCTTTTTTAATCACATACTTTCCTTTGCCTTATTTTCTCCAACCCTTTAAACATGCCAAAACCTTTGTTAGCTCCCAGGTGGTACAAAACCAAGCCACAGGTAGATTTGCCAACCCTTAGCTTAAAGCAAGCACTTATTAGCTTCTCTATGCCCCCAGTTATTCGATCTGTAAAGTGGAGATACTGTACTTGTAGTGCTTTCCTCAGAGTGTTATTGTGAAGATTAAATAATTGATGTACACAAGATAGAACCAAGACTGACTCATGGCACTTAATACATATTAGTGATGGAGCTTGTTGTTTTGTTTTAATGTACCATTCATATTCATCCATCAACTGACAAACATATTTAGAGCTAAAACACACCAATGACTGCAAGTGAGTGCATTATAATCATAAATTTTATGGTGTTGAGGTATACAAGAAGTGAGGTGGAAATGGCTTCAATGAGAAGAAGGTTGGCACAAAAGAACGGCATGAGCTTATGAGTAAAGCAGGTTGAGTTTCAGTTCGGAGTCTACTACTTTGCAGCTGTTGTGACCCCAAGAAAGCTATTTCACCTTTCTGTGCCTTACTTTCCTCTATAAAAATTAGATATGAATAAGGCCTGCCTCATACGATTGACCTGAGTGCTAAAAGAGGATGCATGTCAAGAGACTGGTACATCGTAAGAGCTCAATAAATAGAAGTTGCTATTATTTTTCATTTTTTGTTATTTATATTAAATGTCTCTGAGGCCATGTCTCCAAAATAGCCAATGCATCAGTTAAGGAAAAATAGCCATTGCTTGATTGTGTCTTCACTATTTGTTGACTGCCATGACTAACCTGGTAACTCACAAGCAGTGTATGTAGAAAAACAACAATTGAGTGGTTAATTAAGCTTAAAACGTTGATCCAATAGCCCTGTGTAAACCCAGTTTGATTATGATTTCTTTCAGCTATGCACTTCATTTCTTAATATATCTGACAGGAAAACAATTGAATTTTAATTATTCAACTTTAAATCTTATGCCCAGAGGCTACTGAGCTTCAATTAAGCTTTGTTACTTAAGTTGATTAGGCATTCCCTCCCCAGCCACCTTCTTACTCCTAGCTATTTGCTAATACATATATTAATTTGAAGCAAATCTTCAGGCTCCTGATAAAAACCACTCAAGTCTGGGTCATGAAGGCTTGGGGAGGTTGGGAAGTGGGTAGAGGGGATCCATGGGGGAAAACAGGGGACACCTTTAATACCTTAAACAATAAAGGTAAATTAAATAAATAAGTAGATAAAAATAAAACTCCAAAAAAAAAAACCACATCTGGGTCAGGAAGTTAAATCATAATGTGGGTATGATATGGGCATCTTGAAGACAAACGGGGTTCTATTTACAAGGGAAAGTAGAAATGTCCTCCCTCCCAATTACTCATTCAATCTTTGTACTTAATTAAATGGCATACTAAACTGTAGTCTCTCATATCGTAAAAAACAAAAACAAAAACAAAAAAAACTTAAGGAGTATCCCATTTGTAACTCTGGTTTTAGTTCATTTAGCTCTCAAGAAGAATAGCTGATATTTACCAAGTTACTTGGATTAGCTATTTAAGAAGAAAAAATATATCCCCTTGTGATCTGTAGGATACTGGAAGGCAGGGACCGTGTCCACCTTGCTTACTGCTGTATTCCCAGTGTCTAGAGATACACCTAGCATATTTTAGATATCCAATGCATATTTCATGAACATCTAATAACCTGAATGATAATTTAAAATCCTAGAAAAAATGAACATGAGGTTCAAACTCCTGACCATGACTCCTTCACAGTGAGGTATCAAATAGTTGAGAATTCCAAAAGCAATGAATAGATATACAAGGACTACTTCACTTTGGGGAATAGATTGCTGAAAATTACAGCTGATAAATGATGCTCCAATGTGTGCAGAATTGTCTTCAGGAAATATTCTGATGTTCCACTCAGACCCCTCTTTCAAACTGAAAGATTTATTCCTTCAACAGTGGGTAGTGTTGGCTGGAGTGTAGCCCTCAATTTTCAGCTCTCAGCAGAAATGCCTCAGCTGAAGAGATCTACCTTGCCAAAGGTCACACCCCCTTCCTGGGGCAGCTAACATCTAATAAATAATCACTGAAGTGGTATAAAAGCAAAACCCTCCTATCCAAACTCAGAAAACTCTAAAGAGCCATTCCAGCTTCAAAACACATGATGGCATTGACTGAGACCTTTTGTTGAGACCACATTTTCCCTCTACCCAATCCTGCTTTTTTTCCTTCCTTCCCACTCATGTTGATCCCAAAGAAACAATCCTGCTTTTCCCTCTTCCTTTTGATCCATATTTATCCCAAAGACACTCCTTAATAAACATGCTCATCTTTATTTCAGCATCAGCTTCTTGAAGGAGAATCCAAGCTATGACAAATTCTACCATGTCCTCTTTCCTCATAGCACATTCTCTTCATGCAGACAATATCTTCCCTGCCACTCCAAGCCATCCACTTCCCAAGACAGGAATTATATAAATGTTCCAATCAAATATGGGCTATAGCCAATCACAAAGGCACAAAGGGGAGGAAGAAGCTTATGTGATTTGTTAAATGTCATACAGCTATTAAGTGATGAAACCAAGATTTGAACCCATGTAATCTGTCAATATATGCACCTTCTCTAGAATTTTCCAATTTTGCTTCAGGATCATCATGGGGAAAACAGTGTCTATGGCTCTGTGCCAATTTCAGTACAATGTTGACAGACTGTGCTCTGTACCTCTTATTTCCCTTAACTTATTTTGCCCATCTTCCCACTTCCCTCCCCTTTGGCAACCATCCTTTTGTTTTCTACTTCTATGAGTCTATTTCTGTTTGGTTTGGTTCGTTTGTTTTTCTTTTTAGATTCTACATATAAGTGAAATCATATGGTATTTGTCTTTCTCTAACTTATTTCACTTAGCATAATAACCTCTAGGTCCATCTATACTGTTGTAAATAGCAAAAAAATAAATTCTTTCTTATGGCCAAGTAATATATATTATACATACGTACCAACCACTTTTTTATCTACTCATCTATTGATGGATACTTAGGTTGTATCCATATCTTGGCTGTTGTAAATAATGTTGCAATGAACATAGTGTGCAAGTATCTTTTCAGATTGGTGTTTTCAGTTTCTTTAGGTAAATACTAAGAAGTTGTATTGCTGGATCATATGTAGTTCTATTTTTAATTTTTGATGAACTTTCATATTATTTTCCATAGTGGCTGTACCAATTTACATTCTCATTAACAGTGTGTCTTATATTTATTTTTCATAGATACCAATTTTTTTTACCACAGTTGAAATGTATAGATTAAATTTTCCATTAAGTAAAATCAATACTACATATGACCACCAGCATCTTCAAACCCCTCCTTTGACTCTCAGTTGTTCTTAACAGAAATAAAAACACTGTTTGAATTGATTAGCATTTTAAATTATTATATTTTCTGAATAGAATTATCTACCTCCCTCAAAATTCTTTTAAAATTCTTCCTTGCATTCTGTCACAGGGGTTTTTTCTTCCTATAGATTCTTATAATCCATATGCATAGCTTGTTAATTCCATGTGATATTGAATATATTAGTGCCAATATGTTGTATTACATTAAGCAAATTTGCAATCATAGATACTTGAGTAATTTATAAATCCAAAAGCTTGATTCTCTTTCCTTTGCAATTGCTCTTTTTCCAGAAGCTTATTTTAGCTTTTCACTCTTCGTTAAACATAATTTAACTAGGTTTTGTCACAAATGTAAATGCATTCACAGTCTAGGCAGATATGCTAAATGAGCAAAGAAGGACAGCTATAAGACAATATGGAGTGGTGGAGCCTACAGTGAAAGGGTTAGATAAGCCTTATTGAACAATGTCTAAAAAGAAACAGAAAAAAACCCACTAAAACATTGTTTAAGCAGAATCAAATTATATTTGCTGGACAATTCCTCATTTTTCAGACTGTGCTGTAACCATGATATGGAATAGGGGTTTTCATTGCATGGATAGTATCTCTGCTACAACCAGAGACTATCCTATCTTGGCAGGAGGGAACCAAGTATAAAAATCTTAGATATGAAAGTTATCAGGCCAGTGGGGAAGAAAAGGAAGCTGGACTTGAATAATTCTGGAGCAAAGTTGGGGTCAGAACAGTGATATAGGGATGAATTTGGCTCCAGAGCTGACCTCTAATATGCTTAAGACATTCAAATCAGGTCATGATTAACTCAGTTGGGAGTGAGCATTTTTTAAAATATATTTTTATTGATTTCAGAGAGGAAGGAAGAGGGAGAAATAGAAACATCAATGATGAGAGAGAATAATTTATTGGCTGCCTCTCACATGCCCCACACTGGGGATCCAGCCTGCAACCTGGGCATGTGCCCTGGCCAGGAATCAAACTGTGACCTCCTGGTTCATTAGTCAATGCTCAACCACTGGGCCATGCCAGCCGGGCAGGAGTGAGTGGTGTTGATAGTCAATAAGTCCTGATATGATGTGTAGGACATGACAGTGGGCATTTTGTGGTGTTATGATGCTAAGAATCAGCTCAGCATGAATTCTAGGGGTGGGGTGGGGTTGAATGTATCCATCTGGTTGAAAATTATGCATATGGGAAACTAGATCCAATTATTCAAGGAAATTTGCTTACATGATGTTAACAGAGCATAAGGGTTTTAAAGAAGTGCCGTAGAGTTCTGCACAAGTTTCTAGGGATGAGGAGTACAAATTAAGAAAACAAAGAGGGAACACTGTGATCCGGGCTGGACATAAATGCAGCAGAACAGAGAATGCCTGTGAAGCAGAGGGTCCTAAAGTACCCAAGACACACCTCCAAGTATATGAGGTACAAGACAGAAACACTAACTCTAGATCCCACCCAATTGTGAAGATGAGATTCTTGACATCCTGCCAGGCTAGTTCACTGTAGATTCATATAGCTGGTGGGACTTAACCTACAGCTTGTAAGTATTATGGGAGCAACCAAGTGGGGCTGGAACTGGGAAAGTTAGAGAATGTCAAGTCCTCAGCTGCTTTGAGCTCGACTCTGCTGTTCACCTTGGTGAAAATGCTCTTTGTCTTCTTGGTGTATACAGGAGGTGAGCTCCTTTTTTCTGATTCTACTTTTTTCTAAAATCATTGGACTTATCTTAAGAAAGTTTAATACCACCCCCAAGACATATTTCAACTGCCTGGCATGCTAGCTTGGAAGGATAAGAAGCTGCTATAGATTATCTGGGATAGGGTTATAGGGATTAATCCAACTTTACTGCTAGGCCCTGAGGAATGTAATGATTAGTGAATGTGGTAAACTCAGGGATAATGGGAGCCAGCAATTATATTGGCAATGCTTTTAATATGGTGAGTATAACACAAGAATAAGAACCCCCAGTAGATAGTCTGCATTCAAATGTAAGTCAACCTCTTGCTGCTGGGTTGTATGTCTTGTTTGGCATAGGATGCAAGCTAACACCTGGTAATTGAAGACAGGGCCCAGCTATTAGAATAGGAATTGGCAACAGCTAAATAGAGAACTAGGGCTCCATCCAAGTGGAGAGGGGAGTTTGGGCATAGCTCCAAAGCGGGACTAAACTAGCTATAAAGGAACTGCAGCAGATGCCCAGTGTTTACGGTGAGGTGGGTATTTGGGAGCTTAGAACAGCAAGACCAGTTCCAGACTCCACCCACTAATGTGAATAAGGTTTCTAATATTCTGCCAGTTTGGACCAATATTGCAATATCAGCCCATGACCTGGGTGGCACAAAGCCTGTAATTTCATGAAATACTACCTGTAGCAGTAGGGCTGGGAAAGTCAAGGTTTGACACTTTAGTTTTATAGAAGCAAAAGAGTATTTAGCATAATTATGAAAATTGGTTTGGGACCAAATCAGTGTATACCTAGGCCTTATTATATTGTGAATTAGAGAAAATTGCACAGGCCATAGTACTTTGCCCTTAACCTTCACTCCCCAAAGAAAATAATTATAAATTTTATAAGAAACAATAAAGGAACTGTGTATCACACTGTAATTTGAATGGACCTTGGCTTGGTGTTATCAGAAATGACTTAATGAAATCTGTTCTCCAGAAATGGAAGTTTGTAATCAACAGAGAACAAGAATAAAAAAGAAAAACTTTAAATCAATCGCTCACCAGTAAGAGTGTAATGGATAAGATCCTAGACACTGACTCAAAGAAAGCAGTAAACCAAGCCAAAGTCACAGGCTTAAAAGGAAAGGGGAGGCATGGAAAGGGTCCTATTGCTCCCTCTTCCTCCCAAGCATTAGTTTTCCCATATAATAAGCATTAGTTTTCCCTTAATGATAATTTTAATAGCTCAGGTCTGTGTTTCTTCAACATTTTGATTATGAAACAACTGAAGCTCTAGCTTTCCTACTTTCTGTGGTCAACATTTGGAACTATTGAGTAGAGTTCTGCAAGTAGGAATGCAAGCTTCTAACAAAGCACTTTGATAAATACTTCTGAATATAGTCTTTCTTTACATTGCATGGCAGAAGGCAGGTGATCACTGTATCTTCTAGTTGTCGCCTTTAATTGATTCAAAAGTGTCCTTTCACAGTGGCACAAAGAGCCACCATGGGTGCTTCAGTCCACCTGGCGGATGCCTCAAGGCATATTGCAGATCTGTTTGCATCTGTACTGCTTTCTCATTGCTTTTTTATGCATCTTTCTGCCTTGTTTGGGGTCTAGGCTTCAATATGCTGTCAATGTATGAAGCTCATATTGGAGATAGTTTGGAACTATTTTCCTTGACTTTGACTCTTTTGAATTTTTGTACACAACCCCTAGTATTTATTAACTTGGATACACATACCGCCATTATTGTTCATCACCAACCTACCCCAATCTTACACAAGGACACCCACCCCCATCTCTAAGGACTCTGGACAGCTTGGCCTTCCCTTAGGTTCACCCAGAAAGGAATAAGACCACCCTGTTGTCTTTAGCACTAGTAGGCTATATTCTTTCAGTGGCTCAACATGGTAAAACTGTTGTCTATCTCCATCTTCAGGTGAGCTTATGTTGCCCCACATGGAAAACTTAATAGAAGATACCACATGAGAATTTATTTGACTCTGTCTTGAATATTAATTATGCTATCCAAAAAAGAGAGATTTCATTGCTGCCATGGTAGCAGAGAAGTGATGCCATGCAGCATTTACTAGCCAGCTGTTAGCATGCACGGGTGCTGACTGACATCAGAATCAGCAAACAATTGGCTCAATCTTTGAAACATGTTTGCGTGCCAAGCACATGAAGTTTTAATTATAAGCCCTTTGAAATATTCATGGTTATTGAATTTCCTGATTCCCATGCAGAAACAAGATAAAAAGTTCTTTTGAAATTTGATGACAGAAAACACTTGATACTGACAACACACAGTTGTGTAATGACTAATTAATAACTCTCTGGAAATAAGCATTTTGCCCTGATATGATTGTTATGCTCAATTTCAAAGTATAACAAACCAAAATGTTGCCCTTATCATAATTCTACATCTTTATGAAAGATCTTGTCAACCTATGCAAAGAGGACTTTAGTTGATATAACAGTATTGTAGGTATCAGCATATCCCATACTTGGCCATTAAAACTTCAGTTTCTCAGCTTACCAAGGCCATCTTTTCATCATTCCTATGCTCATATGTATGCACTGTTCCCTGAAACTTACCCTCAATATCCCACTTCCTGCTGAATTATAGCCTCAATGAAATTCAGACATTTGTTCATCAAACAAAAACTTATTGAGCACTATTTTGTGCTATACTCCATACTAGGCACAGAGAATAAAGAAAAAAAAATACTACATGGCCTCTGCCATCAAGAGTTTCACAATTTAGAGAAACTAAGATGGCGGCATAGGTAAACACCAGGAAATTGCTGCCTCCCACAACAACTTCAAAAATAGAACGAAAAGACAAAACGGACATCATCCAGAACTACAGGAAGGCTGGCTGAGTGTAAATTCTACAACTAGAAGAAAAGAGAAAAGCACACTTGGACTCAGAGGAGCTGCGGAAGTAAAGTGCAAAGGTACTGAGGCTCAAGCGCGCACGCGGAAAGGGGCTGGTACCTGAGGACGCGGCTGTCTTTTTGACTTGGGAGGGAGTCACAAGCTCCCGACTGCTCTGAACTCCGGTTCCAGAAAGTCTCTGGGGACCCAGGACTCATATGGGGAGAAACTGGACTGTCTGGCAGCAGGCAGAACTCTGAACTTGAGGGCAACTTTCCCTCAGAGGTGCTTGCAGCAATTAAATTACCGGACACTGAGACGCTCGGCCCCTTAGGGCAGGGCTGAGGACCAGCCATAGCTGCTTGCTGCGCCCTTTGATTCCCTGAGACCCCGCCCCACCCAGGCTGCGGCAGAGGCTTTTGCATATAAATACCCTGGCCCTTTGCAACCTGAAAATTACCTAACAAATTGCAGCTGGGCCAGACAGACCCAGAACTTCCAAGAGAAGGCCCAAGGCCCCACAGCAGCTTGCATTGCTTCACAGCTGGGCCTCATCAGGGCACCTCCGAACTCCAAAAAAGGAAGGGGGATCTGCAGTTCTCTTTGTAGCTCCTGCTGGGTAACCTCAGGCAGAGGCTAAATTAGCACCTCCTTAGATCCAAGAGCCACTATACCCAGTGGTCAGAGGGGGAACATCCAGATTACAACTCCTCAGATCCATAAGGGACACACTCAGGGCGCAGACTCAGTGAGCACCAAAGCCCCACTGAAGCAAGTCTTGCCCCAGAAGGGTGTCTTCAGCACAGAAGTTCTCCCACTGCAGGCACAACTGATTCTCACTGCCAATTGGCCAGGAGGTCAATTCCTCCCAGTGATCCTACAACAATCAAGGCATAACTACAACAAGACTATGCACAAAGCCCACAAGGGGGTGCACCAAGAGTGTCCACCTCAGGTAACTGGGGAGGCTGAGCCACTGGGCCCTATAGGACACCTAGCACGCAAAACCACTCTACCCACACAGGGAAGCATAAAAAATGCGGAGACAAAGAAACAGGTCACAAATGACAGAAATGGAGGAAAACAAATGACTGGATATAGAGTTCAAAACCATGTTTATAAGGTTTTTTAAGAATTTTCTGGAAACCGCCGTTAAATTTAGTGAGACCCTGGAGGATATGAAAAAAGACCAACTAGAAATTAAGCATACACTGACTGAAATAAAGAATAATATACAGAGATCCAACAGCAGACAAGAGTATCCCAAGAATCAAGTCAAAGATTTGAAATACGAAGAAACAAAAAATACCTAACTGAAAAAGAAAAAAGAAAAAGATTCTAAAAATATGAAGATAGTATAAGGAGCCTCTGGGACAACTTCAAGCATACCAACATCAGAATTATAGGGGTACCAGAAGAAGAGAGAGGGCAAGATATTGAGAACCTATTTGAAGAAATAATGACAGAAAACTTCCCCTACCTGGTCAAAGAAATAGACTTACAAGTCCAGGAAGTGCAGAGAACCCCAAACAAAAGGAACCCAAAGAGGACCACACCAAGACACATCATAATTAAAATGCCAAGAGCAAAAGACAAAGAGAGAATCTTAAAAGCAGCAAGAGAAAGACAGTCAGTTACCTACAAGGGAGTACCCATACGACTGTCAGCTGATTTCTCAACAGAAACCATGCAGGCCAGAAGAGAGTGGCAAGAAATATTCAAAGTGATGAATAGCAAGAACCTACAACCAAGATTACTTTATCCAGCAAAGCTATCATTCAGAATAGAAGGTCAGATAAAGAGCTTCACAGATAAGAAAAAGCTAAAGGAGTTCATCACCACCAAACCAGCATTATATGAAATGCTGAAAGGTATCCTTTAAGAAGAGGAAGAAGAAAAAGGAACTCTTATCATTTGCCACAGCATGGATGGAACTGGAAAGCATTATCCTAAGTGAAATAAGCCAGTCAGAGAAGGATAAATACCACATGATCTCACTCATTTGTGGAATATAATGAACAACATAAACTGATGAACAAGGACTGATCCAGAGACGGAGAGGCATTGATTGGACTGTCGGACCTTGGAGGGAAGGTAGGGGAGGGTTGGGGTAAGGGGGAAAGATCAACCAAAGGACTTATATGCAAGCATATAGGCCTAACCAATGGACACGGACAACGGGGGGGTGAGGCCATGAGCGGGGGAGGGGGGGAGGGGGCAACATGGGGATAAGGACACATATGTAATATCTTAATCAATAAAAAATATATTTTAAAAAAAGAATTTCACAATTTAGAGGCCCAGTTAGCCCTATAAAGAAACAAGAGTAATACAAATTTAAAAAATGAGAAGTGCCAAACAAAAGTTTAAATAGAATTGAGTATTGAAGCATGCATTGAGAATGCAATGATTCAGTGAAATCAGCCAGAACTTACCCCTTCTCACACCTGTTCCGATCCAGTTGACGCATCTTTTCTTACTAATCACTTGCTACATCCCATACTCTTGTTTGATAGCCCCAGACACCCATGCTTGCCGTTTTTCCAATGCTCATTACGACTATCACATTTCTCCACTACCAGTGCTGATCCACAAGGTTTATGTTGCAGGTCACCACTGAAGATCTGCAGAGAAAGGAGTGCTTGACTCTACTGCAAAGCTTTTTGGGGTATAGTTATTCTCCCATGATTTCTTCTCATTCTTTTAGAAATATAAACATTTAGAAAAATAATTCTTAATGTATGAACATGGATTACTTACATCAGAGCTACCTGGGGCACTTGTTAAACCCTCAGATTCTTGGGCCCCACTCCCAGAATTCCTAAATAAAAATTTCCAGTCACTTCCCAAAGGAATTATGCTTTAAATCTATATGTCTTTTGCAGATGGCATATATCTCTTTCCAAGTTAAGGCTTTTTCACACCTATTTCAGAGGAGGGGGAACAAATTAGTACTATCCTTGTTCCTATTACTATAACCAGACCTTTACTCTTCCCATAATAATACCCTTGCTCCTTTGATATATATATCCATCTATATAGCTCATTTTCTCCCATCTCGTCACTTTTATCTACTGACTTGGTTACTCCTCTCTATTCCAAACTTTTTCCTGCATTCTGGAAAAGGTCTCCTTCCTATCTGGAACCTACCCAACAACCAGTTTCTCACTTTCTTGACCTTCCTGTTCTACAAAAAAAACAAAAAATTCCTTAACCTTCCACTATTAAAGTCACAAATTAAATATTGTCGTGACTTAAATATGCTTAATTCTAATGTAATCAATTCAAACACTCTACTCACTAAAGAGATCAACTTGTATGCATATATGAATAACCCATGGATATAGACAATAGGGTGGTGAAGGCCTAGGGCGGGGGCACAGTGATGTGGGCTAGAATAGATCAATGGGGGAACAGGGGGACATACGTAATACTTGCAACAATAAAATATTAAATAAATAGCCAGAACCAGTTTGGCTCAGTGGATAGAGCATCGGCCTGCGGACTGAAAGGTCCCAGGTTCGATTCCGGTCAAGGGCATGTACCTGGGTTGCGGGCACATCCCCAGTAGGAGATGTGCAGGGGGCAGCTGATCGATGTTTCTCTCTCATCGATGTTTCTAACTCTCTGTCTCTCTCCCTTCCTCTCTGTAAAAAATCAATAAAATATATATTAAAAAAATATTAAATAAATAAATAAGTTGGGGGAAAATAAAGTCACAACCTGAATATTGTCATGGCCTGAATATGTGACATTCTAATGTAATCAATTCAAGCACTCTACTCACTAAACAAATTTCTCTCAGTGTAAATCTAGTTCTGCTATAAGCACATTGTCGTTCTTCTCAAGTGGAAGCTGTTCATTCTTCCACAAACCCCCACCACTCAGATTTCGAATTGCGATCAATGTCCTACTAACTCAGCAATACTACTTTCAGAACATTATTACTCCAGCTTGTATTATTTTTAAAAGTCCTGCTTTTTTGCGACTCATGCCCTCTGGCTAAGCCATCTTCTCCTACTTCTTGTTACTATATCCAAAAGTCTTTCCCCTCCACTCATTCATTCAAGGCAAGGACATCTGTTTCACAGGCCTTCTATTTATCTCAAGCCTTGCTATCATAATATGTAACTTCTATGTCAGTGTAGATGAGTTGTTCTACAACTTGGTTCCTCAATTTTATGACATTCAATGTATTCCTTCTACAATGTACTTCAGCCAACTTGTACAATCACACACTTGGACCATCGCTCAGAAATATTATATCTTCAACTCATTACAGTTTTTTTTACCATAATCTTCAGCTTACTTATTTGTTTGTTCTTTTCACTATTTTTCTTTGAAATTATACTTCAAATTCTTAGTAATCCTTCAACTTTCTTTTTATTAGCATAATCCTTACCTTATATAGTTTATATAGTCTATAGTTTCAACTATGCTTCTAATCTCCCTTTCATCATAAAAATCTGACAATATCCTGGATAAACCTAAATTTTACTTCTGACCTTGCCATCAAACATTAAAAAGAAACAAAACTTGGCTGATGGTAACATTCTAAAATTAGTGGTTACTAGCCTCAACCAGGGCTCTCCCACTAGGTAGCAATCCTACTAAGATTTCTCTAATCACCTCGATCCCCTTTCTTTACAATGAATTCAAATCCTTCCCAATTTCCTGAAACATTCATTATCACAAATCCATCCCATATATATCTGAGCAGATGAATTCACCTTCTACAAGCATACCTACATCCATATCACTTTTTCTTTATTCTCTCCAGGTAGAATTGAAGAGGCATGCCTCCTCCCATCTAAATTATATCACTCAAATTGTACTTGCATTTTCACACTCTCCTAGCTTTTTATTGTTTTTGTATTTCAACTTTTCCTCTTCTACCAAATTGTTCTCATAAACAATTACATATTCTTAATTTTATCTGCTTTTATTTTTTAAATTTCCCTCTTGATATCACTGCTTCAGTCAGCCCTAATTCTTTTCTCCTTATGCTCAAACTTACCCTCTAAAAACTTGTCTGTACTCACTCTTTCAATGCACCTATCATTCACTCTTCAACCAAATCCAGTCTGAATTCTATGCCGGGGTCCTGCCCCAGCAGGTCCAGGGGTCCCCAAAGGTGTGGATGGAGTCGGCGAAGAAGGAAGGACACGGAGACAGTGTTCAGTTGATCAGCAGCCTAGCCAGGATCTCCAGCCAAGTTCTGGTCTGGATCTCCAGAGAGGTTCTGCTTAGGATCTCCAGCCAGGTTCTGTGTCCATGTTCTCTTGCTAGGTTCCCCAGCCAGGTTCTGTCCAGGTTCTCCAGCCAGGTTCAGTTACCAGGTTCTAGTCAGGTTCTCTTGCCAATTTCTGTAGTCAGGTTCAGTCCAGGATCTTTTGCCATGTTCTCTCGCTAGGTTCTGTCTCTTGGTTCTGAGGCCAGTTTCTGTCCAGGAACTTTTGCCATGTTCTCTCCAGCGAAGTTCTTCTGTCTCTAGAGAATGTTCTGTGTAGGTTCTGTGCCTAGGTTCTATCTCTCTTGGTTCCGTATTCTAAGTTCTGTGTTCTAAGTTCTGTGTTCTAAGTTCTGACTCTTGCTGTCTAGTTACAACTGTATTTATACCAGTTGATTCAATCCTATCAATCTCTATTACAAAGGTTAGGGCGTTTCTTATCTCCATTATGTAGCTTAAGCATGATTGTTCATAGTTAAAGTGATTAATTACCCGCCTGGCACTTAGTTAAGAGGTTTTATTCCCTCCCTAACTTCAGGGGAAAATCCCTACCTGGGGAAACAACCTTTCTCAGAGACCTTGGTTAAAACACATAGTGCCAAGAAGGTGAGCAAACATATTAAAAACAGTATGCCATATATGCCAGGTCCCTTGAAACAGCAAGCATGGACTGGCTCCCGGCAATTCTACTCTGCTACAATGCTACTGCTCAACAGAAGGTTGCTAATGAAATATATTTCACTAAATCCAATCGATATTTGTAGTCCTCAGCCACTGTTTCTCAATCACCCTCTAGTCAGTCGATTCTCCACTCCTTCCTTCTTGACTCTCTTCTTTTGACTTCTTTGACACCATATTATCCTGAAATCTTTCCCTACTTTACCTTTACATGTTATTCCTTATAGATCTTTCCTCTACTTTCTTCACTAACATGCTTCCTGCATGATATTATCAAACCGATGGTTTTAATCTTATAAGTATTATGATGACTTAACATTTTTAAGTCCAATCAAAATCTCTCTCCTATACAACAGGCTTCCTATTGTACATTCCTATTGAGTTTTCATAGTTCTTAGACACCATAATAAAATAGAAAGTTCTTTCTGTAGCCTGAAACTTGTTCTGTTTTCGGTGCTCTCAGTCACAATAAAAGACAGAATGTTCTATAAAAGTAAAAATCATAGGCCTTATTTTAATTATTCTTTTCACTTTATCCTCATCATGTCCCAAAGATCTAGCACCTATCTTTTATATCCATCCATTTAACTAAATATCCACTCTTATCCCAATGATTGTCATGTTTCTCATACACTACTGAAAATAATCTTCAACTTGGTCTTCATACAAGCATTCTTGCCTCCCTCTTGTTCCTTTTATGCACACCATGTATAATGACACTTAACTAATTCTGACCACATATATTTACATTTATAAAATAAATAAAACTATTTTATTCTATAGCCTATAAATGGGGCTCTTTCACCAGAAATCTTTATCTGACTTATGGATAGACTGAGCTAGATGATCAGTTTCTGATTTTACTCTTTATTTAAATTAGAAAAGCCTAACTCACAATTATGGGGTATTGGTATTGGCAGCAAGTATTTCATGGCTTTTTCAGATTGATTGGGATATTAAGACAAATGAGGGCCCAGAAATTATGGAGACATGTCTCAATAAAAACTATTATCAGTGCATCATTGGATGCAAAGTTGACAAGCACATTGCACTCAACAGCTGGAACGTTGGATATTTGAACTTGTGAGAGAATAGATCCCAATTCTAGTCTCTGGTTTCATTTGGCTCTGAAAAATATTCTACATGTTCTATTAAAGCATTAAATGTAGGTTTTAACTATGCTTAATGATATGTCATTGGTTTCTTTCTTCAATGAATTGAGGAAGATCTTTAGATTTTGGAAAAAAAAGCCAAATTCTTGGCAATCCATTTGTAAGCCATTTGCACTTAATACATTCTGATACGTTACATTCCATAGTATTACAAGTACTAGTAATGATGCCTTGTCCGTGAAATAAATCATAACTTTAGGCTGTTCAAGATACTGAATATATTGCTCTTCTTGTGTGAAGGCAAAATCTTATTTCATCTTTCCCTTATAAAAAAAAAACCAAACACCTCATATATGCATAGTTTTCCTCAAGAGCAAGGAAAAAGTGTTATTTTTTTACCATTTCTGAACACGGCATGCAAAAAAATTCACTCAAAGTCCATGATTTGATCAGTTTCACAATTTTCACTGGCTTAGCTTCAAGATTTCATAATGGTGTTCTGTGATTACCACAGTTTGTAGAATAACATTCACACGACACTTCTTTGTTTTCATAACAAACTGTGACCTGCTACACACAGAGCTGGTGCCCCTTCAGGGATAATACTCCTAGTGCATCTTTTCTAGTCTTAATATTGGGTTACTAAATTATCATTGACTAAGTGAGAATTTAAATTTTTCTTTTGTAGCATTGAATTTCAGTAATAAATAAAAGGAAATGTGATCTAGCATTTCTTCTAGATGCAGGTAGCTGATTCATACTTTAAATCTTTGAGCATATTTAAATGAGCTATTTTATAGTTCTTATTGGGTAATTTCATCTTCTCAGTTCATTTTGAGCCAGTTTTTATTAATTTTATTTCTTCTCTAACTTATGATTCACATTTTCCTGTTGTTTCCCATGTCTACTATTTTTATTGAATGGTATACATTGTAACTTTTAATTGGTAATTGTTTAGGTGTTTTATTTCTTTTAAGGAGTGTTGAAATCTATTTGGAGGGAAATTAAGTTACTTGTAGATAAACATGATCCTTTCAAGCCCTGTTCTAAAAATTGCAACAGGTCTAGAGTGACTTTACTAAGGTTAACTCTTCTGGATCTCTGCTAGATATTCTGGGTTTTCAAGGTGGTCTCTTCACTCTAGGTAGTAGGAATTGAAATGTCTTTGGGAGCTTTGTAAGCTCTGGAACATGGTCAGTTTATATCTATTACCCCAGTGGGATTTTTTTTTTCTGGGAGCACAATTACCCTAAAGCAGTGGTTCTCAACCTTGGCTGCACATTAGAATCACCTGGGAATCTTTTTAAAATCCTGATTTCTGGGTCTCATCCTCCGGAAAATCTGTTTCTTTGTTACTAATGTTGTGGCCCCACCCCATAACAAAGAAACAGAATTTCTGGAAAATGAGGCCCAGAAATCAGGATTTTAAAAAGATTCCCAGGTGATTCTAACGTGCAGCTAAGGTTGAGAACCACTGCCCTAGAGGTTTTTTTGTTTTTGCTTTTGTTTTTGTTTTTGTTTTTGTTTTTGTTTTTGTTTTTGTTTTTGTTTTTGCTTGGCTCCTTAAAAAGTTTCATGTCAAACATGCTCAGTGTAGCATTCATCAAAATACTTTTGCAGTCTTGTTCTTGCATAGCTCCTTATTCTCTAGTATTTCCCACAATTCTAGCTGCCTCAGTTTCCTTGAGCAACAATATCTGTCACCTCAATTCAACAAGGCCTCTAAGTATTTCTTGGGTTCCACTTCTGTGTAACAGGCTAGAAATTGCCTCCAGATAGAAATTTATGAAGTCAACTTGTCTATTTCCTTTCTCTCAAGGCTCAAACTCCTGTGCTGTCTTTTACTCAAGTTTTGAAAACAATTATTTCATATATTTTGCCCACTTTTCTAGTAATTTATAGATGGAGGGTAATTCTCATACCAGTTATTCTGTCATGAGAGACACCTGTAGCTGATTTAAACAACTTTCTTTAGTGTGAATTGTATCTCATTGTGCCTACTTCTCATGATGAGTATGATATTGAAAGACACTCATATATTCTTTGTGTCTGATTTAATTTAAGTAACACATTTATCTTTATCCTTCTAGATCAGCGCTTCTCAACCTGATCACTTTCGGGTCGAAGGACCTTTTCACAGGGGTTGCCTAAGACCATAGAAAAACACATATATAATTACATATTGCTTTTGTGATTAATCACTATGCTTTAATTATGTTCAATTTGTAACAATGAAATTGGGGGTCACCACAGCATGAGGAACTGTATTAAAGGGTCGCGGCATTAGGAAGGTTGAGAACCACTGTTCTAGATAAATTTATGTCAAACCTGGTTGGGAAAATATTGCTTTACCAATGAGGTCACTGTATTTTGTTTGAAAATAATAAAAAAAATTATCTGTAGCTTTAGGCTACAGGATAGCTAAATTTGTAACAGTGCATGTATAACTAGGTAAAAAATTCACACCAATTGAATAAAATCTAACTTTTTGGATATTCATTTTCATTGTTTTCTAATTCCAGTTTTCCTTTTGGATGTTTTAGTAAACCCATCACGTTTGCATATTCATGTTTTCTTTCTTGAATTCACAGATATATATTCTCACTGGAGTCTTATTTTCTAGTTATGTTTGAAATGTTATTCTGAATCCTACTATTTATATTACCATTTTCATTGCTACTTTTACATTGTACATTGTAGTTCACTCTTTACAGCCATTGATTCTTTGTGTGTGTGTGTGTGTGATGATTTGGGGATACATTTTATTTTATTTTATTTTTTAATTATTGTAATTAGAGTCATCACATTTATTACTTTCATTAGGTTGCCATTACATGAAGAATTCCTATGACTAATGTTCCATGTTTCTTGACATGTAAGAGTTTGCATTAATAGTTTAAGTGACTATAAATGCTGCTGCCTGGAAGCAGTACAACCGTTTTAGAGTTTTAGGACGACAGCCGCATCACTCAAGTCTTACCCGGGGTGTTAGAATCAGAAGGTTCTGAACAGCTGGTTAGGAAGGTAGCCAAAGTGCAGAAAAGACGTCTGTGCCTCCTTTTCAAGGGCAGCCAACTCGTGAACTGTAGGTGCCAAAACATCCACATGGCCTTTATAGTTTCCACCACCAGTTGCCCTTTTTTGTCCATAGGTAACTTTCCCATCAAATTCATCCACAGGTACCTTTATATCTGGCTCAACCTGAGAAATGGTACAGTTCAGGTGTTCTTCTACCTCAGAGAGCAACTGCATCTCATTGTACCATATGGTGCAGCCGCCATCCTCCTTGAGCCTCGTGTTGTAACACCCCTTTCCACGGCTGCTACATACATGGTACCAGACCTTCTCTTTTTCTGCTGCCACCAGGGAAATGGACAGGCCCATCTTCTCAGCTCTGCTGACGCGGCCGATCCGGTGGACATAGTTCTGCTTCTCGTCAGGCAGGGTGACATTAATGACATAAGGAACACCATGGATATCAATTCCTCTGGCAGCCACATCTGTGCAAATCAAGAATCTTACATCTCCTTTCTTAAATCTTTCCAAGTTCTGCTTTCTCTCATGAGGCTTTCTGTCGCCATGCAGACAAACACAGGGGAACTGGTGTCCCTTCTTATCAGGCCCTCTTCCTTGTTGCATAAAATACTGCTCCAAGTTGTCACAGTTGATTTTGGTTCTACAGAAAATAATTGCCTGGTCCATCTTGTGCTCCCTGATTGCCCACACAGCATACTCCCCCTTCAGGATTTTAATAGCTTCAGACCACATCTCTGGACTGTTAGCACCAGGTCTTGTGTTATCTTTTGCATGTACTTCATCCATTCTAATGTGGTTTTCCCCCAGCCTTTCCCAGAGTCTGTCAGCTTTGGGATTCATGGGGACAACCACGTGGTGCACGGTGTCTGGGACGGAATCTTCGCCTTTTAAATCAACCCACGTGGGAAAATGCATTATCTTCTCAGACAATTTCTTTACATCAAAAGAATGCAAAGTAGCAGAGCAAAGAATCACCTGCAGCCTTTTTCCATCAGAGGTGATCTGAGGGATCTGATTGTGCATCCTATTTATAAAATCTGAGTAGCCTTGAGAGAGAAGCCCGTCGGCTTCGTCCAGGACCAGGAACCTAACTTGGGACAAGTTCAGCTTCCCAGTGGACACCAGGTCATCCAGTCTCCCCAGAGTGCCGACGACTATATCCACCCCATTATCTAAAACAGAGAGCTGATCCCGGGATGCAACACCTCCAATGATCAGAAGCTCCCTTAATTTAGGATTATCAACATATTTCTTAAACTGCTTGATGTTGTTCAGAGTTTGTTCAGCTAACTCTCGGGAGGGTTCAACGATGAGAGCTTTGGGCACCTTGGGGAGAAACTTGGTCTGTGCCACCTGCGCATTACCTGTGTTCTGTGATTTGACAACGCAGCTGTCCGGCGCCTTGGACAGACCTACAAAACCATCTTTTGGTGTAAACTTAAATTCTTCTTCACCAAAGTTGAATTTTAGTTCAGCGTTCTTCAAAACACAGGCAGGAAAGAGGGCTTGGTTCTTCATATGTGGTGGTATTTCAAATGCCAAACCAAGGACTTTTCCATTTTTAGAGAATTTGACGTGTCCTTTATCTATATCTAGGTAACACTCAATGGTATCATGCATAATGAATTCCTCTCCATAGTTATCAAACTGTTTATTATGGGATTTCTTTCCTGTTCCACCAAAGCCAAATCCAAACTTGTCAGTACCTAAGTCTAAAGATGCCTGCATGGAAGACCACCCGACTCTGCACAGCCCCTGGTCATGACAGGACACTTCGTAGTAGTGCTTCCCTTTCCTGAGTCCTTTAGTAGCTCTACATCCATGCCACTCCTTCACTTCTCGGCTTTGACAGCAAAGACCATCGGACCCAATTGCAAAAGCAGATCCTCTGTCATATGGGTTCATTTGCCATTTGAAGCACCAGTTTTAATTGTTGTTTTCCCCTTTTGGCTTTCCTGTTGGTCTTTCAGAGTTTCATAAACTATCTGGATAACTGGAATGCTGAAAGCACCAGTTTTTCCACTTCCTGTTCCTGCACATCACTGCCTCCCAGGATAACTGGGATGGATTCTTCCTGGATATCAGTTGGGAGAAGCCAATCCATCTCTTCCACAGCTTGCACGATTTCAGGCATAACACCCATCTCACAGAAGGCCGCCATCTTCGTGCCTCCTCCGCAGCCCGGCCTGCGCTCCCTCCCTCCGCACCACCACGCTGATTTGGGGATATATTTTAATGGATTATTTGCAAGGAGAAGGCATGTATGGTGAACATTTAAAATAATATTAAAATGACATTTCTATTTACTTAAATCTTAAAAATACTCTATGCTGATAGATATGAGCAAGTAATTCTCTTGTTAGAAATATGAGTTGGAAGGGCTTATGGGATGCTGATGATAATGTGTATATTAATATGGACACCAGATAAATGGGTATGTTTACTTAGTAAAAACTCATTGAACTGTTTTATTTTTTTAGATTTTTTTAATTGATTAAGTTATTACAATGTGTCCTTATCCCCACGTTACCCCCTACCTCCGTCCTCCACTCATGCCCTCACCCCCCTGTTGTCCGTGTCCTTTGGTTAGGCCTATATGCTTGCATATAAGTCCTTTGGTTGATCTCTCTGCCTTACCCCCACCCTCCCCTACCTTCCCTCTGAGGCCCGAGGGTCCAATCTATGCCTCTCTGTCTCTGGGTCTGTCATTGAACTGTTTTAATATGTTTAGCATTTGTCCTTTTATTGTGTGTATGTTATAGATTGCAAAACTGTTTTGTTAGTGACATGCAAGTCGAATGAGATTCAATGGAATCTTACAGTAATTATGAAAACTTTAAAAATCTGATAATAATGAAATTTGAATGAGAATTTCTGTGAAATTAATCTTACTTTTAAATTTTATTTCATTTGTTTTTCCTTTAAAACCAACAAACCACTTGTGGAACTGTTAATACATACATAAGACCACTAATATTTCATGGACCCAAGATTGAATAATTCTGATTTAGAAAATGGGATTCAGATACTTTGCTTCCTGCTGATTATGCCTACTGCAGCAATAGGAGTTGAAGTATCTAAAGTAATTAACCACATTACTTAACCAAGAGAATGTCTCTTTTTTCAGGACTTATTCTGTGTTATATTCCAATTAAATTTTCTAGCATATATTAATTATGCAGATATCTTTTGTTTATAATTAAATTGAGAGTTAATCAATTTAATTTTTTCTATATTATTTTAAAATAATATAAGAATCTTGTTATATTTAAGAGATAAATAATAATAAGACCTTATGAAAGAAAACATCTACTTTAATTGACCTTTTATACCTCCAATCCTATTTTCATCCATGCATTTACCAAATGTATTAACCATCTAATATGTATAATATATTTTCTAGGCACAGGGGAAACAGGCAGATATATTATATCATTATTTCATGATTTATCAACTTTAATACTATCTACTGACACCAAGAGATAAAAGATAAGATTATAGCTCACTTACACTACCCTGGCCTTGCATAAACAATTTGGGAGTTTCAGAGTTGAAGGAGATTTTGGAGTTTCCACAATGCTGAGAGAGATTTCAGTGAAAACACTGCAGAAGAAAAAGTTAATTAATTTGATAATATAACAATAGACACTTTTCAAAACAAAATACATCAAGAAAAAAAATAGAGCCTGGCCAGCGTGGCTCCATGGTTGAGTGTTGACCTATGAACCAGGAGGTCATAGTTCGATTCCTGAGTTGTGGGCTCAATCCCCAGAGTGGAGCATGCAGGATGCAGCTGATCAATGATTTTTCTCTCATCATTGATGTTTCTATCTGCCCCTCTCCCTTCCTCTCTGAAATTAATAAAAATATATTTATTAAGAAAAAGAAATGGAAAAAATCTCACATCATCAATGACCCATGAGACAACAAAAAGTAGCCTAACACATGTGAAATTGACATTCCAGAATAAAATAATAGAGGATTTGAAAAATTAAGGCTGAAATATTTCAAAATTTGATAAAAAGTATAATCCCAGAGACCTACCTAGTAAGCTCAATAAAACCAAAGCAAGAGGATATAGAAAACAGGCTAAAGCACATCAGAATAAAAATGTTGCAAACCAGTGATAAAGGTAAAACCCTTAAAAATCACCAGCGGAAAAAGATGCATTAGGTATAGCACAATAAACATAAAAATGATTGTGAACTTGTCCTCCAAATCAATGCAAACTAGATACATTAGAGTGACATTTTAAAGTACTAAAAACATAAAATCCTCTCAACCTATAATTCTCTACTCAGTGAAAAATATCTTCCAAAAATGAAAACAAAATAGACTTTTTCAGGAAAAAGAAACACTGAGGCAATTCATCTCCTTCAGACTAGCACTATAAAAAAATATTGAAAGTATTCTGTAGACAAGAGGAAAATCATGTCAGATGAAAATATGGATCCATACAAAGGAATACAAAGCACTGAAAATGCTAAATATGTGGGTAAACAATTTTTATTTTTTCAAATTTGTTTAAAAAATGTTTGAGAACAGGATGGCAGACTAGGAGGTCTCCCACTCATAACTCCCCATAGCAACAACAATTAGGCAGACATACACAGACAAAAGTGACATTTGGGGAGTTTTAGGATTCAGGTAAGAGCTTGTGAAACCCTGCTGGAGGTCAGGATCAAGCAGGACAATTTAGAGAAGGCAGGCCCATGCTCAGGTACCAATTGTAGTCTCAGCTTCAGACCCCAAAATTGCCCCATCCCTTGTGCATTCAGGTACAGACTCCTTTGGCCTTGGTCCTGCCAATAACGCCATCTGCCTAGGGACTCCCAAAATATTGTGAGATTTACCTCCAGGAACTCAACCAGGTTGGCACAGCAAATAACAGAAAATGCCCTGTGCTTCTGGCAGGTGGAAGTGGGAAGGAACCATTTTGGAATACACTAACACTCTGTTATTCTTACAAAGGCTTTGCCCTCAGAACAATGTGGTTAAACAGAACCCAGCCTGCCAGGGTATTATCAGAGCCTAAATGTCCCAGGGAAAGGAAAATAACCAATTCCAGCCCATTCTAGCCAGTCTCTCCCACCTAAGGAGGGAGAAAAGTTGAGGAACTCATGGAAAGTTCATCATCAAGAGCATAGACTCACTAAAAGGCTAAGAAGGAACCATAGGAATATGGAACACCTCCCTTCACCTCATGATTTCCAAGCCCTTGCATATCAAAGTGCATTTCTTCCTCACATATGAAGGATATTCGTAAGGGTAAAATTCTAAAATCTGAGAATATGTATTAACTACTGTAGATTGGATATCTTATAACAATCTGATATACTTCCTTTTAAAATTACCTGTAATTTTCATTTAGAAGCTTATCAGATTTTGTTTTTATCCATGAAATTCCCAAATGTCACCAAGAGTGCCATGGTAGTTGTTATTGTTGTTAATTCTGCATAGAGAATAAATGTATGCCTCTCCGAATAAGGAATGCAAATGCACCAAGATGGTCTAGCCATCAGCTCTTAGCAGGGGTCTAGTCAAGAGAGATAGCACAGGGCGTCTAGCATCAGGCATCCAGTATTGAACTATGGGACTGAGTTTTACCAGCTCCAGTACTGGAGGGATTGAGTGAGGGCAAAGAAGAAACCTAATCTATAACCCTAAATAAATGTAAGATTGGAGTAATTCAATGAAATAGGTGGACACAGCGAGCAAGTGGGGAGTTTATTAGAGGGAATGGGGAGATGGAGCCACAACTAGGGAAGGTTAGGACTCAGCCTCCGCTGTCCTTGGGGTTGAATTTTATGCACAAAAACTGCAAGGGGCAGAGGCTGAGGGATGTAAGTGTTCTAGTCTGATTAGATGGAGTTCGTTGTCCTTCAGACCGATTAGTGCTGTAGGCTATAAGTTGAGACTGTGGGCTGTAAGTGGCCCTTGTTACCATTGGCCTGCGGTCTCGCCCTCTGGTGTGGCTGCCTCCTATTGTGCTGGTGACCACAGGCTGTTCCAAGAAATGAGGATGGGGCCACTTTCTTGTTTGGGTCTTTCTAGTCCACCTGAGCAAAATGTCCTCTGCTGGCTTGTCAATAAACCCTGTGAGGCCAGTGGGAAAGGAAAAACGTCAGAAATATATAAACAGGGATATAGAACATGGATCCAATTACTAAAACTGTAATATAAGAGAACAGTGTGATGACCAGGGTGACCAGGTAGTCCCCGACATCCACCATCATTAAACAGGAAAGTGCCCTTTTAAGAATATAAATGTACCAAGAAGGTCCAGCCATAATCAGGCATTAATGTTGAGTCTACCTGAGAAATAAGGCTAATACAATCCCATTTCCTGCAATCACTGAGGTTCAGATTTAATTAGTAGGTTCAATTAGAAGATAATTTCTATGTTTTTTTTTCCCTTTATCCAAAATATGTATGATTTAAGGTCATGTAAGTCAATATCTCCACATGCACTTCAGTTTGAGCCTCCTCATTTTCCCACCAATAAAAGCTAAAGAAGTGATTAAAACAAACAAACAAAAGAAAAAACAACAACAACAACAAAACTAAGCTGTGGGGAAAATTTGCCTCCACCTCAATCAACTCTTATGGGTAGACAAAATGGGACTGATCTCAGAGAGTCAGGGCATATAATAATAAAATTAGCACACAGTGGGTCAGGGCAGAGATCACTAACTTATCTTAAGGTGAATCTAACCCCCACATTCTTATTCTTGACTGAAAATAATTAACACATATACCAAGGGAATTAGGCTTCCCCCCACTTTTAGAAAAGAGATTATCTCTGACACTGAGGCTGAAGATCAGACACTGAACTTTAGTGAATTTACTAAAGCTATGCCTCTCAGCAGGGCTTCTCTTGGCAACACCGAAATACCAGGTTGTGCTTTCCATGAAAATTCATACACACACACACCTTCCTAAAACCCCTACTTGACACAAGAGCAGTATATTTTACCAACAATGACTCATAAATTCATCAATGTTAGCCTTTTTAATGTTTTTTCTTTATTTTAGAGAGGAAGGGAGAGAAACAGATAGAAACATCAATTGGCTGCCTCCTGCACGCCTCTACAGGGGATCGAGCCTGCAACCCAGGCATGCACTGACAGGGAATCAAACCGGTGACCTCTTGGCTTATGGGCTGATACTCAACCACTGAGCCACATTGGCCAGGCACAGATGTTAGCTCCAAACTCACCCTTTGGACTGTTGTTTGCCAAGGCTGACATCTACAACTCTCTTAATCAAATGAGTTTAGTGAAGATAGAGTTTAGCTTTTGTTAAGCGCCCATTAGAATCATTGTCTGAAGTTTGTAGCTCATAGTTTTTCTTTAATTAAACTCTGCCTGCTCCATTCAGCTATTTAAATTACACAGAATGTGATGTTCTGTCAATGCTCTTAAGGATAATGTTAAAATTCCCTCACTTATTTCCATCTTTCACTCAACATTTTGGCTCTGTTAGCACAATGAGATGCAGGAAAATTAGGTTTCTTTCTTGTTGCTTCCTTAGCAATGTGAAGAGCTCAAGGCATGCAACGTATGAATAGAAAATAAACTATAAAGGATGTTACTGTGTAAACATCCAGAGTCCTTACCTCTTGTCACCCATCATGTTTTAGAAATTCAGAGTTTTCTTGAAAAGGTTCAAGTGCTTCTACAAACCCTTCATGGAAAGCTAGCACTCATCTCTGAGAAGAATACACCTAAAATCAACAGAAGAGTGTATTCACTGAAGCTTTTGTCTGAAATAGCAGGCACTCAGCTTGCCTTCCCAGGTCCTTGTTACACTTCAGAGCCCCAAAGACAGTGACCTAGCAAACTGGAGAAAGGCTAGTGGGAAAAGTTGAAATCCAGTCCATGGCTTGGCTCAGTGGATAGAGCATCGGCCTGTGGACTGAAGGGTCCCAGGTTCAATTCCAGTCAAGGGCACATGCCAGGGTTGTGGGCTCTATCCCCAGTAGGGGACATGCAAGAGGCAGCTGATCAATGATTCTCTCTCACCACTGATGTTTCTATCTCTCCCTTCCTCTCCCTCTCTCTCTGAAATCAATAAAAATGTATTTTTTAAAAATAAAATAAAACAGGGGAGAGATCAACCAAAGGACTTATATGCAAGCATATAGGCCTAACCAATGGACATGGACAACAGGGGGGTGAGGGCATGAGCGGGGGGATAGGGGGTAACACAGGGATAAGGACACATATGTAATATCGTAATCTATATCTATCTATCTATCTATATATATATATATATATATATATACACACACTAATAAAAGACAAAGATGCTAATTGACCATACCTTTGCTATGCCCATCAGCCCATCAGAAATGTATGCAAATTAACCCAACAAAGATGGCCTTTAATTTGCATACTGCCGGCAAGGCAGGACAGCTCCATCTGCCACCTGCCCCGCTGCCATCTGGGCCTCCCGTGTGCGACCCGGGGCAGCCAGGTGGGACAGCAGCAATCCTCTGCCCGCCCGGTGGCCATCTGGCCCTCCCTTGTGTGACCCGGGGTAGCCGGGAGGGAGACCAGGGGAGAAGGTCGGAAGCCAGGTGGTGGAGATGGGAGGGAATGAGGTGGCTTCGCTCCCTTCTCCACTGCTTCGCTCTGGCCTCAGGAAGCCTTATTCTTGCAGGAATATGCCTGAGGAAGCCCTATTCTTGCAGGAATCTTCCTGCAATGGGCCTCTAGTATATATATAAAATAAAACAAGTAATTAAGGTAAGAAAAAGATCTTGTGCCAACAAGCCCTGGAGAAGCCACAGCCTTCACAATGAAGTGGAATAATTTTCAATGTGTTAAATTTGAGAGCAGCTAACTAAGCTTGAGCACAGGTATAGTGATGATAATTTTTGTTAAGCTCTCTCTACAAATCAGCATAACAGATGTTCATGATTTTACCTTTTTTTTTTTTAAAAATCATTCCCCTTTCTGTCTTATCCTCTCCCCCTCCTCCTTTGTGTTTCCTGTCCATGACTTTCTGGATTTCCATCTTCTCTATGAGTCAGCCTCATCAATGACCAGAGGCACCAGAACTAATTTAGTCTGTTTGGAGGTAATCAAACTAAAGTAGTCACTGATCCTTCTTTGAAGTTCTGCATGGCCCTCAGCACACCTGATTTGTATGACTAAATGCTCTGTGGCAGTGGTTCTCAACCTTCTGGCCCTTTAAATACAGTTCCTCATGTTGTGACCCAACCATAAAATTATTTTTGTTGCTACTTCATAACTGTAATGTTGCTACTGTTATGAATCGTCATGTAAATATCTGATATGCAGGATGTTCTTAGGCGACCCCTGTGAAAGGGTCGTTCGACCGCCAAAGGGTCGCAACCCACAGGTTGAGAACCGTTGCTCTGTGGGAAAACATTGAGGAAGTATTCACTGGATACTCTAGAAATGCTCGAGTGCTCCATATCTTGAGACTGGATTCTCTTTGTGGTCTATTGTCAAATGGGAACCATGAATCCTTGATTTCTGAGCTGCTGCCCATGCTGGACAAAGATCTTAGTGGGTATCCTGGTGCAAAAGCCTGAGATTCCAAGTCAGGATTGCTGAGTTTTCTTATTCCTGGTTCTGCCACCATCTCCCTGAAGGTAACTTTATACAAACCTCTTCCCCCTGGGTCTTAGTTTTCTCAATTTCTCTGAATTAAGGAAATTGACAGGGAAGGAAAGTAAGTTAAAACTTCCTCAACAACCACCATTTACTGGAAGTTATTGCTTGGGTCACCATGTTCAGAAGTAGTCTGAGTGTCCTGATTCAGTGTTGTCACCATAGTCCATTCTAATTGCATTATATCACAATGACTAATTACAGTGCTTAAGAGCACCAGATCTGGAATCAAAGATTTCTGTACCCACTTACCAACTGTGTAACCATAAGCATGTTACTTAACTTCTCTAAGCCTCTCTCCTCACCTGTAAAATGAGTAAAATAATATTACCTACCTTCTAGAGTTGCTAGAATGAATACATTAGATAATTCGTATAAAGCTCATAGCATAATACCTTACAGTTCATAAGCCCAAGGCAATTATCTGCATGACCTTCAGTTCACGTACAAGCCCATATAAATACAGGTAGGGCAAAAGTATGTTTACAGTTGTGAGTATGCGAAACACAGAGCTTATTCTTGTATTATTCTTTATTAATTATTGTATTATTTTCCATAAAAAATGACTGTAAGCCTACTTTTGCCACACCAGTATATATCAGAGAATCTGCTATGGGCAGAGAATTGGGGAGTGGTGTTTTATCAGTTGCCATCTCTAGATAAAATGCTTCTTAAGGTGTTTTCCAGCTCTCTAGTTATCTTTCTGTGAATACAAAAACAGCACAGATTGAAGCTTAGTCAATTTTGCAGCACTTGTGATGGAATCTGTAGTAGGCATAAGTGGATGTTGACAGCTTTTCTTGATTGGCTGTTTCAGTTCAGTTTGTCATCCAGCTTTTGGAATTATTTTACTTAGGCATGTCTCCACACTCAGGAAACAATTAGAACCAGGAGATAAAAAAACAGACAATTTATGTTGAACTTGTAGATTATCTCTATACCAAACTGATTTATATCAATTGATTTATAATTAAACTGATTATATATTACTATAGGCCCGATGCACAAAATTCATGCACTGGAAGGGGGGCCTCAGCCTGGCCTGCACCCTCTCACAGTACAGGATCCTTCACTTCTTACTGCCTGCCTTCTCACTGCTGCTTACTGCTCGGCTCCCTGCTCCTTAGCACTGCCGTGGAGGCGGGAGAGGCTCCCGCCACTGCCACTGTGCTCGCCAGCTGTGAGCCTGGCTTCTGGCTGAGTGGTGCTCCCTCTATGGAGTGCACAGACCACCAGAAGCAGGTTCTGCATTGAACGTCTGCCCTCTGGTGGTCAGTGCACATCACAGCGACTGGTCATTCTGGTCATTCTGCCATAATGGTCACTTAGGCTTTTATTACATAGATTATCTAATGCATCCAGTATTTTTGTGGTTTGGGAACACTTCCAATTCAAACAATTCTGACTCTACCTCTTCTATAAATTTTAGGAAAATCAATCATTTGATACATTTTTGGAATGCCTATATACTCAGGCATTGTCATGGCCACTAAAGATTCAAAATCATATAAGACATGGCTCATGTAGCAAAAGAGCACATGATCTGAAAGGCAAGTTCTAGTGGAATTCTTAAGTTTTTCCTGCTCTGATTCCATACATTTAACATACTAGTTCTTTGTCCTCTGTGGTAGGTATTCCAGCACTCAACTGCATACCCAGTTCCCCTTTCCTTTGTACTAATAGACACACAGACACCTGCATCCTCACATTCCTTTGCAGGTAGGTGGGAACATGTGATTAAGTCTAGCTAGTGAAATATAAGTGGAAACGATTATGTGTCACTTCCTCTCCAAGGCAGTTAAAATTAGGTGAAAGTTTCCAAGCTTTATCTCTCCCTGACATTGGTGCTCTGGAAGCTCCAGAAAAAAATAGTAGCATTACAACATGGACCTTCCATTAAGCTGTAAACCTACCATACCTCCCCTGTCTCACTGCCCATTTGTGTGGAACTTGTAAACAAAATATAAGCCCTTACTGTACTAAATCACTGAGATTTTTAACATTGTTACTGCAGCACAGTGCAGACTGCACTTACATTTCTTATTTTAAATAAAGGCTTCCAACCATAGAGAGAGCATACTCTAACCTATGCATATTAACTTCCTTCTTTTCTTTTTTTCCTTTTTTAAAATACATTTTTATAGATTTTAGAGAGGGAGAGAGAGAGATAGAAACATCAATGATGAGAGAGAATCATTCATCAGCTGCCTCCTACATGCCCCACACTGGAGATCAAGCCTGCAATCCAGGCACATGCCCTGACCAGGAATCAAACCGTGACCTCCTGGTTCATAGATTGACGCTCAACCACTGAGCCATGCTGGCCAGGCTCCTCCTTTTCTTTTGACCAAATATTTGAAGTTGAAGAATATTAAAAACACCATTTATACAATATGAGGCACAGGCTCAAACACCAAGAAAATTTCAGTCCTGTCACTAAATTTGTCTCTGTCCTGCCTCTATGTTATATACAGTAGTGTTTTTATATAATTGTTCAGCTTATCTGCTAAAGCTAGTAAATTGTGCGAATTATTTTTGGTATATTTAATACTAAAGAGGGAACATTTTGTGTCATGAAAAATAAATCCAGTTCATCAAATCTTTTCCAAAGAGAACATGCTATTTTTACTTTATTTTAGAGTCGAGAAATACCTGTGTTTACAATAGAAGGCTTGGTTAAGAGAAGTGGACTTGAGAGTATAACACAATGTCACAAGTCTCCAGATCACAATCAAATACAAGGTCATTTCCTCTGTAGCATATTGTTATGTGTGTTAGTATAAGCCAGTGATTTTCCAACCAGTGTATCTCAAGAATTTAAAAAACATACAATACCTGACTATTTAGTCAGGGGCACTGACCTCTTTTCCCCTAAGTTGTCAAATAAAAAAATGAGAATAGCCAAGGCAACAGTAGCCACCCAGTGTGAATGAATCAAAATTATATCTATTTTTGTCAGGCAAAAAATATAAAAAATTTTGATGTGCCATAGAATTTTAGTAATTAGTTTATGTGTGCCATGAGATGAAAAAGGTTGAAAAATGCTGGGATAAGCCACTGCAATTTATTTCCCAGTAGTATTAAAGTACTACTACTCTTCTGTATATTCAAATTTTTGACCAATGTTTTTCAGAGAAACAGACATAAATTTATAAGTAATTTGAAATGCTAGATAAAATTAGAGATAGACACCATTTTTATATACTAACTAGGGGCCCGGTGCACGAAATTCGTGCACTGGGTGGGGGGGGGGGAGTGTCCCTCAGCCCAGCCTGCCCCCTCTCACATACTGGAAGCCCTCAGGCGTTGACCCCCATCACCCTCCAATCGCAGGATCGGCCCCTAGCCCAGGCCTGACGCCTCCGCCAGAGGTGTCAGGCCTGGGCAGGGGACCCTCATTTCCCCCCATCACTGGTTCTGCCCCCAGCCCAGGCCTGATGCCTCTGGCCCAGGCGTCAGACCTGGGCAGGGGACCCCCAGACCCCTCCGATTGCTGGCTCTGCCCCTTGCCCAGGCCTGATGCCTCGGCCAGAGGCGTAGACCCCCATCACCCTCCGATCGCCTGATCGGTCCCTTGCCCAGGCCTGACGCCTCTGCTAGAGGTGTCAGGCTTGGACAGGGGACCCCCATCTCCCTCCGATCACAGGAATCATGCCTGGGCAGGGGACCCCCATCTCCCTCTGATCGTTTGCTCCACCCCCCGCCCAAGCCTGATGCCTCTGACCCAGGCTTCAGGCCTGGGCAAGGGGACCATCATATCCCCCCAATCCCCAGCTCCGCCCCCCCAGCTCCCCGCGGTTGCAGGCTCCACCCCTGCCCAGGCCTAACGCCTCTGGCTGAGGCGTCCGGCCCGGGCAGCGGGGACCCGCAGCTGCAGCGGCCCCGCGATCGCGGGCTCCGCTTTAGGCCCAGGCAAGGGACCCCTAGCTCCTGGGACTGCCAGCTTCGACCCCTACTTCCTGCTATCACTGGCCAGGGCGGCAAAGGCGCCTGATTCTCTGATCATGGCTGGGGGGCAGGGCAAAGGCGGCCCCAGGGCCACCTTTGCCCTGCCCCCCAGCTCTTAGCTCCCCCCTGGGTTTCCGATCACTGTCAGTGGCAGGGGGCTTCTTCCTGCTTTCCCTTTCGCCTCCCTGCATTGTGCCTACATATGCAAATTAGCCTCCATCTTGTTGGCAGTTAACTGCCAATCTTAGTTGGTAGTTAATTTGCATATAGCCCTGATTAGCCAATGAAAACGGTAGCGCCGTATGCCAATTACCATTTTTCTCTTTTATTAGTGTAGATAAGTGATGTGATAAGTTTTAAAATACATTTACAGTTCATGTTAATTTTGTATGTGTTTATAACTGAAAAAAGACCTAAACAAAATTAGTTATTTTCTGTATATTATTTCTTTTACATACCAGGTGGGATATATCTACGTAGAATCAAACTCCAGGTGGAAATTGAAACATCCAGTAAAACACTAGTATATTTTGCTTCTCCATACCACCACATGACTATTCAGAGACATCTGTGTAATTGGTACCATTCTAAACTTCCATATTCAACTCATGAAGCTTACAACCTCGTTGTGTATGCATGACAGGAAACTAGAAAACAATCCACAGCCAAGCTCATAACTTTCTTAAAGCCCTTATGACCTTGTATCAAAGTTTCTGGGAGGTTTGTATGAGCTCCCTAAGCTTTGCCCAGTATCTGTCTCTACTTCCAGTATGTCTCTGTCTCACCAAATGCATTTTCTGCCCTGCATCCAGTATTCCCCAACACTTTAATGGTCCTCTATTAACAACAGAGATAATGTACTAGTACAAGCTTCTAATTGCACCATTCAAGTTCTTCTAGGTTCTAGAACCTGGCCTTGGGTTACCCCTCCAGACTCAGCTATTCTCCTGTTCGTGAGATTTATCAAAGTGTGGCCCACAACTTTACCTATGAGATTTGGGTTGATGTCCGCTCTCAGGGAAGCCTTTTCCTAGTCCTCAAGTAGGGTTGGATGCTCCTCTTTGGTGCTCATTTAGCACCCCGCGCTCATCCCCTTCACAAAACTTATTTTGTGCATAACAATGATTTGTCTCTGGGTCTATATTCTCCATAAAGCCTGGGAGCTCTTTCAGAGCAAGGATCCTTGCCTCTTCTCTGTTTTTCCCCAGTTACTAACAGTGATAGTACGAGGAAGTGAGATGGAATTGTGCCTTGCTTAAAATTTGGTAGCTGCAACCTGAAACCACATAGACACAGTGTGTTAGAAGCAGATCACACCAGCTTGTGCCAACCAATTGTGTGGATTTCTTCCCAGGTCTACATACAATGACATCAATTTGGTGGCTTGAAATTGGCTAGAGTAACTGAAAATGCCAGGAAAATTGCTAAATAGTTCAAATCATGTTTTGTTCTGTTTTTTTTTTTTTTTATTCCAGAGATCTGTTTGTTACTCTTTATCATAACATCACTGGAAAACATTGTGCCTACTTTGGTAAGAGGGAAATTGTCCAAATATATCATGAATTCAAGCAAGTGAGATAGCTCAGATACATCAGGATTTGAAAAACCAAAATAACTCTTTTTTCATTTAAAATATAATGCTTTCCCAGTCACAGCTTAATGACTGGTTTGAGAAAGATTTGTAGTTTCCTTCAGTAATGATTGCCTGAGTCTGAGCAATGGATGATTCTATGTATAGTAACTATGTTGATTTTGTAAATTTCATCATCCTAATAACAATATCAGATTAGTTGTGGGGAAATTCCATAAATATTAGTGCATGTTTTGGTGAGTGGTGGTAGTTAGGAAAAACAGGAAAATACATCTATTTAATCCTAACAAAAAAAAAATAGTCTGTACCCAACCAGTTATTTTTGAAACATCCTCCAAATAGAAGTTTCAGGCCAATAGGCCTATTAGATAGCAGTTTTTATAGATCTTAAAGTGCCCTTTTCTCCAGTTGTGCTGCTTTGAAAATACCACATGGAAACTGCTCTGATTGGTAATTTAGGGGAAATGGCATGTAAATAGACTCAGAAAAGGATTCAGGTAAAATGCATGATTTCAAACTATGAAATATATAAGAAATCTTCTAGGGAATCTTTTTTTTTCTTTTTTTTTTATTGCTTAAAGTATTACAAAGAGTATTACATATGTCTCCTTTCTTTCCCCCCGCCCTTGACAATCCCCTGGCCTCCCCTACCCCCCAGTGTCTTATGTCCATTGGTTATGCTTATATGCATGCATACAAGTCCTTTGGTTGATCTCTTACCAACCCCCCTCCTGCCCTCCCACCCTCCCCGTCCTTCCTGCTGTAGTTTGACAGTCTGTTCCAGGCAGCTCTGCTTCTGTATCTATTTTTGTTCATAAGTTTATAATGGTCTTTATTATCCAGAAATGAGTGACATCATGTGGTATTTTTCCTTCATTGACTGGCTTATTTCACTTAGCATAATACTCTCCAGTTCCATCCATGCTGTTGCAAATGGTAAGAATTCCTTCTTTTTTACAGCAGCATAGTATTCCATCGTGTAGATGTACCACTGTTCTCTAATCCATTCATCTACTGATGGGCACTTAGGCTGTTTCCAGATCTTAGCTATGGTGAATTGTGCTGCTATGAACATAGGGGTGCATATATCCTTTCTGATTCGTGTTTCTGGTTTCCTGGGATATATTCCTAGAAGTGGGATCACAGGGTCAAATGGGAGTTCCATTTTCAGTTTTTTGAGGAAACTCCATACTGTCTTCCATAGTGGCTGCACCAGTCTGCATTCCCACCAGCAGTGCACAAGTGTTCCTTTCTCTCCACATCCTCTCCAGCACTTGTCGTTTGTTGATTTGTTGATGATAGCCAGTCTGACAGGTGTGAGATGGTACCTCATTGTTGTTTTGATTTGCATCTCTCGGATGATTAGTGATTTTGAGCATGTTTTCATATGTCTCTTGGCTTTCTGAATGTCCTCTATTGAAAGGTGTCTACTTAGGTCCTTTGCCCATTTTTTGATTGTATTGTTTAACTTCCTTTTGTTAAGTTGTATGAGTTCCCTATAAATTTTGGAGATTAGGCCCTTATCAGATATGACATTGGCAAATATGTTTTCCCACACAGTGGGTTTTCTCGTTGTTTTGTTGATGGTTTCTTTTGCTGTGCAGAAGCTTTTTATTTTGATGTAGTCCCATTTGTTCATTTTCTCTTTAGTTTCAAGTGCCTTAGGAGCTGTATCAGTGAAGAAATTGCTTCGGCATATGTCTGAGATTTTGTTGCCTTTGGATTCTTCTAGAAGTTTTATGGTTTCCTGTCGTACATTTAAGTCCTTTATCCATTTTGAGTTTATTTTTGCGTATGGTATAAGTTGGTGGTCTAGTTTCATTTTCTTGCATATATCTGTCCAATTTTCCCAACACCATTTATTGAAGGGACTATCTTGGCTCCATTGTATGTTCTTGTCTCCTTTGTCAAATATTAATTGAGCATATTGGTTCTGGCCGATTTCTGGGCTCTCTATTCTATTCCATTGATCTATATGCCTGTTCTTGTGCCAGTACCAGGCAGTTTTGAGAACAGTGGCTTTGTAATACATCTTGATATCTGTTATTGAGATCCCACCTACTTTGTTCTTTTTCAGGATTGCTGCAGCTATTAGGGGTCTTTTTTTATTCCGGATGAATTTTTGGAGAGTTCGTTCTAGATCTGTGAAGTATGCCGCTGGTATTTTAATGGGAAGTGCGTTGAATTTATAGATTGCTTTGGGTAGTATGGATATTTTAATGATGTTGATTCTACCAATCCATGAACACGGTATGCTCTTCCATCTGTTTATGTCTTCCTCTATATCTTTTTTCAACGTCCTGTAGTTTTCTGAGTAGAGGTCTTTTACCTCTTTAGTTAAGTTTATTCCTAGGTAGCTTAATTTTTTTGGTGCGATGGTAAACGGGGTTGTTTTCATAATCTCTCTTTCTGAAAGTTCACTATTGGTGTATAGAAATGCCTCAGATTTCTTGTGGTTAATTTTGTATCCTGCTACATTGCCAAATTCATGTATTAAGTCTAGTACCTTTTTGATGGAGTCTCTAGGGTTTTGTATGTATAATATCATGTCGTCTGCAAATAAGGACACTTTTACTTCCTCTTTTCCAATTTGGATGCCTTTTATTTCTTCTTCTTGCTGAATTGCAATGGCTAACACTTCCAGTACTATGTTGAACAGGAGTGGTGAGAGGGGGCATCCCTGTCTTGTTCCTTTTCTTAGGGGAAATGGTGTCAGTTTTTGTCCATTGAGTATGATGTTGGCTGTGGGTTTGTCATATATGGCTTTTATTATGTTGAGGTATGATCCTTCTATTCCCGCCTTGCTGAGAGTTTTTATCAAAAATGGGTGTTGAATTTTGTCAAATGCTTTTTCTGCATCAATTGATATGACTATGTGGTTTTTTTCTTTCAATTTGTTTACGTGATGTATCACGTTTATTGATTTCGGATATTGTACCATCCTTGCATTCCTGGGATAAATCCTACTTGGTCGTGGTGTATGATCTTTCTGATATACTGCTGGATCCGATTTGCTAAGATTTTGTTGAGGATTTTGGCATCTATGTTCATGAGGGATATTGGCCTGTAATTCTCTTTCATTGTGTTGTCTTTACCTGGTTTTGGTATTAGGGTGATGCTGGCTTCATAGAATGAGCTTGGAAGTGTTCCTCCCTCTTGGATTTTTTGTAGTAGTCTGAGGAGGATAGGTTTTAGTTCTTCCTTGAATGTTTGGTAAAACTCCCCTGTGAAGCCGTCTGGTGCTGGGCTTTTGTTTGCTGGAAGCTTTTTGATGACTGCTTCAATTTCTTCCATAGTTATTGGCCTATTGAGATTTTTAGATTCTTCCTGATTAAGTTTTGGAATGTTGTATTTTTCTAGGAATATGTCCATTTCCTCCAGGTTGTCTAGTTTGTTGGAGTAGAGTTGTCCATAATATTTTTAACAATCATTTGTATTTCTGTGGGATCTGTTGTTATTTCGCCTCTATCATTTCTGATTTTGTTGATTTGGGTCCTTTCTCTTTGCTTCTTGGTGAGCCTGGCTAGAGGTTTGTCAATCTTTTTTATCCTTTCAAAGAACCAGCTCTTTGTTTCATTGATTTTCTGTATTGTTTTTTTTGGTCTCTATGTCATTTATTTCTGCTCTAATCTTTATTATCTCCTTCCTTCTGCTCACTCTGGGCTTTTCTTGTTGCTCTCTTTCTAATTCTTTGAGCTGTAGATTTAGATGATTTGCTACCATTTTTTCTTTTTTGTTGAGATAGGCCTGTAGAGCTATAAACTTCCCTCTAAGGACTGCTTTCATTGTGTCCCATAGGTTTTGGATTGTTGTGTTTTCATTGTCATTAGTTTCCAGGATGTTTTTAATTTCTTCTTTGATTTCATTGGTAACCCAATCAATATTTAATAACGTGCTATTCAGCTTCCTAGTGTTTGAGTATTTTGAGTTGTTTTTATTGTAGTTTATTTCTAATATTATGGCCTTGTGGTCTGAGAAGATGCTTGGTATGATTTCAATCTTCTTGAATTTGGGGAGACTTTGTTTGTGACCCAATATGTGGTCTATTTTTGAAGATGTCCCATGAGCACTTGAGAAGAATGTATATTTTGTGGCTTTGGGGTGAAGTGTTCTGAAGATGTCAATTAAGTCCATATGATCTAGTGAGTCATTTAGGATTGCTGTTTCTTTGCTGAGTTTTTGTCTAGCGGATTTATCCAGTGCTGTCAGTGGTGTATTAAAGTTCCCTACTATGACTGTGTTGTTGTCGATCTCTCCCCTGATATCTTCCAGGAGTTTTCTTATGTATGTGGGTGCTCCTGCATTGGGTGCATATATGTTTATCAGGGTTATATCCTCTTGCTGTATTGATCCCTTTAGTATTATGAAGTGGCCTTCCTTATCTCTTTTTATGGCCTTCACTTTGAGGTCTATTTTGTCTGATATAAGTATTGCTAACTCAGCTTTTTTTTCATTTCCATTTGCCTGAAAGATATTTTTCCATCCCTTCACTTTCAGTCTGTGTGAGTCCCTTCTAATGAGGTGGGTCTCTTGTAGACAGCATATATATGGGTCATGTTTTTTTATCCATTCAGCCACTCGATGTCTTTTGATTGGACCATTTAGTCCAGTTACGTTTAAAGTTATTATTGAAAGGTACTTGTTTGTAGCCATTTCTATTTTTTTTTTGTTGCTGTTTTCTTTCTGGGCTTTTTAGTTTTTCTTTTTACACCAGTCCCTTTAGCATTTCTTGCATTGCTGGCTTGGTGGTGTTAAACTCCCTTAGCCTTTTTTTTTGTTTGTGAAGCTTCTTATTTCCCCTTCAATTTTGAATGATAGCCTTGCTGGATAGAGTATTCTTGGATTCAGTCCTTTGCTTTGCATCACTTTGTAAATTTCTGTCCATTCTTTTCTGGCCTGATGTGTTTCTGTTGAGAAATCATTTGATAATCTGATGAGGGATCCTTTGTAGGTAACTCTGTTTCTCTCTTGCAGCCTTTAAGATTCTGTCTTTGTCTTGTACATTTGCCATCGTTATTATGACGTGTCTTGGTGTGGGTTTTTTGGGGTTCATCTTGCCTGGGACTCTCTGTACTTATGTAACTTTTTTCTTCCCCATATCTGGGAAGTTTTCTGACATTATTTCTTCAAATAGATTTTCTAATCCTTGCTGCTCTTCTTGTCCTTCTTGCAGCCCTATTATGTGTATGTTACTTCGTTTCATGTTGTCCCTAAGCTCCCTTAGGCTCTCCTCCTGCTTTTTAATTTTTTTCTCCAGTTGCTGTTCAGATTGAGCTTGTTTCTCTGCCTTATCTTCTAATTCACTAATTCGGTCCTCTGCTTCTTCTAGTCTGCTGTTGAAACTTTCCATGGTGTTTTTGATTGTAGCTATATCACTTTTCATTTCTTCCTATTTCTTGCATAGGTTGTTGATTTTCTCATCCATCCGGTGAATGAATTGTACAACCATTATTCTGAATTCTTTTTTTGTCATGTTGCATGCCTCAACTTCATTAATGTCCTTTCTTGGTGACTCCTCATTGTCTTTCCTCTGGGTGTTGTTTCGTCTCTTCATTCTGATTATCTCCCGATGGTTCAAACTTCGAGTTGCCTGGGTCTCGGCTGTGTGCAGTGGGAGCCTCCCACCACCCTAGTGTGACTGATGAGCTCTGACACTAAGATGTGTGGTTGTTGTAGGTTGGTGGGAACCAGGCTCGCTCAGAGTCAGTGTTGTCAGCGCTCAATGTGGCCTTGTACGTGCCCTTAGAATCAGGGACCCTGCCTGCACCATGCTGAAACAGAGACCCCCCTGAAGCGTGTTGAAAACCAGAGCCCCCTAGTATGCGCCAGGAGTCAGAGTTCCCCAGAATCCAGTATCAGAGTCTCTGTTGCTTCGCGCGACCTTGCCTTGAGAATCAGGGTCCCTGTGTGCCCTTGCACCAGGAATTGGAGTCACTGGCTCTTAGTATGAATGCACAGGAAATCAGGATCTCAGGCGCAGGTGATAAGAAACACAGTCAAGTCACTGGTGCTTGGTGCTGACTCCTGCCCAGAGAATCTGGGTCCCTGGGCCTGATACGCGGGACAAATTCCCGGTGTTCGCGCGATTGCTCCCAGACCAGGGCTCCTGAACCCGGTCCTACGTGAGATCAGTTCCAAGGTGCTGGCGCACTTCCAGGCTAAAGTTCCTGGAACACTGAGGCCCAGGCAAGGGGGCCCAGGCAAGGGGTGGGTCTATCAGTTAGTTACTCTGGTGCTGCCCGGGAGCCTGTGGGAAGGGGGGATGGGCTCTGTTACTCACGGATCTGCCGAGGGGATTTCTGAACTTTTGGTGTCCGCAGGTCCGTAGCTGTGGTCACAGGTCTCTGTCCCCAGTGGCTGCAGGGTCCTGGTATGCGTCTGAGATCAGACTGGGTGGTGCTGAGGCCAGGATCCTAGTCTCAAGCAGCTCTGTTTCCCAAGATGGCGCGGTCGCCTATGCTGGCTGCCCAGGAGTGTCCGCGCAGGGAGCGGGACTCTGCCACCTAAGACTGCCCGGTTTAGCAGCCCCTTAGAAGCCCTGCAGAATCTAACTGTCCCTAGCTCATACACACACACCACACGGGTCCACACACTCCTCTATCACTTCCTTGCACTCTCACACTCTCTCCCTCCCTACCTTCCTGCTGGTCGCCATTTTCTAATTCTCCTAGGGAATCTTAACAGCTAAATATTTACAATGATGTAGTTCAGCTGTTCCCAAACATCACTGCTGTTGGCCTTCCTAGATGCATCAGAATTACCTGGGGAGCTAGTTAACTCATTCCTGTAACCCATAAAAAGAGGGAATCTCGCCGAAACCGGTTTGGCTCAGTGGATAGAGCGTCGGCCTGCGGACTGAAAGGTCCCAGGTTCGATTCCGGTCAAGGGCATGTACCTAGGTTGCGGGCACATCCCCAGTGGGAGATGTGCAGGAGGCAGCTGATCGATGTTTCTCTCTCATCGATGTTTCTAACTTTCTATCTCTCTCCCTTCCTCTCTGTGAAAAATCAATAAAATATATATATATAAAAAAAAGAGGGAATCTCTATTTTTTTAAATCTTCTTTTTAAAAGTAATTATAAACGTGAGAATTTTTAATCTTTTTTAAAAATACATTTTTACTGACTTCAGAGAGGAAGGGAGAGGAAGAGATAGATAAAAACATCAAGGATGGGAGAGAATCATTACTTGGCTGCCTCCTGCACGCCCCCTACTGGGGATTGAGCCCACAACCTGGACATGTGCCCTTGACTGGAATCAAGCCAGGACCCTTCAGTCTTTAGGCCAATGCTCTATTCACTGAGCCAAACTGGCTAGGGCAGATTCTCTATTTTTAACAAATTTCCCAGATAATTCCAGCATATTGCTTAAAGGTACTAATTTAGTGTTGTTTTTCCTTCAAGGCCTCTCCTGTAAACATGTTTTTAGTTTTCAAGTTTGTCTTTTATTTAACATGTATGCTCTCCGATTTGAGTAATGACCATGAAGAGAAGCCAGAATTAGTCAGTAATATCAACAAATGGCCATAAAAGTTTTTCAATATAGAATGCAAATTATTGTGTTTACACATGAAAAATGAGTAGGGAAATGGAAGCAATTATCTCAATAACTTAGCTTCCCTTCCCCTTGAAATATTCTCTCTCATGACCTGTCCATATAATTGCAGGACAGGTACTTTGATCATTGATTTTTCCAGATAATATTCTCAATTGTTCTTTTTGAATATTCTTAAATTGAAAAAAAAATCAGAGGCATGGCCTTCCTGTGACTCTAGCTCTATTTGAAATTTTTGCTTATTACCTTATGATAGACTCACTCCTTAATGATTTAAAAGCCAGTTGCAAACTGAATTTATTTGCACAATAGCAACTTACTGTCTCAAAATATATGTGTGTGACTATTTGTGACTACTTAAACAGAAATGCACCTGCTTTGTTAATATATATGCTCAATCACATATGTACCTGTGCTTTCTCTGAGCAAAGATTTTACTTATCTCAGTAGAGTTTGCCTTTTCATTCACCTCAAGGACTACATGTAGACTTTAAAGCAGCAGATGGACTGCATAGGAGCTATGGCTCAATCCTCTGCTTTACTTTAGAATGTACCATTCTCTTAGACTATACACACTTGTAAGAGAAACACAGGGTGTTTTCTTTAGCTCCCTTGAGTACATAATCATTCTGTTTTGTATTTGGTTACATATTTTCTTTGACAGGAAATCCAGAGATTTGTACGTTCTATACCAGTGATGGCGAACCTTTTGAGCTCAGCGTGTCAGCATTTTGAAAACCCCTAACTTAACTCTGGTGCCGTGTTACATATAGAAATTTTTTGATATTTGCAACCATAGTAAAACAAAGACTTATATTTTTGATATTTATTTTATATATTTAAATGCCATTTAACAAAGAAAAATCGACCAAAAAAAAATGAGTTCGCATGTCACCTCTGACATGCGTGTCATAGGTTTCCCATCACTGTATTTATACCCATAGATTTTTTTATGCTACTTTGTTATTGAATGCCTCCAAAGGTCATTATAACCACATGTAATTTTCCTCATAATTCATCAAATATATTAAAAATGTATGTCATGTGAAATCCTTAGTAGTGTCCTTTTTCTGAAAATATAAATATTAATACTTAAAATCATGGGTAATGATATTTAAATAAAGTAATTACTATGGGTTTTTCTTTTCTTCTTTTTTTAAATTTGTATATGTGTCATTGACTTTATCACCTTTGTTCTAATGTCTTGTCCAGAGCCACTTATTTAATTACTGTTTTGAAACATTCATAACACAACATGGCTATAACTGTGCAGATGCCAGCCTTACTAGAATTATAATGAAGATCAGTTATATTATTTGATCCAGCTTTCCTTTCTAAGTGTTACCATTAATTCAAATTAAAATGCTATGTTAATGTGCTCCCTGCCATACAGGGAAATGAAGACATCTTTTATTGATACTGGAGATGATTTGGGATGATAAGGACAAGAGTAGATTACATTATCTTTATTTTCACAAAAATTCCAGTCAAAGATTAGAATAATAAGAATATTATGAATATTTTGGAACATAAAATAAGATATATGAATTAGACATTAGTCATATAAGTAAATATACTATGGTAGAGTGGAAAGAGCCTTGTTGCAAAAGTGAAGAGCCTTGAGTTCTGTTTTAGGTTTAGCTACTATCAAGCTGTGTGACCTTGGAAAACAATATAATCTCTCTGGGCATCAGTTTTCTTGGCCATCATATAAGGATATTGAATGGATGGTCCCTAAACTGTTATGGGACTTTAATGATTGGGATGGAGCAAGGTAAAATCGCTTAAAATTAGTAAACCATACTGGTTAGAAGTCATTTCAACATATTAGTTTGAGGCCACAGAGGACTGGAAACATGAGAGTGAACATTTTCAAAGATTGTGTTCAAGAACAAGTTGGAAATACTTGTATGTGGCACTATAGTTAACTATAGTCTAGAATTACAGTTAACAAGGCCATTAGAATAAAAGCAATCATATCTAGAAAGAAGATCCATTAAAGCAGAAATAATGGAAAAATACTTACCTTAAAGTTGATTTAAGGCTAAAATAGCACTGTGACCCAATTTGGATTTAGTTTACAAAAATAATTGTAATGCAATTCAATCTAAAGTGGTTGTTCCTTCTGTGCAAAGGCAAAAGTATTTTTTTTTTAAATTGACAAATCTTAAAAATAGGTCAAGAACTACCAAATGTATGGTTCTCATTCCAGACTGTGAAAGTGTGAAAAATGAATCGGAATACAGATACAAAAATGCATATATAATTTGAAGAGACTCAGCTGAGAAACATAAGGTGCAGATTTAGAATGTAGCTCATCTTTGAGATTTAAATACTCATGATAGGTTTCCACTAACTGGAAACAATAGAATGGAGAAGTTTTTAATAAGAGTTATTTCAGAAAAATAAATACTTAAGCAGTATTGGCTTTGATTCAGCACAAGCACAGGTAAAATTTCATCAGTTTGCTTCCTTTTATAGATGTATCATCTTTCTGTTGGGTGGGAGGGCTCAAAGAGAGAGCAACATAATTCAGTCAAAAAGTCATATATCTGAAGAAACCCAAAACACTGATTTGAAAGGATGTGTACTCCCCAGAGTTCTTTGCAGCATTAGCTACAGTAGACAAGATATCAAACAGATCTAGGTGTCCATCAATAGAAAAGTTGATTAAAAAATTGTGGTACATATCAATTATAAAATAGAATATTACTTGGCCATAAAAAATGAAGCCTTGCCATTTGTGACAGCATGGATGTAGCTAGAAGGTATTATGCTAAGTGAAATAATCCAGTTAGAGAAAGACAGACACCATATGATTTCACTTATATGTGGAATCTAAAGAACAAAAGAAAGAAACAAACAAAATAGAAATACACTCTACCTGGCCAGTGTGGTTCAGTTGTTTGAATGTTGCCCCATGCATCAAGAGGTCGCCAGTTTGATTCCCAGTCAGAGCACATTCACTAGCTGTGAGCTTTAACCCTGATAGATGTATAGCCACTATGCTGTGCTCATGAAACTAATACAAAACAATATTTAATTTAAACTGAAATTGAAAAATAAAAATTTAAAAAGGTCACTGGCCTAGTTAAATACCCACATAGATAATTTTGATTATAAGATACACTCTCATTTCAGGACATGCTAAATTCTGAATTTTTATTTAGTGTCTATACATTGTTTATATCAGAGGAGGGGACAGATCTTTGACAATTTGACAATTAGTCTTTTTGTTCATTGGACCATTTTTATGAGTGAGTAGTAATTGATTTGCATGAAAGTTTTCATTGTTTTAGATCACTTGCAACTCTCTCTCTCTCTCTCTCTCTCTCTCTCTCTCTCTCTCTCTCCTCTCCTCTCCTCTCCTCTCCTTTCCGTCCTTCCTTCCTCCCTCCCTCCCTTCTTCCCTCCCTCCCTCCCTCCCTCCCTCCCTCCTCTAGTTAGACAAAAGAGACAAAAAATATGTCCTGGACAGTTAGAGTATTTGGTTACTATATTCTAAAGTAATATGAAATTTGCGCACTTTAGAAGATTCTTTCTTTATAATTAAACTTTTTAAAATATATTTTATTGATTTTTTACAGAGAGGAAGGGAGAGGGATAGAGAGTCAGAAACATCAATGAAAGAGAAACATTGATCAGCTGCCTCCTGCACACCTCCCACTGAAGATGTGACTGCAACCAAGGTACACGCCCTTGACTGGAATCAAACCTGGGACTCTTCAGTCCGCAGGTCGATGCTCTATCCACTGAACCAAACCGGTCAGGGCTATAATTAAACTTTTAATAAGGTCAGTCCTGTCCATCTTTGCATATGGATTCACATGAAAATTATTATTAGAGATTAACAATATGGAATTGTTTTGAACATTGCCTATAAGTTACATTAGCATAGTCTGTGTATGGTTACAGGACTTCCTGCTAGTATTTGCTATTCAATTTGATCTTGGGAGATTTCTGGCACATTGAACATGACATTTATTTAAGTGTTAGATTTATATTATGCTTTTCTGACCAAAAGCTCAAGGCATGATTTGTCACTATACAACTGGTCTCAGTATAATCACAATGACACATTCCACAAAGCTATCAAATTGGAATTCCCCACTTTGTGGCTAAGGGTTCTAAGCCTGAAAAGTCTATGGATTTTAAAGAAGTCCAGCCCCATAAATTAATCAACACAATGCAACTTGACAGTAGATAAGCATTGAAAGGCTAGAACTCTGTTTTGTTGCTGCTTGGCTTAGCTTCTTTGTAGTTTGTGCTCAGATAAGCATATCTAGAAAGGACTTACTCTCCAAAGGAAAACAAGCTTGTGTGGACTTTGGCAAAAACAAGGCAGAAGTAAAATGAATTCTATGCTAGGGCATATAAATGTACAGTAAATCACATAAATTAGAAATTTATACACCTGAGAAGCAAGGAAGAACCTATAATAAAATCTCTTTGGGGATGGCAAGATAGAGAAAATGTGGAAGGGGATGAATTACATAATGAAATTTCTGAATACACCTTAATCAATGTGCTGGAGAATTTTCAGCTACTGTACAGTTATGAAATCATAGACTATATACTGTGTGGTCTAAATTGTCTTCATTTAGGTACAGAACGTGCTCTACCAAATAAACTAAAATCCTCCAACATAACTGCAGTTTAAAATACAATTTTGTGAGAGATGCTAAAAATAGTTATCAAAAATGCATACTGTTTTAAGAGGACAAAATTATGGAGTAAAATTTAGAAATAAATGTACATTTATAGGAAGTTTCTAGAATATCAACTGATTTAGGAGTTATATATCTCTAAAAATTAAAAAGCTCAAAGATACAAGGATAAAAACACATTCCCTGGACCATTCTGAAATGATAAGTATGTAAAGGGGGAAAAGATGTGGCATGATCATCACTGGACTTTACTTGCCTCATGCAGCATTTTCTCCACTGTTCATCTTTGCTGTTTCCTGCAAGTATTTCTCTTACCCGGATATCATAGTTTCTAAAATGCGATCACAATTGCTATATTCTTTCAGTTCAATTCATCTCCTTATACATATCTGTGGTAAAAGTAACCAAAAACTAGTTTAGTATGCAGTCATACCAAGGTGTATTCGAACCTTGGCATTTGACATTGGCCAAGTTCAATCTTTCTGAAATTGGTTTGCTTATCAATATAATGGAGGTAATAACACCTACATCAACAGGTTAATGTAAGAATTATGTGAGATAATCCAAGTAAAGGGTATAGTTGGCAGTGATGCCGAACCTTTTGAGCTCGGCGTGTCAGCATTTTGAAAACCCCTAACTTAACTCTGGTGCCGTGTCACATATAGAAATTTTTTTACCTTTGCAACCATAGTAAAACAAAGACTTATATTTTTGATATTTATTTTATATATTTAAATGCCATTTAACAAAGAAAAATCAACCAAAAAAATGAGTTCGCGTGTCACCTCTGACACGCGTGTCATAGGTTCGCCATCACCGGTGTAGAGCATGGCAGGGTGTATCCTCTTGAGTTTTCCAGATGGATAATTATATTATTTGCAAATGTGTATAATTGTGTCACTCCTTTTTGTCTAGCTGTGTCATTTGTCTAGCTGTGTCAACTAGTACATTCAGATATATATGTTAACATGATAGTCTTAGCTTTGCCTTAATCATCATCAGGTTCTAATTTTCTTTTTCATTTATTCACTTTATTATTGATTTGGTGCTTTGTAGGGATTGTTGTTGCCATTTGTAAAGCTATGAAATTCTAGGTTTAATTACATTTCTTTTTTTCCCTTTTTGGTAACATTGAAGTTTTCTGTTTTTTATATGTATTTTAACTTTCTAAATTTAATTAGTTTACTTAAACATCTACTATAAGTGACTTATAAGGAAGATATTCACATACTTAAATTTCCTCCCATTCTCCTCATCCCTCACACCTTCACATTTTTGTCAGCTCTACTGCAGTTTTTATATTATCAGTGTTTATAACATTTATTTTCTGTCCTGTGATTTTAATTTCTACAGTTTTTATTTTAAATTCCAAATATTAAAGGAATCAATACTTGATCCAAGCCCTTTCATTTTATGGCTTCTCCACTTTTTTTGTTCTTTATTTTACTTTACTGTTTGCGTTGATTGGATATTTGTTTAAGTACATGTTTGAAACAGGGGCTTATGCGTGCTATTTTCCTGGCAGAAATTATATATATGTTGTGGATTGAGATTGTAACACTTCTTGGTTTCATTAAAGAAGGGGGTTTCTCCTCTGTCTCTTATTCTTTTTTACTATTTTGTGGAGGATTTTATTGAAGGAAGTAGAACAGAAATGTTATTAATCTGTCATCCTCTATAAAAAGTTTCCTGAAATACTACTTCTTATTGAACTGCTTACTCCATAAAGTGGTAAATTCAAGGATTTTGGAATCCTATAGCTGTTATTTTTCTAGCCGTGGAGCTTAGGAATATTATTTAATCTCTCTGAACCTCAGTTTCCTTATTTGTAATATGGGGATTATAAAAGAGGGATCATATTTACAGTTTGTCTAAGAAAGTCCCATATTATGCCTTTCATCTGAGTTTACTTATTAATAGCTGCCATTGTACTTCCCAAAGTATTCTTATATGGAAAATTAATTGAATGGGAATTCTAATTATCATAGTGCCTACCTCATAGTGTTGCTGTGAGAATTAAATGAAACACCATTTACTTTTTAGCATAGCACCTGGCACATCATTTATTTACTAATTATTATTCTCTATTTTTTCAGAATTCTCTCCCCTCTCCAGACTCTATTTGAAAATAAATGTACAGTGCCTCTCAAGAATAGCACTCTCCAATATAGCTGCTGAGCTGTAGAAATGTCATAACTCTTGGCAGCTTGGAGAGTTCCCATAATGGTGTGTTCTGAGAACCTACCCCTCTGGCTGCTTCAAGTTCTTAGGATCTCACCAGCTGCAGTAGTTATGCATATGTAATCAATAGAAATTGCCTCTAATAACCGTCAGGGTCTCTTTATATACCTGAACACTGGGTAGAGAACACTGATTATGCAAATTCTGCTTTTGTACAGAAGTGAAAAGGTTTTTTTGTTTGTTTGTTTTATTTCAAAATCTGAGTACACAAGAAGATTCCAGCAAGGTTCAATGAGGGCATGAAGTAGAAATGTCTGGACATTTGCCTTCCCCTAGATAAACAGTGAAATGTGAGTCATTCAGATAATAAGAAACTATTTGAAACTATTGCTCCAATTTGTGAATATATTACTAGAAGGGGTTGGAAGTGGCAGGAGATGGTCATGCATCAAGGACCTCACTTCTATTTATTATGCTCGTTTATCTATATACACCTCCTGGTGGAAATGGAAATTATTTTCCCTGAGAACTGTCATGATTTTACTATTGTAAAATAATTTGCATATTCTTTTGAATATGTTACAATAAGGGAAGGATTGTTATATGCTACATTTGCCTCTAGGCAGAATATTGCTCATTAGCTAGTAGATATAAAGAAAACTCAATGGGCAATCCAGAAATAGAAAAAAAAAGACTTCTATGCCCTTTCTTGCACCTAGATTTTCAAAATGTATAATCTTATTTATTTTAAAGAAATCCAAATAATATCATTGCAATTCAAAGTAGGTGTATATATTTCTGTATATGTAATGAAAATGAACAAATGATTTCCATACTAGTGCTTATTGCATAACTGCTTTCTGACTTGCTCATACTTACCATTTCTGCATATGTTTAGCTCTGCTTCACTTATTTTATGAATACCTCAATAGAATTAAATTAAGATGCTCACAAATGGACAAAATAGTGAAAGAACTTTTGCTCTCAAGTATCTCTTTCTCCCCAATTAATGTAGACTGTCTCAAAAAAAGGTCCTGTGTGGTTCCATTTAATAAAATGCCAATGTTGTTCATAAAAACATAAATGCATATCTTAAAGTATAGTAATTTAAATTAGTTTGACAATGGATTGAGAACCAACAACAGAATAATAAAAATAAGCATTCTTTAAATAAACCATAGTATATATAAGAATTTAGTATTTAATGAAAGAATCATTAGAAGCCAATTTGGCATGATGCAACATTTATTAAATCATGATGGGAATATTGGCCATTTTCAGGGGAAAATATGTTTAAACCTCAGAGCATAGCATGTACAAAAATAAATCTCAGTATATTGCAATGGTGAAATTGAAAAAACTAAATCCATAAAATGTAATAGGAAATAGAGGTTAAATGATGCTGGTCTTAAGAAGGGAAATAAAGTTTTAATTACTCAAACAATGAAAGAAATTTCAAATAAAGTTTTATGTATTTTATTACATAAAAATTTTTAACCTCTCTTTTACAAAAAAAAAAAGGTAAAGGAAAAACTGAAAGTAAATTCTCAAGATTAAGATTAAAGACAGGTGAATATTTCTAATTATAAAGAATACTTAAAAGTTGGACACATATGTAAAAACTTAATCAATAAATTAAAAAAAAGAAAGGGAGGAAAAAAAGCCAATAATAAAAACATTAATACAGCAACAGAAAAAAATACAAAAGAAACACAATAATTGATACATGAAATATAATCAATAACCCTATAAAAAGTTCACATTTATATATATATATATATATATATATATATATATATATATATATATATTCATACATATAAATGCCAAGGGGTGGTAAGACAATGCATCTCTGATAGGCATAGAAATTGTAAGTTGATATTCATTTGTCTGGAAAAAAATGTGACTGTCAAGGACATTAGATGCAGTCATAGCCTTTAATTCCATAAAATGTCATTTAGAGATGTAAAGAAAATAAATAAATATGTGGATAATAATACATGTATAAGATATATAATTATCATTGCTAGAATGATAATTCTAACAGAAAAAATTAGTAAGCCACCCATTTTGTTGAACAACAGAATAATAAATTAAGTTCTTGTCCATTCACATGAGATATTATACAAACATTAACAATTATATTTTTTTGCGCTGCCAGTGTAGCTCAGTTGGTTGCATGTTGTTCCATACACCAAGAGGTCACCAGTTCGATTCCCAGTCAGGGCACATGCCTGGGTTTCAGAGTGGTATGCAGGGTGCAGTAGATTAATGTTTCTTTCTCATTGATGTTTCTATCTCCCTCTCCCTTCTTCTCTCTCTAAAATCAATAAAAACATATTTTTTAAAATGTATATATTTTTGAAGAATATTTAGGAATGTGAGAAGATCTATCTGTGGTGGACAGACTCCAAGTTAGCCCCACTTTGATCCCTTTTTCCTGGTGTTAACACCTTTGTATAATTCCTTCCCCTTCAGTGTGGGCAGAACCTATGTTTTTTTATCAAATTGATAAAATACAGCATAGATGATAGGATATTACTTGTGATAATGTTACATCGTTTGTAACTCCAATTCTGACAGGAGACACTCTCTCCCTTTCTAACTTTGAAGAAGCAAGCTGACATGTTTTGACATTTCCTTCTGGAGAGAGGGTCACATGGCAAGGAAATGAAGGGGGTCTCCAGTGGATAGACAGTGAGAAATTTTGGCCCTCGGTCTAGCAGCCTGCAAGAAAGTAAATGCTACCAACAACCACTTGAGCTTGAAGATAGATTCATCCCCAGCTGAGCCTCAGATGAGACCACACACTGGCCAACATCTTGACTGCAACTTTGTGAGACCCAGAAACAGAGGATCCAGTTAAGCAATGACCAAATTCTTAATCCATGGAAATTGTTTGATAATAAATATGTACTGTTTTAAGCCACTAAATTTGTTATTTGGTGATAGACAAATAATATGCTATAAAAACATTTAATTTTTAAAAGCAGCATAAAAAGCTGTATATATTATATATGTGTCATCCAGTTTTGTGGCATATCAGCCCCAAAACTCAATGACTTACACAAAGAACACTTTTTCATTATTTATTTTTTTAAATATATTTTTGTTGATTTCAGAGAGGAAGAAAGAGTGAGAGAGGGATAGAAACATCAATGAATGAGAGAGAATCATTGATCAGCTGCCTTCAGCATGTCCCCACCTGGGGATAAAAACCAGCAACCTGGGCATGTGCCTTGACTGAAATGGAACCTGGGACCCTTCAGTTCCCAGGCCAATGTTCTATCCACTGAGCCAAACCAGCTAGGGCAAATAATACTTGTTTTTAAGTTGCATTACATGTTGGTGGCTACAGAGCAGTTATGGCTATTATGACTCTGTTTAGTTCTCCTTATTTCTGCTTGATAACTTTCATGCATTGTCTGATTCTGGGAACCTGACTGAAAGAGTCGCCCCTGTGTTAGGCATTCCCATTCTTGTGCCAAAGAGGAACAGCATGGGTCATGAGCTGAATCTGAACCATACAATCATATTTAAAGCTTCTGCTCAGTTTGTTATGTTTGTAGGAGGACCCAAGGCCCCATTTCCTGGATGTCAGCTAGGTCATCATTCTCATCTGCTAGAGTCTTCTTGCACTTCCTGTCTTTAGGCCTTCTCATAGATACTCTCACAACATCACAGAGAGCAGTAGGATTCCTTATGTTGAATGTTCTTCATCCTTCACATCTCTCTGACTTCCATTTCTGCTATCAGCCAGAGAAACTCACTGCTTTTAAAGGGAACACCTGATTGGGTGAGACTCACCAGATAATCTCCATATTTTAAGGTTAATTTCCTTGGGACTTTAATTAGATGTGCAAAATCCTTTCACAGCATATCTAGGTCAGTGCCTTGAAATCAGATCAAGCCATTTTCAAATCATGGTTCATTCAATTACCTATGTGTGCTTTATACAACTTATTTTGGATATGGGTATAATAGTAACTACTTCATTTGGTTGTTTTGAACACTAAATATGATAAAGTTTGAATTGTCCTTAGCAAAGCTCCTGACTTATGGGTCTCCAAAATTGGAAGCTTGGATATTAATTTCATAGTAAATTTGGCATCAAATTCTTGATATTGATCACACAAGTAAAGAAATGCAACAAGATCTCTCTCTCTTTCTCTCTCTCTCTCTCTCTCTCTCTCTCTCTCTCTCTCTCTCTCTCTGGAAATATATACTTTGTATGTTTTGGCACCTAGATTGTTACCTGCTTATCAAGCTATTATACTTAAAAATTATTACAAAAAGTGCAGGATTCCATTTGCATCATATCAATGTATTTCTTACTCTTGGCAATGAAGTTGGATACAAAAGGATATGATATGATTCATTACCTAGTCAATGAGTTTTTCTTCACAGTGTCTTGCAGCAGGTGCCAATGCAAGCATGACACACCAGATCTGAAATCAACCCCATTTTTCCATAAAGGATTACTAATCAATGTTATTTAATTTCCAAGACCAGTGCTTCAGTTGTTTTCTAATTGAATTTTTCTTGGAATATGATCAACAATCAATACAGGAAAGACACTGAAATGCCAAATCAATGCCTCTGATACATGGTTTTCTAACCATCTAACACAAAGCTAGGAAAACAGTCTAAAATGTCTGTTTCACTTATTATTCATAATAATAGCTTTTACTTCACCAAAATGAAATATTATCATGGCAAGTTAAAAACGTAAAAATACATACGGAAGGGTCCTTAGAAACATTCTAATTCAATGCTATCTTATCTTAGATGGGAAATTTGAAGTGTGGAGAGCAAAAAAGATCTGTTCAGCGTCCTACACCCAATTCTTTCCTTGAGTTATGTTTACAGAAGTAGGATAAATAGAAACTTTCTGACCCTCAAAATGGTAATGACTGGATCATTATTTCCCTTGTTAACATGACACTTACCTACTTAGGGACATTTTCTCCTCAAAGTAGTTTACTACCACCTAGGTTGAGCACATGTTCAAACTCAGGAAGTTCAATTTCAATTACTTTATTTTCTACTCTCTGTTCTCCTTTCCTTATTCTGTGTCCATAAGATCTGCCCACACCCTACCAATTAGAATATCAGCAAGCACATGTTCTTTTCTGTGCCCCTCTTCTCTTACTGAATTTTTGGAATGGTCAAGATATATTCATTCACACTGAGAGATTATCACTTGATAAGGCATTGGATTCAATTCTTATAGACATATCTATATAGTAACAGAAGGCAAAGAGATGGATTTTATAACTCTAAAATCATTAGTTATCTATTAGCTCAATTAAGAAAGGAGAAAGAATTATTTAAAGTGGAGTAGGTCCCTAGCCAGTTTGGCTCAGTGGATAGAGTGTCAGCCTGTGGACTAAAGGGTCCCAGGTTCGATTCCAGTCAAGGGCAGGTACATTGGTTGCAGGCTCCTCCCCGGCCCAGGCCCTTGTCAGGGCATGTGCAGGAGGTAACCAATCGACGTGTTTCTCTCACATTGATGTTTCTCTCTGTCTTTCCCTCTCTCTTCCACTCTTTCTAAAAGATCAATGGAAAAATATCCTCATGTGAGAATTTAAAAATAAATTAAATAAAGTGGAGTAGGTTCCTATATTAGTAAGAATCATGGACTGGAAATTGTAGGGAAACACCATATTCTCAATCTCCCTGCTAAAGCATTCTAACATTTGGCAGGTTACAAATCCATGATTTGTATAAGCCAAGGCTTTGCCAAAGGAAAATTCTCTGGCAACTTTTACTAGTGGACCCATGCAAGTTGCCTCATGGGAATTGTTGCACATCCAGTACTTTTAGATAAAGGCCAAGCCATGGATGGAGAGGAATAAGCATCTTTTGGAGAGATAAGTGGCTCAAATCAGATGGAAGTACCCTAAAGACACTATCCCATGGTTAGATCAACGTTAACTGACTCACATCAGACATAGAGAGGGAAGGAAGTTAGAAAGTACACATCGTTCCTCATATATTAGTCTTTGAGCTGTATCTCCTCTTGTTAAGGCTCTCCTCCTTTCAGTGTCCAGAATATCCTTATTTTCTCCAGGTTTCTCATCTCCTTCCCAGAGATGGCACATTGGTTTACAGGAGGGAGTTGGTAGTATTTTAAGAACTTGACCTTGGTGTGGCATGCCTTTTGCCCAGCATTACACTTGCCATGGTAGTGACCTACGAAATGCCATATTCTCTTCCAAGGTAAATAGTGTAGACTGAGTGATCAAATAAAAAAAGCATGAGTTGAAAATTCTGCTTCTACTTAGGATGTAGCAAGCTATAAGGGAAATGTTGTTTCCATCCTGATAATAAGAAAAAGGCAGGTAATCTGCAAGATAAGAGCTATTCTTGATTTTCTCAGATTGCTGAGGTCACAAAGCAACTTGCTGAACTAAATTTCAAAGAGTTGACAAGCCCCTTTGAAAAGGGACAAGACACATAAACTTTTTTTTTCTACCTTTGGGAGTGCATGACAGAAAGAGGTGGCCAATACAAAACAGGTAAGAAGAAAACAACTGAAATTTTAATGAATTCTTAAAATTCTACTGTGTGTTAGTGATTAATTTATAATGCTTGAAAGACCCAGACAAAAGGGAGTCTGCACTTATTTTCAGGCTCTTTTCCCAGGCCTTCTACAGCTACATAGAGAAATTGGAGGTACTAAGACCCAAGAGAGTTCCTTTGTTGGCACTGTAGGCATGTAGGTGATGATGGGATGCCATTAGGAGAAAGGCAAGAAACCTTTCCTACTCTTCTCTCATCCCTAACACAAGCCATCTTCCCCAGGGGGAAGGAGAAGAAACCCTCTTGTTTCCAAGACCCAGGCAATGTTACAGCTGCTGGAAGAGTGGTAGATGAAAATCCCATCGGCATTTGGAGGAGAAACAATAGAAACTCATCCTCAGGAGATCAACTAGCATGAGAAGAGAGGCTGAAATCTCCCTTCCATCCAAATACCCAGCAAATACATGACAGACATTGCCACCAGGGAGAAGGAGTAGGAACACTGCAAGATCCCCAGCAGTGAGACTCACATGTACTGTGTCTGCCTGAGAGGGGAGTTGGAGAACTGAGAACCCCTACTGCCCCTCCCCTCAGCACAAACCTCTCAGATAGTAACCAGAAACACCGGTCTACCACTAAGCACAAGGAAACGAACCATCACTGAAGTAATGTGTCAGTTCTTTTAGGCATAAGCGTACACAGCAGGTAACTATAGCAACAACAAAGCCTAAACCCAGCTCAGCTCCTGACTAGATTGACTCATACACTAATGGCTTGACAGAAGAAGTGGCATGCACATTTCTGAACATAAATACTGTTGCCACATTAAGGAAATGCAAGTTAAAACCACAATTAGGAGTCCCTACATACCTACTAGAGAGGCTACAAGTAAAAGGCCTGACAATGCCAAAAGCTTCTGAGGCTGCAAACAGAACAGATCGCTCATACATTGCTAGTAGGAATGCAAAATGATACAGCCACTTTGGATAAAAGTTTGGCATTTTTCTTATAAAGTTAAATATGTTATTATCATATGACAATGCATCAATCCCACTCCCAGGTAAGGAAAATGAAAATTTATGTTCACACAAAAACCTCTATATGATTGGTTATAGTACCTTTATTCATAATTACAGAGAAACTGGAAACAATCAAGATGTCCATGAGCTGGAGTAAGGATAAGCAAAATATGTTATACTCAACACTGAAAGTAATAAAATACTAATGTACTTAACAATGCAGATGAAAATCAAAAGCATTATGTGAAGTAAAAGAGGCCAAACACAAAAGACTATATACTGTATTATTCCATGTATATGAAATTCTAGAAAAAACAAAACAACAGTGATCGAAAATAGATGAGTGGCTTCCAGAGACCAGCAGGGGAAGGGTGGAAATTGACTTCAAAGAGACATGAGATAATTGGGGGTGGAGGGATGAAGGAAATAATCTGTCATGATTGTGGTGGTTACATGACATTTGTCAAGATTCATTGAACTATATCCACTGAAAAGAGGTGAATTTTGTTATAAGTATACTATACATCAAAAAACCTGAGGGTTTTTTTTTTGTTTTTCATCCTCATCTGAGTATATTTTTCCATTGATTTTTAAAGAGAGAGTGGAAGAGAGAGGGAATCACAGAGAGAAACATCCAGTGAGAGAAACACATCGATTGTTTGTCTCTGCGTGCACCCTGACCAGGGCCCGGGCCAGGGAGGGGCCTGCAACCAATGTACGTGCCCTTGATCGGAATCAAACCTGGGACCTTTCAGTCCACAGGCCCACACTCTATCCACTGAGCCAAACTGCCTAGGGAAACCTGAGTTTTATAGAGGAAATAATCTTAAAGAGAATTAGGGTTAGAAAATTAAAGAATTAAGATATAAAGGGGTAATGTTTTATATTTAGAGCAGGCAGAAGTCTGGAAGTATATCCTGTACTGTGGTTCAGAGATTCACAGCAGCTTTTTATGTGGTGCCACTGACTCCTGGTAGAACAATTCTAGGAGCAGTTATCAGAGCTAAGAGAATGGTCAGTTAGAGCTACAGTAACAATGAAGTACAGGGCAAATGTTTGTGACCTCATCCATCCCCCAATCCCTGTCATGTATATATATTTGTATATGTCATGAGTGACATTTATTTTACATATATGGCCACCAGAAATTTCCCAGTACACACTCAACATCATTCTATTTTAATTATTTTACCTAAGGGAATTCTATAAATGCACAATAGAATATAATGTTTATGCATTTATATGAATTTGCCTAATATTTTTTCATATTTCATGTTCTGATTTGTAATTTGGAAAAGATAATCACAAGTTCCCATGCTCTAGTAATTCTATTATGAGAGCTTTATTAATCTCCTCAACGAAGTGGTAAGCTGCTTGAATATTAGTAGAGCTACCATATAGTGTACTAGAAAATTGACATGATTCATCTTAATGATAATATTTTGAAGTATATCTTACCTTTAAAAATAAGGAAATTAAGGTATATATATATATATATATATATATATATATATATATATATATATGGCTAATATGCAAATTGTCCCTGTAGGAATTCGACCGGGAGACTGATCGCTCTCTATGACATGCGCTGACCACCAGGAGGTGGCGCGGAACAAAGGAAGGCCCTGGCTGGCAGTTGGCAGCCAAGGAAGGGAGGCCCCAGCCTGCAGCCGGAAAGCTCTGATCAGCCCTGATCGCTGGCCAGGCCTAGGGACCTTACCCGTGCATGAATTTCATGCACTGGGCTTCTAGTCAATAATAAATAAATTTTCAATTATTTATGTAGGAAGCGAGTGATAAAGCCATGCTAGATGTCCATTTGTATTTATCATCTCAACCTGTGCTCTTTCTCCTTTGTCTTTGAAGCAGGGAGAAGGCTGGCCACTTTGATAAGCTGCTGTGATTCCCTCAGTAATGCCACAGTATTCCAGAGAGAAAAAGACTATCCATCAACTGATCCAACTTCTTTTGACAGATGAGATATTTAAGTCGAAGAGTGGGTTAGCAACTTGGGCAAAATCATAGAGTCATATATTGAAACAACTCAATTAGAACCCAGTTTTCATAACTCACAATCTATTACTCTTTCCAATTTTTGTCTACTCAACAAGGTGCTGATCAGGCCAAGTGAAAAAGCTTGATTTTAGTGTAGCTGTCAAACTGTTCCCCTTGCAAAAAATATTGAAGTGCCTGTGGCCACCGGCGGGGGGGGGGCCACATAAGAAAATACAACCAAGACAAACACATAGCATAAAAAGAAGGTCTCCATTTATATCCTGCTGAGCATAGGTCAATGAAGCTATCTTCACCATGGAACCATTTCTACCCATCTACCAATTACATTAAAGGGGACCTTTAAGCAGTAAGAACCTTGAAGGGTCCAAAAATGGGATGTAACTATTCAAAATGGTTGCCTTCCTTCTAGAAGCTTAAATAAAGACTTAAATGTAAGTCATGACACCATATAAATCTTAGAAGAAACCATAGGCAACAAAATCTCAGACATCTCTCAGAGTAATATGTTTGCTGATATATCTCCTAGGGCAGTGGTTGGCAAACCACGGCTCACCAGCCACATGTGGCTCTTTGGCCCCTTGAGTGTGGCTCTTCCACAAAATACTGACTTCTGCACATGGGCCACGAAGTTTCAGTCGCACTGTATGTGCGCGCCCGCACATGGTATTTTGTGGAAGAGCCACACTCAAGGGGCCAAAGAGCCGCATGTGACTCGCGAGCCACGGTTTGCCGACCATGGTCCTAGGGCAAAGGAAACAAAAGAGAAAATAAACAAATGGGACTACATCAAAACAAAAAGCTTCTGCACAGCAAAAGAAACCATCAATAAAATGAAAAGGGAGCCCACTGTATGGGAGAACATATTTTCCAATGATACATCTGATAAGGGGTTAATTTCCAAAATATATAAAGAATTCATAATAAAACTTCATAAAAGGGCCCTAGTTGGTTTGGCTCAGAGGATAGAGCCTCGGCCTGCAGACCAAATGGTCCTGGGTTTGATTTCAGTCAAGGTCACATACTTTGGTTGCAGGCTCCTCCCCGGCCTGGGTCCTGGTAGGGGCTTGTGCAGGAGGCAACCAGACGATGTGTTTCTCTCACATGGATGTTTCTCTCTGTCTTTCCCTCTCTCTTCCACTCTTCCTAAAAATCAATGGAAAAATAGCCTCAGGTGAGGATTAACAAAACAAAACAAAACAAAACAAAACAAAACAAAACAAAACAAAAAACTTAAAAGGAAGACAATCCAATGAAAAAATGGCCAAAGGACCTAAATAGACATTTCTCCAAAGTAGACATACAAATGGCCAAGAGACATATGAAAAAATGCTCAAAGTCATTAATCATTAAAACAATAATGAGGTATCACTTCACACCTCTCAGAATGGCTACCATCAACAAATCAACAAGTGCTGGTGAGAATGTGGAGAAAAGAGAATCCTAGTGCACTGCTGGTGGGAATGCAGTCTGTTGCAGCTACTATGGAAAACAGTATGGAGTTTCCTCAAAAAAATTAAAAATGGAACTGCCATTTAACCCCAGTGATCCCACTTCTAAGAATACCATATCATAAGAATCCTGAAACACCAATCAGAAAGAACATATGCACTCCATATGCTCATAGCAGCACTATTTAGGATTGCTAAGATCTGGACACAGCCCAAGTGTCCATCAGTAGATGAGTGGATAAAAAAGCTGTGGTACATTTATACCATGGAATGCTATGAAGAAAAAGAAGAAGAAGAAGAAGAAGAAGAAGAAGAAGAAGAAGAAGAAGAAGAAGAAGAAGAAGAAGAAGAAGAAAGAAGGAGGAGGAGGAGGAGGAGGAGGAGGAGGAGGAGGAGGAGGAGGAGGAGGAGGAGGAGGAGGAGGAGAAAGAGGAGGAGAAGAAGGATCTCTTACCCTTTGAGACAGCATGGAGGGACCTGGAGAATATTATGCTAAGTGAAATAAGCCAGTCAGAGAAATACAAGTAGCACATGAATTCACTCATATATAGAATCTATTGAGAAAAATAAACTGATGAACAAAATAGATCCAGAAACATAGAAACATAGAACAAACTGACAATCTCAGAGGAAAGGTGAGGGGTGGGGAGGTGGGAAGAGATTAACCAAAGAATTTATATGGATATATGCCTAACTCATGGAAACAGACAATTGTATGGTGAAGGCCTGGGGGGTGGAGGGGGTTAATAGGGGGTAAAGGGGGGATGACATCTGTAATACTTTCAACAGTAAAGATAAGTTTAAAAGAAAATAGAAACCACAGAAACTCTTTTTCTTTCTTCTGATCTTTAGAAAGTAGGAGGATTCTTTTTAAGAAAGTCAGCTCCATAGATTTTAAAGGAAAAAAGTGGCTACCTTGAAATTTATAATAGTAATAGGTACATTTATTGACCTCTTACCATAAATCAAACTCTAAGAGCTATACATATACAGTTGACCATTGAACAACATAGGTTTGCATTTCATGGGTCTGTATGCAGAGAGCTGACTATAGTCATAGATGGATTTTGGATTCTGTGGGAAGTCAGCACCCCTAACTCCAGCGTGGTTCAAGTGTATACTATTTTCACTCATTTTATCCTTTCCATGATTCTGTAAAGCTGGCACCATTACTACTCTAATTTTACAACTGACAAAACTGATGCAAAAAGAATCAAAGTAACGTACACAAAGTTACACAGTAATTATAGATGGAGAGTTAGGCAGTGACTTGATTCACATTGCTAGGTATAATGACACACTTGAAACACTTTGCTAAAACTGTAGTATATTTGAAGGGATAATCAATTGAATGTCAAAATGAGTAATGCTCATTTAAATCTATTCTGAAATACATCCCGTCTTCATTCAAATTTTTAGTTTTCCTGTGGATATGGCTAACAGGCTGTAGCTTATAGAACCAACTCAAAGGGAAGAAAGAGACAATGCTTGATAGTTAAAAAATACTTTGATTTCTGGCTCAATCATTACTGATTGGAATCTTGGTCGAGTTACTTAATTATCTCAGCCTCAATTCTTCAGCAACAAAACCAACATACATTGATTGACCTTGTAGGAATACTGTGTATGATTCAGTCCTAGTATGATGCACCTTCAAAAAGAATATTTGGAGATGTTCAAGGAAGAGACAATTTACAAGGTGTGGGTAAAGTTAAGGAAAACTAGCAGGGGTTCCTAGAAAATAGTTGGTAGTCATTATCACTGTTAGGCCTGAAGAATGAAAGAGAAGGAGGAGTTATGGGAACCCAAAGAAACATCTGTTATTGTGGGTAGGAAAAGTCTACCTGAGAGGAGCTGGAAGCTTTCGTTAATGGATACCATCAGTCCTTGGTGACCATATGGGAGGAAGCCAAGGGAATAAATGATCTACCCTTTAGCTTCATTCTTTTTTTTTTTTTTTAAATCCTCACCCGAGGATATTTTTCAATTGATTTTTAGAGAGAGTGGAAGAGAGAGGGAAAGACAGAGAGAAACATTCATGTGAGAGAAACACAGGGGTTGGTTGCTTCCTGCACGTGCTTCAACAAGGGCCCGGGATGGGGAGGAGCCTGCAACTGAGGTACGTGCCCTTGACCAGAATCAAACCCAGGACCCTTCCCTCCGCAGGCCGAGGCTCTATCCACTGAGCCAAACTGGCTAGGGCTAGCTTCGCTTTTGCTTCAATTTCCCACCTCTTATTCACTGAACCCAACAGAAGCCAGAGTGGAAGGGACTTAAGTTGTTGCAGCCCATATAAGGCAGCCTCCTGGGTGAAGAGTAGATTCATAAGGCACATTAATAACACAATGGGAGGGACCATACATGTGAAAATTCCTGGCATAGCATGGCTTTAATAATTACTAATTTACTTTTATCCTCTGGTCATCATGTGTCATTTTGGTCAGCTCAGTGTTGCTTCTCTCTTTTTCCAGTAACAACACTTTTTCTTTGGTAAGCACACTAACCCGAGGATGGTAAGAGGAAGGATGTAAAAATATATCCATGTCTGAAGACTTTATTTTTAGGGAGAGATTCTTCAGCATAGTGGTTAAAAGCATGGACTCTAGAACACGAGACCACCTGGGTCTGAATCACAGTTCCTTCCCTTGTAGCTGTGACCTTGGGCATTTTTTTAAACTGTAATGAGCTTAGGTTCCCATTTCAGTGTCCAGAGTGTATAATGCTCATAGTCACTTAATAGGGTGATTTTGAATATTAAGTAAGTCAAATGCAAATCACTTAGCATAGTGACTGATGCAGACTAAATCATCCCGTGTGCTAGGCTTAGCTATTATTATTCCACATAGTATGTTAATATACTGACAACCAGGGCACTCACCCACTGCCTCCCATCCCAATGAGTAGGCAAGTGCCTCAGGCTGGACCAACCTGATTTACTCTTCTGAAAAGTTGAATTTTGTACTGAATGATACAAAACTAATAAGAAAAAAAAACTGTTTATGCAAAAGGCACTCTGAAAGCAAGGTCCTGAAGAAACTGCCAGTTATTTCTTGCTACACAATCTCTGGAACTGCCTTGGTCCTGTACTTCACAACTGATCAGCTCTTCTTTTGATTTTTTTTAAAACAGATTATTATTTTGTTAAATTTTAACAGCTTTATTGAGATATAATTGCCATACTGTATAATTCATGCATTAAAGGCATACAATTCATTTTTTTAGTATATTCACGGTATTATGCAACTGTCACCACTATCTAATTTTATTTTTCTTCTCAAAAGTTTTTCTTTCTTTTTTATTTTTCAATTAAGGTTGACATTCAATATTATTTTATATTAGTTTCTGGTGTACAGCACAATTGTTGCAGATGATAAGATTTCGTTCTGACCGCCTCTAGGGATGGACGACATTGAATGAGAGAAACTAAGATGGCGGCATAGATAAACACCGGGAAATTGCCGCCTCCCACAACAATTGAAAAATACCGCAAAGGACAGAGCAGACATCATCCAGAACAACAGGAAGGCTGGCTGAGTGTAAATTCTACAACTAGAAGGAAAGAAAAGCACGCTGAGACCCAGAGGAGCAGCGGAGGTGAAGTGCAGAGGTACGGCGGCTCGCGCGCGTGTGGAAAGGGGGTGGCAGGTGAGGACACGGCTGTCTTTTTGAATCACAAGCTCCCGACTGCTCTGAACTCCGGTTCCAGCAAGTCTCTGGGGACCCAGGACTCATACGGGGAGAAGCTGGTCTGTCGGGCAGCGGGCGAACTTGAGGGCGGCTTTCCCTCAGAGGTGCTTGCAGCCGTTACCGGGACACTGAGACTCGCGACTCTGGGCGGAGAATCAGCTATAGCTGCTTTCTCCGCCCTTTGATTCCCTGAGACACTGCCCCACCCAGGCTGCGGCAGAGGCTTTTGCATGTGAATGTACCTAACTGCAGCTGAGCCAGGCAGACCCGGAACTTCCAAGAGAAGGCCCAAGGCCCCGCAGCGGCTTGCATTGCTTCATAGCTGAGCCTCTTCGTGGCTCCTGCTCTGTGGCCTCAGGCAGAGGCTGAATTAGCACCTCCTTAGATCCAGGAGCCACTGTACCCAGTGGTCAGAGGGGGACCATCCAGATTGCAACTCCTCAGATCCATAAGGGACACACTCAGGGAGCAGACTCGTGAGCACCAAAGCCCCACTGAAGCAAGTCTTGCCCCAGAAGGGTGTCTTCAGCACAGAAGTTCTCCCACTTCAGACACAGCTGATTCTCACAGCCAATTGGCCTGGAGGTCAATTCCTCCCAGTGATCCTACAACAACCAAGGCACCAAGAGTGCACCAAGAGTGTCCACCTCAGGTAACTGGGGAGGCTGAGCCACTGGGCCCTACAGGACACCTGGCGCGCAGGGCCACTCTATCAACACAGGGAAGCAGCCAAAATGCGGAGACAAAGAAACAGGTCACAAATGGCAGAAATGGAGGAAAGCAAACGACTGGATATAGAGTTCAAGGCCACGTTTATAAGGTTTTTCAAGAATTTTATGGAAACCGCCGATAAATTTAATGAATCCCTCAATAAGTATAGTGAGACCATGGAGGACATGAAAAAGGACCAACTAGAAAGCATAAGCATACACTGACTGAAATAAAGAATAATTTACAGAGATCCAACAGCAGACAAGAGGATCCCAAGAATCAAGTCAAAGATTTGAAATACAAAGAAACAAAAAATACCCAACCAAAAAAGAAAAAAGAAAAGAGATTCCAAAAATATGAAGATAGTGTAAGGAACCTCTGGGACAACTTCAAGCGTACCAACATCAGAATTATAGGGGTACCAGAAGGAGAGAGAGGGCAAGATATTGAAAACCTTTTTGAAGAAATAATGACAGAAAACTTCCCCTACCTGGTGAAAGAAATGGACTTACAAGTCCAGGAAGCGCAGAGAACCCCAAACAAAAGGAATCCAAAGAGGACCACACCAAGACACATCATAATTAAAATGCCAAGAGCAAAAGATAAAGAGAGAATCTTAAAAGCAGCAAGAGAAAGACAGTCAGTTACCTACAAGGGAGTACCCATACGACTGTCAGCTGATTTCTCAACAGAAACCATGCAGGCCAGAAGAGAGTGGCAAGAAATATTCAAAGTGATGAATAGCAAGAACCTGCAACCAAGATTACTTTATCCAGCAAAGCTATCATTCAGAATAGAAGGTCAGATAAAGAGCTTCACGGATAAGAAAAAGCTAAAGGAGTTTATCACCACCAAACCAGCATTATATGAAATGCTGAAAGGTATTCTTTAAGAAGAGGAAGAAGAAAAAGGAACTCTTACCATTTGCCACAGCATGGATGGAACTGGAGAGCGGATAAATACCACAGGATCTCACTCATTTGTGGAATATAATGAACAACATAAACTGATGAACAAGGACTGATCCAGAGACGGAGAGGCATTGATTGGACTGTCGGGCCTTGGAGGGAAGGTAGGGGAGGGTGGGGGTAAGGGGGAAAGATCAACCAAAGGACTTATATGCAAGCATATAGGCCTAACCAATGGACATGGACAACGGGGGGGTGAGGGCATGAGCGGGGGGTGGGGGGTAGAGGGTAACGTGGGGACAAGGACACATATGTAATATCTTAATCAATAAAAAATATATTAAAAAAAAAGATTTCGTTCTTTTGTATGTCCAGGTAATATTCCATTGTATATATGTACCACATCTTCTTTATTCAATCATTTATTGATGGGTACATGTGTTGCTTACATAGTTTGGCTATTGTAAATAACACTGCAACAACATAGGGTGCATATCTTTTCGAATTGGTGTTTTGGATTTCTTGAGATAAATACCCAGTAGAGGAATTACTAGGTCATAAGGTAGTTCTATTTTTATTTTTTTAGCAACCACTATCTCATTTTAGAATACCTTCACCATGACTCAAACACTCTCCCCTTTAGCCGTAGCTCCCCATTCTCCCAAACTCCTTCTCTCCATCATCTGACAACCACTAATCCACTTTCTGTTTCTATAGATTTTTTACAAGGATGTCAAAATAATTCAATAAGAAAAAGATTTTCTTTTCAACATATGGTACTGAGACTACTGTATAACTTTATGCAAAAGAATGAAGTTGCACCCCTATCTCATGCCCTAGAAAAATAATACACATTTGATCAAAGACCTAAGTAAAAGAGGCATATGTGTAAATCTTTTTCCTTTGACTTTTGGTGTCACTCACTATCCTTTTAACAATTTCCTTTTGGGGCTTAGATTTATCTAAAATGTTGTTTTGTTTTGTTGTTTGTTTGATAGCCTTCCATCCCTGACCCTCTTACAGCTAGATAATCATATACCTGATAGGAGTAATTAATTGTTTCCTTCCTCTGTGCCTTTCTCCCCACTTTCACAATCACACTCAGGTCACATAAGCATGAATTATGGCATGAGGTCATTAGAACATGTTCTCTTAGAATGCAGCTGAGCCTGGCTGGAGTTGCTCAGTGGTTTAGCATCGACCTATGAAGCAGGAGGACACGGTTCGATCCACAGTCAGGGCATATGCCCCGGTTGCAGGCTCAATCCCCAGTGTAGGGCATGCAGGAGGCAGCCAATCAATGATTCTCTCTCATCATTGATGTTTCTATCTCTATATTTCCCTCTCCCTTCTTTGCTGAAATCAGTAAAATTTATATATATATATATATATATATATATATATATATATATATATATATATATTAAAGAATGCAGTTGTTTGCATTTGAGGACACCGTTATTGGTATCTTTACCTACTGAGTGGCAACTGACTAAGTTCTTGGGTAAAATACAACACTGATGAGAATATTTACCAAAGTTTTTATTTTATAATTTAACTGTCATGTTGTAATACTCTACACATACACATAAGCATTTTTCTTTTTCTGTGGAAGCAGACCAGTCTTCCAAAATTGTTAGCTTTAAGTTATCACCCTGGTTGACATGCTGAATTTAGCCTTAAACTCAAGGACATTTTGCTCTGGGTTTGACTGCTTTTGCAATGCTAACTTCCATGGTATTTAGCTAGTCAATCTCTGGCACTGTTTCAGCATGTGTTTCTTCAGGACTAAATTAAGTTGCAGTGAACTCAAAATAAAAGAAAATAAATGAAAGGTAATGAGTTGTTTTTTTGGTTCTGTGGTCATCAAAATCACTATAAAGAGCCAGAAAAGGCTGCTATGAATTATAGAATATTATTGAGGAATAGAATTAAGAGAATTCATCACAAACAATTCTAGTGGCTTGCTATTTAATGATAGCTTATTTATTAGGTATTCTAGTTTTACCTTTGTGTGGGAAATTTTAATTTCCCAAACAAACCAAATAAGAATATAAAAACCTGTATATATATATATATATATTTGTTTGTCTGTATGGTGGGGAGAGGAGGATAGAATTGGGGGAAGAAACCAATCTGTCACTCCCAGAAGTAATATGACATTCCTATTGAAAGAAGGTCAAGGGAGAGTATATAAATAAATATATATTTATTCATAAATCTAAGACAAAAAGATCAAGGGTGAAATATATATATATTACTTTAACTTTGCACATTGCCACAGTCACTAAATTAAAGAAAATGCAAATAGCTAATCCCATAAAGTGAATGCAAGATTGGGCTCCAAGTTACACCTTCTTGCTGAGAAAATGTACAACTACAAAATTCAAGTAATAACAAAATAATGGTAATAATGCCTTCTGCTGAATAGGGTGAAATATGCCATTTCAACCATTTTTAGGGATCCGTTTTGTGTGTTTTTTCTCTTAGTAAACCAATGGAACCACATGCTTCAGAAAGATCTCTTTGACATTCCAGAGGAAAGAGTTTTCAAAACAGAAAAATGCAGATGAAAAGAACAGCAATGTGTGCACCAATATCCATCTGAAACATGGGAAAAGCTTGCTGTTATTAAGTCTAGGCAATAAGGTAGATAAGGATGTCAGGTAATGCATCAAACAAAGTGGAAAAAGAAGAGTGTGTAAAAATAAAAAGTAAACTAACCTTCCTGTCTCCTGGTTTTTCCTGTTATATGTCTTGCTGCTCCTGCACTAAATCATTTTCTTCCACCTAAACATGAAATGCTATACAATTCCTTATTATGCATGCCTAGATCCTCCTATCTTTGACTCTTCGTTCTTCTAAGATCATTCATTTCACTCATACGGCTTCAATGATCATTCATATACACCTAACTTCCACATGTATAACTCCGGCTCAGATACATTTCTTTTGAACTCCAGAAAGTCTCTATCTGCTTCCTGAACATCTCTACTTGGGTAGTTCAAAGGCATTTCAAATTGAACATGTCTAAAACTAAACTCATAATCTTTTTCTAACCTGCTCCTCTAGCAACCCCATCTCAGTAATGACACCATGACCCATACATTTGCACAGTGCAAACCTAAGGCTCATCCTTTCTTTTTTCCTTTTTTTACTGTCTTTTTTCTTTATTTTTAATTTATTGATTTTAGGATTTTAGAGGAAGGGGAGAGAGAGAGAGAGAGAGAGAGAGAGAGAGAGAGAGAGAGAGAGATTTGTTGTTCCATTTAATTATGCATTCATTGGTTACTGCTTATATGTGCCCTAACCAGAGATGGAATCCACAACCTTGGTGTATTAGGACAACACTCTAACAAACTAAGCTACCCAGCCAAGGCTAAAATTTATTTTTCAGTTACAGTTGACACACAATGTTATATTAGTTTCAGATGTACAACATGATGATTATACATTTATGTACTTTATGAAGTGATCACCCCGATAAATCTATTACTCATTTTACACCATACATATTTATCCAGTATTAGCCTATATAATAAAAGCCTAATATGCTAAGTGTCCAGTCATCCCATTGTCAGTTCAACCAATCAAAACATAATATACTAATGATATGCTAAGGCTGCTCAACCACTTGCTATGACGTGTACTGACCACCAAGGAGCAGATGCTTTGACTGGTAGGTTAGCTTGCTTCTGGGATCCAGCAATCAGGACTGAGCTAGATGGGCCAGACACACCCTGGAGCCCTCCTGTGGTCCCTCCCTGGCTGGCCAACCTCCTGGGTCCCTCCCCAGCCTGGATCATGCTCCAGTGGGGTCCCTTAGCCTGACCTGCACCCTCTCGCAATCTGGGATGTCAGAGAGCCAGTTTCAGCCTGATCCCACAGGTCAGGCAGAAGGACCCCATTGGTGCACAGATTCATGCACCAGGCCTCTAGTTAACTATATACTGTACTTTACATCCCTGTTACCATTTTGTAAGCACCAATTTGTACCTCTTAATCCCTCCACTTTTTTCACCCACTCCCCCAACCCTCCTCCCATCCAGTGACCATCAATTTGTGGTTCATTTTTTATTTTGAAATTATTCCAAACTTTTAAAAGGTTGTAAAAAATAGAACACAGAATACCCATATACTCTAAGAAGTTGCTTTTAGCTAACAACAGTCCAGTTATCAAATTTAAGAAGTTTATCACTATCATCTATTTTCAGGGCCCTACTCCTGTTTGTTTTTTAAATTTATTTTTCAGTTACATTCAACAATCAATATTATTTTAGTTTCAGGATTGCGGCATAATGAGTAGACATTTATATACCTTACAAAGTGATATAGCCAATAAATCTAGTACCCATCTGACACCACACATAGTTATTACAACATTATTGATTATATTCCCTATGCTATAGTTTACATCCCTGCAGCTATTTTTATAACTGGCAATTGGTACTTCTTAAACCCTTTCATCCTTGATACTTCAGTCTCATTCATATCAACAAGTCATTAATGGCAGAAGCATAATTTGAACCAATGTATTGACTTCAAGTCTAGTACTACTTCACTATTCCATGGAGTCACAAGGACCCAGAAGAGTCTAATTAGCAAACTTTTTATGAATTTAAATTTATCGGATGTATTTTTTCTATATTTGGTCACCAGTATTTGTTTATAATGCATTCCCAGGGGAAGGGAAAATAGAATTGTGAAAACTGGGCACTATTCCCAGAGAACTAATTTAAAAATGTTAAAAGTTTCTAATTACTTCTCGCTTTGAAACTAGATTTTTTTTTCTTTATTATGATGTTAAAGGATGTTGAGTGAGACTTTTCCTGTTACTCCAGAATGACAACTTGGAGCGTAGAGCTGAGGTCAAAGAGGCACTAGGTACTCTGTCTTTTTTTTTAATGTATTTTTATTGATTTCAGGGAGGAAGGGAAAGGGAGAAAGAGAAAGAGAAAGAGAAACATCAATGATGAGATAGAATCATTGATTGGCTGCCTTCTGCACACTCCCCACTGGGGAATCAAGCCTGCAACCAGGGCAAGTGTCCCTGACTGGAATTGAACCCGGGACCCTCCAGTTCACAGGCCAATGCTCTATCCACTGAGCCAAACAAGCCTGTCTTCTTAAGATGCCTGCAAGGATTGTGGCCAGACACCTCCTTATGGGTTCACTAAACTTATCAAGTGGTAGCATGTCTTGTTCTGATACCTCCAACCATCATCCCCAAATCTTTTCTATCCTTAGCTTCCCAGAATGTTTAAGAGATCTGAAGAAGAAAAAGCAAAGGAATCAAAGTCAAGAACAGTTGTTGCAAAGATGATTGGGCTTATGTTCAGGCATCAGCTAACCAGAATAAACTCTGGCCTTGGTGTGGAATCAGGATCCTGGGGGCTACCTGCTAGGCCAGATGGTGTCCCTATGTTTTCTAGATTATGTCGGATATTGGGTTGGAGGCTGAGCTGGCCTCTGCAGAGGAGCACTAGTGAGGCAGTGGATGAGGGAGCTGATATCTGATATTTGACAATGAATAAAGAAGTATTTTAATATTTCAGCAGTGTTTCTCAAAGGTAGGGGGAGGGTACTGGCATTGGGAATATTACTAATCTCCTGGGACTGTTCATGCCTTGACTTCATTGTTCTTGACTCTAATCCCTTTGCATATTACACTTAATACTTCTGTTCCCTGGATACTGCGTGCTGTCTGTTACCTTGACAACTAATAATGCATTCACACATTCTTAAGATTTCCTGGGTAGTAGAAAAGTACTGTACTGTACAGGTTGAGAACCATTTCCTCATCCATCACACGAGAGAACTATGTAAATAAACAAATCCACTGAACTCCTGAAAACTAAAACATAGGCCCACAGGGGAGCTAGTGATTAGAATCTTGACAGCCAGTAGGAGATAACAGAGAAGCAGCAATAACCAATAACAAAAAGGGAATATAATCACAATCACAAGAAGTAAGCAGATATGATAATGTGTCCATTTCCCACCACCACCTGTCTACCTAAACACACTGGAAAAGTTAGGCTTTGAAAGAGGAAAGTATCTCTTTCAGACCCTTTCATGCCAACCCTAAATTATCAGGATCCAAGATTCAGTTTATGTTGAAAGGGGAGGAAAGGGAAATGCAAGTTAAATAAAGGTTGAGATTGAAACTGTAAACTGGACTCTGAGTTTTAATAACCCAAAGAGCCCAGAAACTTATGAAATTTGTCCAAGACTTTATTAAAGGACAGAAAAGAGAGATTCGATAGAATGTAGTTGAAGACAGTAACTGGGGGAAAATCCATTTCATGTTTATATCCCACTGAGTCTAGACTCTATAAAAATCTGATTGCAATGCATCTTCATCATTTCATGTGTTCCCCTAATTTTGTTATTTTCCTTCATACGTGAATACACAGTTATTGTGTTGAAGTTTGATTGAAGTTAAAGGTTTATTGATAACTTTTGAGAGGGAACCATTTTTCTTTTCTCTCAATTATATGAAGTTTATGAGACTTGTGCATCGGTATATTCGATTTTCTATTTTCCTCTAATTTTATTAGATAATAAGGACAAAATAAAATAAGTATAAAACATTCAACTAGTGGTACAATAACCCTGATGTTCACTAAGACTTGCAACATTACTCAAAAGGAACTGATGACTGGCTGGAAACACCACCATGCAACAACTCAAAATAAATAGCACAACACTCATTTCTTTTATAACAACTTAAAATTTGATATATGACAGCTTAGGGATTTAAGAGTATTTGAGTTAGACAAGAGTTGAGCTCTGACATGTGAAGGTCATGTACTGTTATTAGTGCACCTGCTGATATGCCATGAGGGGATAGAACAAGGGCCCCGCCTACTCTGCTTTCTCTACCATCTTCACACAATTAGCCTAGTGGAGAAAATCCACATAAAGGCCTTTATTTTTATAAATTAATATTTGGATTCCTTGTTTTACAATCTCTACCCTTCAATGAGATGACAGATTTACCAGTCACTTAAATGTTAAAGCTTTTAGCATTTAACTTTTTGGCAAATAGACCCCATTATGGCTCTGATTGAACTATAGACCTTCTCCTCAAAAGAATGACTATACATACAATTTTGAATACCATTGCAATTCATGGACCAGCTCCAAAGTTAGATTATTCAATGACCCCATGTAGGACAGATTGTATTCTACAAAGATGGAAGCGTTGATATTTATCCTATATCGCCGTCTCTTCTTACAATGCAAGCTTGATGGCCTGCCACTGAGAAATTGAGGCTATGCTCCCTCTTATTAAATCTGGGCATACAGCTGCAATGGCTTTAATGAAGCAAAAGATGAATTTTGACCTCTACTTCATGCCATATACAAAATTAAAACAAATCAAAGACCTAAATATAGTAGCCAAAACTATAAAACATTTAGAAGAAAACATGGTTGTAAATATTTGTGCCCTTGGGTTAAGTAAGCAATGTTTTCTTAACAACTTAAGCACAAGCAACCAAGGAAAAAAAATACATAAATGGGGATTCATCAAAAATTAAAACATTTTGTGCTTTAAAGGACACAATCAAGAAATTGAAATGACTGCCCAAATAATGGGAGAAAAAATATGGCAAATAATGTATCTTATAAGGTACTAACATCTAGAGTATATAAAATATTCTTACAACTTAATAATAAAAAGACAAATAGCCCAATTTTTTTGAAATGAGCCAAGGATTTGAATACATATTTCTCCAAAGATTATATACCAATGACCAATAAGCACAAGAAAAAAATTCAACATAAATTGCCATCAGGACAATGCAAATCAAAACCACTGTATCATACCACTTCCTACCCACTAGGATGACCAATATCAACAGTACAGATAATAATAAGTATTGGTGAGGATGTAGAGAAATTGGAGTCCTTGTGCATTGCTGGTGAGAATGTAAAATGATAAAGCTGCTTTGGAAAACAGTTTGTAAGAGAAAAATAAACAAAATAAACTCAATAAAGTAGATGTAAAAATATAATAAAATTAAGAGCAGAAATAAGTGAAATAGAAAAATGTTATAGAGAAGATCAACACAATCAGGAGTTTGTTTTTAGAAAATAAACAATAAAATTGACAAATTTATGGACACATTGATTTTAAAAAGAAGTCATTAATAACAGCTATCAGTTACGAGAAGGGGACAAATTCTATAGATAAAGTGATATTTTGATTAATTGTATGCCAATATCTTTTTGAAAGGTAAACAAATGGAAAAAAATTCTTAGAAAAGTACAAAAACCATATGGGCTAAAAAATTGAAAATTTGAATATTCCTGAAATAATCAAAGGTATTGAATTATCAGCCTACTAACAATAAAGACAGAAAAACTCCAATCTTTCACAAGCTCTTCTAGAAAATAGAAACATAGTAAAAGGAACACATTCCAACTCTTTTTTATGTGCCTAGTGTACTATAGATACCAAATTCTAATAAGGAAAGGAGAAACAAAAAAATTCAATTTTATTCATTAACATAATACAGAAATCATAAGCAAAATATTAGCAAAATGAATAAAGCAATATACAGAAAGGATAATACATCATATCAAAGTTGCATTTATTACAGAAATGCAAGGTTGCTCCGTCATTAGAAATTCAAAACCAACAGATAAAAAATGGAGTTAGGATCCTTTTTGTAGATTAAGAAAAAATTTTGATAAAGTTCAACATCCACTCATGATTTTAAAATAAATAAATAAACTCAGCAAATTAGGAATACAAGAAAATCCCCTTAGTCTGCAAAAGGATGTTCAAACAATGAAAATAAACATATACTTATTGGCGAAATGAACCTCCCTGAGAAGAGGACTAAGACAAGAACACCTGCTAATATCACTTATATTCAACACTAGAGGCCCAGTGCATGGATTTGTACACTGGTGGGGTCCCTTGGCCTGGCCTGTGGGGATCGGGCTGAAACCAGCTCTGACATCCGCTGAGGGGTCCCGGATTGTGAGAGGGCACTTCTCAGGTGACACACCCCAGAATCAGGCTCCCTCCTCTCTGGTTCCAGGTGCATCACCCAAGAGCCGCAGCTGCCAAGTCACCACAGCTCCTGTGTTGAGCATCTGCCCCCTGGTGGTCAGTGTGTGTCATAGCTATTGGTCGGAAGTCAAATGATAGGACAATCGCTTAGGCTATATATATATATATTGTATTGGGTGTTCTAAACAGTGCAGAAAGCAATTTAAAAAAAAGATTTAAAGGATGAGAGAAGTGTAGAAAAGGAACAAATTTGTTACACCTTTGTGTTTAGATAATCTTAATGTATCTACATAAAACATTATTAGAATTAATAAGAGTAGTGCAAGGTTGTGGGAAAAATCAATATTAAAAAATTAATTGTATCCTTCTCTCTTCCCTTCTCCTCTTCTTCCTATAGGCACAGAGCAGCATACTGCACAGGCTGCAGCCACACAAAGTTAATGAATCATTTCACAAACCAAATGGAAGGTAAAGAAAATAAGACATGTCATACACTATTCCATTTAAATAAAGTGCAATAGCTGGCAAAACTAAACTATACATTTAGGAGTGCAAACACAGAAAGTCAGACCTTAAAGAAAAACCAAAATATCATATCTACGTATTTATGCATTTTTCTAAATTATATATATATATATATATATATATATATATATATATATATATAATCAAAACAGTGTACCAATGATAAAGAAACACTTTCATATTTAGCTCTGTATATTTCCATGTTGTTTAAATCTATTACAGAGAAAACACACAGTTTTCATGTACCACATATGTAATTTACTTTTAAATATTAATACAGGTTGTTTAAACTGAAAAAATACCTAAAAACTATTTGTATAAATTTTAAGTGGAAAAGAGGGTTTTAGAATGAGAGGACATGTACATGTACTAGTATAGAGGCAAAACAAACAAAAAACTGAAACGTATGAGGGCTTTCAGGTAGTTTGATGTAGCTAAGGCAAAAGATACATTTGTGGAAATGAGTCTGAGCTCTCTAGAATCTAATCTCTGAAGAGCCGGGGCTGTAACCATTTAAATGTAGTTTGAAGTCTCACACTGAATCACATGGCAGTATTCTTTTTACTTTGACCCTGGTGCACAGACCATGACCCAAACGCCATCTGAACTGGTAATAAATTCCACAATTATTAGCAATTCTAACTACAGAGAACCAAAATTTGATGAGGCCAAGAGGAATGGTTTGCCCTTTAACCAGAAGCTATACATTCAAGTCACCTTCAAGGCAATTTTCTGGAGCAAACCACTGCCCATGCATTTATGTGTGGTTAATGAGTAGTAAAAAGCCCTTCTGAATGTTCAGAGATCCTTTTCATATGCGCACAATTAGGATAAAAATGGAATGTGCAGATTAACTTTGAATGACATTTTTCTGTTATCTTTTTTCTATCACATCATTCATGAAAATCAAAGGTCTCTTTGTCATAATATGGTCTAATTTGCTTAATACCAGAATTTATAAACTTGATTTTTCCCCCTTCCAAAAATTTGCCATGGTTTCTGGGCTCTTGAATAATATTAAAAAGTGTTAACTCAACAAATTGCATATATAAATAGCATTCAGAGCTGGAGACTGGTAAGGAAATTTCAGTTCAGAGGAGGGAGTATGAAAGGTAAATGGTAAATGTTTAATGTGGTGATTGAACTTTAAAAGATATTTGTTTCCTGCGGGTAAAGGCAGTGGACAAAGTTTCTAGATAGTTTTAGTTTTAAGTCAGCAGGCAAATTAATGTAGATGTGAATACAGTATCTAAAAACATCTTGCTGAGGAAAAATATGGAAGCACACAAGTGGTAAGTTTGTAGATGATAACTTATAAGAACTATAATATCAAATCTTCCATTCTCCCTAGATGAGCAGTCTGTATGGTGGTGAAGAGGAAAGCTCTGCAAACAGAGTACCTGCATTTAAATCCCAGGGGTATCATCTTGAACAAATTAGTCCATGCCTTTCTGCTTCAGTGTCTTCATCTGTAAAATGGGCAGGCTTAATAACTGTTCCTGCCTTACAGGGCTCAGAAGAGGTTTGAAGAAAACATATAGTATATTTCAAATGGTGCCTGGCATGTTGTGGTTTCTTGCTCATTGTAAGTTAGTATCATTAGTGCTTGAACTTATTATATATAAAATGAAATAAATTTTAAGTCATAAAATGATAGTTATTTTTTTAAATGTATTTTTATTAATTTCAGCGAGAGAGGGAGAGAGAGATAGAAACATCAATAATGAGCGAGAATCATTGATCGACTGCCTCCTGCAAGCCCCCCACCGGGGATCAAGCCTGCAACCTGGAGATGTACCCTTGACCGGAATCGAACCCTGGACCCTTCAGTCTGCAGACTGACACTCTACCATTGAACCAAACCGGCTAGGGCTAGAGTTATTTTTTTTAAATGGTTCCATATGTAGTTTAGTTAATTTGGTGTTTAATGATTTGTTTCTGTAACTTTCTGCTCTGCATCTGCCCTTTCCACTGCTTGCCAGCCCACCCCCACTGAAGCCATGGATTTCATATAAAAAGCTTCATGAATACCTCATGGAACTCCTGTCAACCTTTGGCCTCATTTTTCCTTCTCTACTCTTTGAACCACTGCATGTTGTCATTGACTGTGGAGCTGGCCTGCAAACTTCTAGGAAACTGCCTTTGCTTTGAGCATTCTCTCAGCAACCTGTGCCTCAAAAGAAGGCTACAGTGCCCTAATCCACAATCCTGCCTAGGCTTCTGAGTGGACAACACTGCCAGTCAGACCCACAACCTCACTTGTCCCCATTCCTCTACCCCCAACAGTTCCAAAAGATAAATATTGAACAATGTCTGCAATGACTTCAAACTTTAAAACCACTCTTCTAGAACGGAGGTCCTCAAACCGTGTCCTTAGGTCAAAATCCAGCCTTTTGCCTGTTTTTATATGGCCCTTGAGGTTAGAATGGTATTTACATTTCCCAAAGGCTTATAAAGGAAGGGAGAGGATGAGGTACAGGAGAAGAAAGAAGAGGAAAAGGAGGAGAAGAAAGAAAAACAAAGAAGAAAAAGAATATGCAACCGACATATGGCCCACAAAGCCTAAAATGTTTATTATCTGGCCCTTTCCAGAAAAGGATTCTTTACCCCTGTTCTGAAATACAAATTTTATCCTTTTAATCCCGTTCTAAAAGTCCTCCCATGACTCCTCATCACTCTCTGAATAAAGTCTTCACTCCATTATATCATGTGGAGGCCAAGTGGCCTTGCTTGCCACTTGGCCTCCACATACACTCTCTATTCAAGAAACCCTGAACTATTAGAACTTTCTGAACACTACATAGGCTGTCATTCTTTTGTGCCTTTATTTATTTATTTTTTAGTAAGATGATCATGTGTTTTCTTAAATATATTTTTATTATTTTCAGAGAGGAAGGGAGAGGGAGAGAGAGATAGAAACATCAATAATGAGAGAGAATCATGGATTAGCTGCATCCTGTACGTCCCCTACTGGGGATTCAGCCCACAATCCGGGCATGTGCCCTGATCGGGAACTGAACCCTGACCTGGTTCATAGGTTGATGCTCAACCACTGAGCCACATTGCCAGGCTCTTCTGTGACTTTATAAACACCCTCTCCTCTCCCTCAAATGCCCTTCTCCTTCCACCCACATGGAAAACTCTTTCTTGAGGATTCAGCTAAATTGTCACCTCCTCTCTGAAGCCTTCCCTGACTCACCCAAGCAAAATGAAGGTGTCCTCCTCTGCAATGACACTTAGTTATGCCCTCTACTACTACACTTAATGTATTGCTGTCTGAGCCACCACTCTCAGTTCGGGACCAAAATCTTTCTCATTGCCTTCTGGCTGAACAAATCATAGGTGCTGAAGTGGGAATTTCAGGTCTAAAAGACAAGTTAAGAAAATCAAGATAAAAACCAAAATGACTAAAGCAGTTTCTATTAAAGTTGCATGAGACAGGGAGGAGATAGAAGTCAGGTAACCATGGAAACAATGGACATAAACACATGGGGGAAAATGTGTGTGTTGAGGGGTCTGATTTGTCACAACCAGTGATACCAGGCTAGAGAGAAATCTGCAGAACTAACATATTTTTTTAATTTGAAAATTAATAAAGCTCTGCGGTTTACTTCAGTGTAGCCCAAATTGAAATGTAAAGCAATCTTCTCCTCTGTGACTCATTTATTCATCCACTCATCCAATATTTAGTGAGTGTCTACTATGCTCCAGACCCTAAACAAGGTGTTGAGGATTATAGAGAAGAAATAACTCACACCCTTTCTTGCACTTACATAGTTCAGAATCTACTCGTGGCCTTATGTTGAGCCAGCGGTTCTCAACCTGTGAGTCGCGGCCCCATTGGCGGTCGAACGACCTTTTCACAGGGGTCGCCTGAGACCATCGGAAAACACATATATAATTACATATTGTTTTTGTGATTAATCACTATGCTTTAATTACGTTAAATTTGTAACAATAAAATCAGGGGTCACCACAACACGAGGAACTGTATTAAAGGGTCATGGCATTAGGAAGGTTGAGAACCACTGTGTTAAGCCAATGACCTCTAAAGAACTCATAGCTATCTGGAACAATATTGGTCTTATTAATTCTTCTAACAGTTGGTAGGGATCCCCCTAAATATACCACAGATTTAATTTCCTTTTATGTGGCAAGGACTGGTGATGTGGATAGGGGCTGCTTACAACTGAGTCACCATTTCTGCTCTCGAAGCTCCAGCATGGGGGTTGGCAAACTTTTTCTGTAAAGGACCAGATAGTAAATATGTTAAGCTTTGCAGGCTAAGGAGTAAAGCATGGTCATTATGTAACCATTTAAAATATCAAAACCATCCTAGCTTGTGAGCCATACAAAAACAGGGCAGGTTTTGGTCCATAATTTCCCAACACCTGTTCTAGCAAAAACATCTGTGGATGGGTGTGGGGGAAGGCAAAATTGCTCAAGGCCAGGTAGTTAACTAAAGCTCTAGTTGTAAGGTGGAGAGCAAAATAGTCATAGTCCTTGCCTTCACAGAGTTAACAGACTAGGCAAACTCCTAGCACATAAAGGAGGTCCTTGTACCAAGTAGCAACTGAAGCCCCTTGAGGGTATATATTTAATCCCATTTTCCCCGAATGTCACAAATAGAGCAGCTCTTTGAAACCATCTTACACTTAACCCCATTGTGCTAAAATGAACTGTTTCATGCCTGCATATCCAATAGAGGAAAACCTCCCATGAGCCAAAGAGCTTGTTTTATTTATCTTTATATTATTAGTGCCTAGCCCTGCCTGCCCCAGTACATATTATGCACTTAATAAATGCTTGTCAGGATGAATTAAATTGAACTGCTTTATATCATGTTATTTGGTGCCTTTTTAGGTGGCCACTTTTCCTGTGCTAGTTTTACCGGTGTTATAAGAAAGACTCAGAATTCAAAGCCTTCACGTTTGACAATGGAAGGGAGAGTATTTTCAATGCAGTTCACATCCTCATCAGGTCTAAAAAAAATCTTTGCAACATCTTATATTTTCAGCTGGGGTTTGCAGCAAACTATTGTTTTCCTTTTCTCCAAGAAAAACTCTACCTAACCACAATTTTCTTGTTGGTTTCACCAGGAGGCTGTTTGTTTTCACACCCCTCTTGTGAGATCGATGATGTCTTACATCTTTTTTATTCTTTATTATTTCAAAAAAGGAAGGGGCAGCTTTTTCTCATGTTGGCTGTTCTGTCTTTGTACCCTGTGGGTAAAACTGAATACACTTAGAATGGCTACTAAAATGCCCATTTGGATGGCTGAAGTTGACACTTGTCTTCTATTTCAGCAGGTCTGAAGCTCAACATATGTCCCTGTCAGCATGAAAAATGAAACATTTTTCAATAGCATACTCAATTTTTACCAGTATAAAAGGAATGCAGTTTATAATAGAAAATGTGGAAATAATAGAAAAATGGGAAATAGGAGAGGATCCCCACCACCTAAATACATCTATTGTAACCTTTTTATTCAAGTTTAAGCTTTATATGCCTCTGTTTCTTCACCTATAAAACAGAGTAACAGTAACTTACTGAAGGATAGCAGAATATGCCACCCCAAAATATGCCACTTTGACATATTGATTCTTTTTAACTGTAGGTACTTGAAAACAGCAAATGCAGTGGGAGGTTTTCTCGGAACTTCCCTGATCTGCCCAAACACAGATCCTCCAAAAGGAACCCAATTGTCAAAGACCCTTCTCCCTGGGAGTTTCATCAACCAGGGAAGATTGATTCTTATCACAGGAGAAGAGACTAGAAGTCAACACTTTGTCAGACAAACTTTGTCACAAACCATCATACATCTCATCTGTTCTTCTAAGGTCCTAGTCAACTTTCCTAAAAATCATTTACACCTCCCTGAAAGAGCTATACTGTCCCTCCCCTTTCCTTATTAAGATGGTATTAATCCTGGATTCTAAAGACATCTCTTTTAGTTATTCCTTTTTCTAGGGTGTCTGCCATGTACACATGAGGTATACATACTAATAAACTCCTGTGTTTTTTTTTCTCTGCTAATCTGTTTTTCTATTACAGGGAATATCAGCCAAGATCACAGAAGGGTAGAGGGACATTTATCACACTAATTTACAGTGTGGTGATGAGTATTAAAATAATTAATATATGTATAATGCCTAGAAGAGATTCTCTCATTTAGTATATGCTCAACAAATGTTAGACAAATACTGTCCATCATACTGAATAGTATATTTAAGCATCTTAAGTTGTTTACTTATCATTATAATATGCACTGTCTATGTAGTTAAATATTTTAGTTACCAAAATTATGACTCAATGCCTCCTACATTTTATTACTATTGGTAATGGTATAGGATATTTTATATGAAAGAACCCCCAATTCTTACACATTTTATAAAATAACATAAAATTGGTCTACAAATTCCATGAGGATTAACATTACTTGAAATTTTAACTGATCCCATCCAATCACAGTTGCCAAACTAGCCTAGAAAATTCATTTATGAAATATTGACAGCCAGCATCCAGGTTTTCAATTATACCTACATGACTCTAAAACCAATTACAGATAAAGCATGCTTAGAAATTGTCAAATTGTCTAAAGAAATCTTTATTTGAGCTAAGTTTCAAGTAGGCAATCAAATATTTGAATATTTATGGAAACTGAATCTCAATATTCAACTTTATAGTAGTCCATCACAGTTGCTATGGTAATGTCATAATTATTTGCATTGTTGACATAATATTCTTTTATTTCCTTAAATTTCAAAAGGTTTACAATTATTGTTCATCACTTATTAACTTCCTTAATGATGGCATTTTTAAAAAGTATGCTGTTTGTACCCACCCTTCTACTTACTTTTCCATTTCAAGGATACCTTACTGAATGGGTAAAGTAGCCAGTGGAGAAAAGTTATGTATTAAAATTGTATCTTTTAATGCAAAATATAATAGATGGGAACCACATGAATGAAGAGAATTAAGCAATGACACCAAAATCCCAGGTGATAAATTATCAATTGACCTGACATATCTGTTCTCACAAGAAATACAAATACTAGCATACATGAAAAGTAAGTTTAACTTGGCTAAGGAGTTTTAAAATGCAAAATTCAACACTAATGAGATGCAAAGTGTTATATATTAAATAAGTAAAATAATAAATCCCAATACTGGAGAGACTATGAGAAGAGATAAGCTTATTTATGGCTAGTACCACTAGATTTTAATGCAGCCCTTTCAGTGGATAATTTAGTGATGCATACCAAGACATAACATAATCATACCCTTTGCCCAACAATTCAACAGAAAAAAATTTACTCTAAGTAACTAATAAAAGCAAGAAAGTAATATGTGTGTGTTACTAAAATGTCTATGATAACCTTATTATAAATAACAACTCAAATGATCAGTGAACTGTTGTCTATTGCAAGAATTGTATTGATATAAGAGCATATTAAATAGCTATCATAAAGTATATATCTGAGGAAAAATAACTTGAAGTTAATATTTTCTGAAGCACAGTAGGACACAAAATTGCACTATAGTGGGCCCTTTACATTTTTGTTGAATCAGGTCTAAGACTTAAAATATTCCAACTTTGCAACCCATTATCCTATATAATAAAGAGGTAATATGCAAATTCACCATCACTCCCTCGCACAAGATGGCCGCCCCCATGTGGTCAAAGATGGCCGCCACAAGATGGCTGGCAGGGAACGGCAGTTGTGGGCAACCAGGCCTGCAGGGGAGGGCAGTTGGGGGTGACCAGGCTTGCAGGAGAGGGCAGTTGTGGGCAACCAGGCCTGCAGGGGAGGGCAGTTGTGGGCAACCAGGCCAGCAGGGGAGGGTAGTTGGGGGGACCAGGTCTGAAGAGGAGGGCAGTTAGGGGTGACTGGGCCAGCAGGGGAGGGTAGTTGTGGGCAATCAGGCTAGCAGGGGAGCAGTTAGGGGGTGATCAGGCAGGCAGGCAGAAGCAGATAAGGGCAATCAGGCAGGCAGGCAGGTGAGCGGTTGGGAGCCAGCAGTCTCAGATTGCGAGAGGGATTGAGCCTAAACCGGCAGTCAGACATCCCCCGAGAGGTCCCAGATTGGAGAGGGTGCAGGCTGGGCTGAGGGACACCCCCCCCATGCACAAATTTCATTCACTGGGCCTCTAGTAGTAAATAATTCCCTCTTAAAATTCAGTAAAGAAAAACTAAAACATCCAATTGGAAATTAAATATATTTTTCAAATTTTTCTGAGTTGTTACTGGAGTACTTGGTGAGTAGTTTGCTGAATTACTTTTTCTTGTTCTCATATTGAATATTTAGTGAACCTATTTATGCTCTGAGTTCCAATTGCTACTGAATTCCACATACTATTACATATTTTGCTCTAATTTTCTATTTTTGGACTAATGAACATGACTTTATTGGACTCTACATTTCCATCTAGCATTTGGCTTTCTTTTATAGCCTTTTGTCCCCACAAAGAAATTTTATTTTCACCACTTTTTGAGAGTTGCTATATAAGTAGCAATGAGTAGGGAACCAGCAGGCTGAGTGGAGAGACTGGGCAGCCACCTGGGCTTGATCACTAAATGACTTGCTTTGGTTCATCATCCTCAGGGTGTGCTTGTGTCAAATGCAGACTTCTGCTGCAAAATCCCCTTCACTAGATGTGATGAACAAAAAATTTGCCATTCCTAAAATAAGCCAAGAATTTTTTCTCTAGTAATGTTTCTTTCTACATAACTGCTTTCTCTGCTGGGCTATTCTCACCCCCACCCTTCACATAAAATTGCTAGTCACCTATTAATTCAAAGTGAAGCATGACTTTTTTTTTTTAATGAAACCTTCTCTGACACCTCCAGGATTGGCTAATCCTGGTGTCACTCCCGTGTTACTGAGAATGAAGTATGAACACAGTCAAGTCCTCAACTGTGCTTGCTTGTGAGAGCTTTGAATGGTCTAAACTATGAACTGTTATGACAGAACAAAACTAGGGAGCTATTTGCAGTTTCAGTTGAAGTTAAAAGAGACACTTCATTCACTCTGATGAGTATCAAAATAATTACTATGTGTATAATGCTTAGAAGAGATTCTCAAACATAGTAGGTACTCAACAAATGTTAGACAACCCTTTCTAGTATTGCAGGTTTCAGAGAAAAGGACCACAAATCCTGAAGTACCCAAACTAGAGATATGGAGAGCCATGGCATTTTGGAGCCATCCCTGGTGTTGGTGAGCAATGGTTAAGAACTCTCCAAGATCCGTAATTAAGGAAGCCCCAATAAGATATGGACATTGCAACACAAACCAGGACTCATGAGACAGAAGGACTTATTTAGAAAGAATGAGAACTCTTTTCCCCTCCATCATACTGGAAACCAAGATCAGAAAATCTTTAGTCTCTGCAGAGATTATTATAGATAATTACGTAGACATAAATTTCTCATTCCAGAGTGTGGGCACAGATATTCTCAATAGACCTTCTTGTCAATCTCATGAAGCCCTCAAGTTAAAGAATGCCTTAAATTATTATTATAAATAAACTAGAGGTCCAATGCATGAAATTCGTGTGGGAGCGGGGGAGTGGGTCCCTCAGCCTGGCCTGTGCCCTCTCACAATCCGGGATCTCTCAGGGAATGTCTGACCCATTGCTCCGAACCACCTGCCTGCTCCCTCTTTACCACTTGGGTCACTGCTCCTTAGTACTGCTGTGGAAGCGGGAGAGGCTCCCGCCACTGCCAATGCGCTCACCAGCCATGAGCCCAACTTCTGGCTGAGTGGCGCTCCCACTGTGGGAGTACACTGATCACCAGGAGGCAGCTCCTGCATTGAGCATCTGCCCACTGTTGGTCAGTACACGTAATAGCGACCGGTCATTCTGTTCATCCAGTCGTTTCGTTGTAATGGTCGCTGGGCTTTTATATATATAGATATCTGGGTTGAAGGGACCCTACTGATTACAATCAAGAATCTGTTACCAGAGAGCCTTAAACTATGCAAATGACCCCATATACACAAGAAACACACACACACACACACACACACACATGTCCTGACAATTACAGACAATAAAAGCCTATGTAGGTGAGGCTTATTTATCTCTGGTTGTATTACATAGTTCTCCTTGTTCATTTATATTTCTTAGCAATATCTTGTGCTGTTCTCTATCTGGGCACTTCTCAGACTCAATGATAACAAGTTCTGTATACATTGATTGACACATCTATTTCCCCTTTAAAATACGAGTATTTTATGTCAGAAAAATATTGTTTGACTCCTTTAACTCTAGGAGAATCATCAGGTAGGAATACATCTATCTAGAGCAGTGGTTCTCAACCTTCTGGCCCTTTAAATACAGTTCCTCATGTTGTGACTCAACCATAAAATTATTTTCATTGCTACTTCATAACTGTAATGTTGCTACTGTTATGAATCGTAATGTAAATATCTGATATGCAGGATGGTCTTAGGCGATCCCTGTGAAAGGGTGGTTCTACCGCCAAACGGGTCGCAACCCACAGGTTGAGAACCACTGATCTAGAGTTTCACCTTCCTCTGGGGTCCTCTAAAGGACCACATCGATCCAAGGTTGGTCCCATAAGTAACTTGCTCTCCCCTTCTTGTAAAACTACAGTCCACCTGTGGAAATAAAACTTTTTTTCTTCAGTGCCTACCTGTAGAGTTGACAAAGGCTAATGTTTAAAGGAGAAATTTACCAAATACTACAGAAGAACAAAAGAGAATTAAGTTCAGGGAATTAAGTTTAGAAAATACTAATAGCATCAGATATCTGAAGCTATACAGCCTTAATTATTTTTTTAGGACTCAACAAAATTTCAATTTTAAGCTCTCATTTCCTTTGCCTTAAATAAACCATCTTAGGAAGGTTGGGGTTTCCCTTCCTGCCATGGGGTTGCAGGGAGTGCTGACTTCTGACCAAGATATTATAGACCAGAGGGTGACTCTGGTCCTTGATGACATCTGTCTATGCAGATAACCCTTGAGACATTTATGATCTCATGTGACCCTTGGTCACTGTATAGGTATGCTGACCACCCTCATTCCATTGGGTTGGCCCCTTGAGGTCTGTCAATAATGCACTGTACTTGCATGCCATTCTTTGACACACAGGACCCTCTCTGCTACCTCCCTGCAACTCAAAGGTGGACACATCTCTTCAAGGCTGTCACTGAGACCATATGTGTCTAGACCAGTGATTCCCAACATGGGGCACATGCCCCACCGGGGGACAATTTTATTTTTAAGGGGGAGCAATACAGGAATGAGTTATTATTAACAGTGAATTTTTTGCATTTCTTATGGTTCTAGGGGCCTCATATACAATATATAAATACTAGGAGCTCAGTGCATGAATTTGTGCACCTTTAAAGGAACTGTGGGCCACAAGACTGAGGTGGGCACAGGGGCAGTTCTCAGCCCATCCTCCATGCCCCCTCCCACTGAAGCTCCTGGTCCCCTGTCTGCCAGCAGCCCCGCTCCCAATGCTGCTTCTCCCACATGCTGACAGTGCAGGCCCTGCTTGCACTGGCTGACAGCACAAAGCAGTTGGGGTCGGCGCCAGCAGCCGGTGCAAGCAGGGCTGATGCTGTCAATGGGTGTGAATGGCTGCTGCTGCTCTGATCACCCCTCAGGAGCAGGGGGAGGTGGAGAAGCTCTCAGGGGCAATTGGGCTTACAGTAGCTGCTCACAACCCCTGATGGCGCCAAGGGATCAGGACTGGCACCAGGCCCCAGCAGTGGGTGCAAGCACCTGGCAGGATCATAGTGTGCAGAAGCAAAGAATTTTCAGTAACCACCAGAGGCTCACTTGATGACAGCAACTGATGCCCTGTCTTGGTCTGGTGCCCCCACTCACCTGCTCCACCATCCCGCCATGGTCAACGCCCACCATGTTCCGCATATGGCCCCTGGTGGTCAGAGCACATCATTGCAACCAATTGTTCAATTGTTCCGGCTGTTCCACCTTTTGATCTATTTGCATATTAGCCTTTTATTATATAGGATATATAGTGACATATTTATGCATTTAAGTTCTCTATTATATGTTTTGAAACTTGATTTGCTATTTTTTCATATCACTTCATATTATTTTTTTTTAGCAATTTCTTAGTGATTTCTTCCTTAGTACTTCAACTGTCTTTTAGTTCTTTTATTTTTTTTCTTTCATAGATGCCATGTTCTTTGAAAGCTTGTTTAGACCAAGTGAATGGGCTTTTAGGCTTCCTCCACATGAATAAGAGTTTACTTTTTGAATAATAAGAATTATATGTCACGGGGGGGGGGGGTTGGGCATCAGGTTTTTAGAAATGCTTAGGTGGGGCATGGCCAAAAAAAGGTTGGGAACCACTGGGCTAGACATACCACGCAAACATTCATTCTCTTGGATTTGGCACCTCCCCAGGGTTCTACTTAGGAAGAGTATTGACACCCTTGTGCTGGGATCTGCAGATGCCTTACTCCTCTCTAGCCATGGAGATCTATTTTAGCCTCCAGAAACAAATATATTTCCTCAACTTCCCACCCCACCCTCACTCATACAATGTTGATATATATATATATATATATATATATATATATATATATATATATATATATATATATATATATATATAATTTTCTATGCCAGTAGTCTTATCCATTCCCTAAGAGCATACATTTTTTGAAACCAAAGCTATGAATACTACATTCTCAGCTTTGTGCCTTGTCAGATGGTTCTCCTGAATGCTGAACCCAAAAGGGCTTAGCTACCTGGATTTGGGTTTGAAGGTACAAGGAAAAATAAACCATTGAGAGGGAATATGATGGTTCATATTCTCTTGCCACATCTCCAAAATCTCCTACAGTCCCAGGGGGAATTTTACAACCTTATAAGCATTGGGTTGGCCTTTCTTCCATTTTACGTGATGTCAGATGAAAAGTTAAATACTCTAAAGAAATTATTTTTTTGGTAACGCTGCTGTAAATTCTTTTGTACAATGATTTTTTTGGGTGGGGAGAATAATTACCTTTTAATTTTTCTTAATATTTGATGGTTTTCTTAAAATGAAACATATCTTTACCTTTATTTAGTTTGATACTTGGGTAATAGTGTGTAAACTTCTCATTGATAGTCAAGGTTACACATTATAATTGAAAAAAATATAATTTTACCTCCATCTTACAAGACCAGCTCATTAGTGAAATTAATGCCTTCAGTTAATTTTAAATAATTGTACTCAACTATCTTTAATTAATTATAAATTAATTTTACCTGTGAGCTATCCACTAAGATACATGTCTACCCTAAAGCTCTTAAGGACTTTGTCACATATTCATAACTATCAAATCTATTAGCATGTAAGTTTTCATTGATTGAATTCATGATACAATCGACTATCATTATCTTTTTGTTAGATATGTAAGACTTGATATAATTTTCTCTTTAGGATACATTTTTTATTATACATTTTCATTGCATATTTCATCAGCAAAACGCATGCCACCTGGTGGCTGAAAATAATATATAACAACAGATTTCTAAAATTGTGGTAAAATCAAAGGTTAAATATCACTTTGAATGTGTTTCTAAATCAGTAGTGAACATGTATTTTGTGGCAGGACACACCACAGTGGGAAATATTACAGGTTCAAAACTAGACATTCAACAGGGGCTGTGTCAAATGGAGACATATTTGCAGTACTCCATTTTCATTATTTTTTTATCTCTTTCCAGAAGTGTTTTGTATTTTGAAATATTTTAGTGCTATTATGTCATATACATTTTATTTAGCAGGATTCACATTACTTACATGCAGCATTTCTTGGTCTGGTACACATCTAAAAGACCAAGGAAAATATTTTCTTTTCTTTCAACTAACAAAGGAGGGAAGTGATGAGGCAATGTGAGAGACATTCATTTCTTCCAGAATTTTTAGGAGATGCCATGATAGCAGAGGGTAAGGTGGTAGACACCTTTGGATGGACAATCAGATCTGGCTTCTGCCTCTCAGCCAGCTGGTTGTGTAACCTTTGGAAAGTGTTAAACCACCTGATTCATTGATATAAATCACATATGCCAGCCCTTCTTTTTAAGGTTGTAGGGAGATTAATGTTGTTTGCTATGGCTATAATTGTGGCCACAGAGGCTCAGGACATTTTCTTTAAGTTTCTATTTTTAATTTTTTTTTATTGTAGTAAAAATTACATAATATAAACTTTAACCTCTTAACAATCTCCCATTATAAATTTCAGTAGTTTTAACTACATTTACATTATTTTGTAACAGATCCCTAGAAACTTTTAATCTTGCAAAAACTGAAACCCAGCAAACAACTATCCATTCCGTCTTATTCCCAGCTCTGACAACTAACCATTCTACTTTCTGTTTCCATGGTTCTGACTATTCTGGATACCATGTATGTGTGAAATCACATAGTATTTGCTTTTTGCAACTTGTTTATTTCACTCACCATAATGTCCTCAAGGTTCATCTATGTTGTATCATGTGACAGAATTTAATTCCTTTTTAAGGCTGAATAATATCCCATTGTATGTACATACTACAGTTGTTTATCCATTCATCAGACAATGGACATTTGGGCTGCTTTTACTCTTGGATATTGTGAATAATGTTGTGATGAACATGGGTGTGCAACTATCCTCTTGGTATCTTGATTTGAATTATTTTGAATATATATCTAGATGTAGCATTACTGGATCATATGGTAATTCTATTTTAATTTTTTGAGAAACCTCCATATTGTTTTCCATAGTATCTGCATCATTTCAAATTCCTACCAGCAGTGCACATGTGCTTCATCCTCTCCAATACTTGTTATTTTCTGTTTTTGTTTGTTTGGTTTTTATAACAGCCATTCTAATGTGTGTGAAGTGATGTCTCATTGTAGTTTTGATTTGTATTTCTCTAATGATTATGATATTTAACATCTTTTCATATGCTTGTTGACCATTTCTCATTCACAGCTGGTTGCCTGTGAATGAGAAATACTTAAATATACTGCTCATTTTCTAAATCATGTTACTTGTTGTTGTTGTTTTTTATATATTCTGAATATTAACTAATCAGACACATGATTTTCAGTTATTTTCTCTCATTTCATAGGTTGCCTTTTTTTTTTTCTTTAGTGCAGAAGTTTTTAAGTTTAGAGTAGTCCCATTTATCTATTTCTCCTTTTGTAGCTCAGAATTTTGGTGTCAATATCATGAAGATTTTTCCCTCTGTTTTCTTCTAGGATTGTTGTCATTTTAGGTTTTATGTTCATTTATTTCACTCATTTTGAGTTAATATTTTTAATATGGTGTAGGGTAACTTCAGTTTTTTGCATGTGGACATCCGCTTTTCAAACATTTGTTGAAGACTCTGTCCTTTTCCTATTGTGTGATCTTAACACCCTTCTATTTCTTGGTTTTCTACTCTGCTCTACTGTTCTCTGTGTCTGCATTTATGCTAAAAACCATACTATTTTGATCACTGTAGATTTGTAATATGTTTTGAAGTCAGAAAGTGTGAGTCCTCAAATTGTGTTCTTTTCAAGTTTGTTTTGGCAATTCTTCAAGTCCCTTGAGATTCTATATGAATTTTAGGATATTTTTCTATTTCTGCAAGGGATACAGAACGCTGTGTTATGAAAATCTGGTTTAAATGTGTAGCAGTGTTTTCTTAACCTCCTGTTTCATCCTAATAAAGGATGTGGGTTACTATGTGCAATGGTTGAACTTCCATTACTCACATTCCTCTTTCATTCATCTCTGATCAAACAATTCATCTCATTTTTTAAAGGATTTCCACCACTCATCACTCATATCAGCATGAACGTATTATAGCAACTTAATCACCCATTTGTAGCCACAGAATTTCCCAGCAGTGGCTTACATTCTAAATGCACATTCCCATTTTTTTTTCCTATTTGTGCCCTTCATTCTGATTAGTCAGCTATTTTTTCTCCTCAGGCTGGCCCTGTGTATTATCTTCTATGCCTCTAGCCTATCACTAATCTTTCACTAAATAACCAATCATGAACCTGCTGAAGCTTCATTAATGGGGTTTATGCCTCAACACCCTAGGATTCACCCTAGGGCACCAGATAGATATTTCCCTCCCTGAGAGGGTCACAAAGTTGACCCCTACAAAATATAATGTCTGGAAGACTCACTGTACTACACAATGCATTCTTCAAATGTATGGTCAGCTGAACTGAATAAACCTTTGCTCCTTTCTCATGACTAGGTTAAGTCTGTGCTATATCTGCTGGCAGCCAGATCCAAAGGCTAAGTGTTAGTTTTCTATTGTGTTAATGGTTAATGACTTGAAGCTACCTAAGAAGATGCATTTACCAAAGGCAACAATGTAATGACTTACAACTGTGATCATGAGACTTAGAAAATTCAATTTGGTTTGGTTTATGAGACCAGCCTATGAGTAATAGAAATGACATCTTAGTCCATATTATCTGAAAACATACATTAGTTGAGTGTCCTTTGGTTCTTCTGTTATGTTTGAGTGACTTAATAAGACATACTCATAATTCAAATGTGATAATGCCTACTATTGGGTGATAAGAGCCCTAGCTGACAAAGTGTCCTAATTGACAATAAAGATTCTCTACAAAAAGGTTGAATACACAGACACAGAGAGTAGAAGGGTGGCGAGGTGGGGGAAATAGATGTTGATCAAAGGGTACAAAGCTGCAGTTATGCAGGATGAATAAGTCTAGAGATCTAATATGAAGCATGATGACTATCCTATCTAATAAAGAAGGAATATGCTAATTGACCCTCACGCTGTCACAAAGATGGCAGTGCCCACAGCCAATAAGGAGGAAATATGCTAATTGACTTTCATGCCTTCAAAGATGGCGGTGCCCACAGCCACAGATGGCAGTGCCCAGTCCCCTCAGTCACACTGGGGCAGGCCCGGCCTTGCTGCACACCTGTCGCTGGAGTCCCCCAGTCCCCTCAGCTCCCCAGCCACCCAGGGCCAGCCCGAGGTGCAGGTAACCAGGGCCGGCCGAGGCTTGCCCTGCCAGCAGTGGCAGCAGCAGAGGTGTGATGGGGGCATCACCTTCCCCTGATCTCTGGGTCACCTCCCACCCCTGAGGGCTCCCAGACTGTGAGAGGGGGCAGGCTAGGCTGAGGAACCCCCTTTCCAGTGCATGAATTTTCATGCACCAGGCCTCTAGTAGTTAATAATACTGTATTGTATACTAAAAATTTGCTGAGATTAGACTTCACAAATATTTTTGGTCACATGCAAAATAATGGTAACTATGTTAATTAGCTTGACTGTAGTAATCATTTTACTATGTATATGTATAAGTTTATCAAATCATCATGTTGTACATCTTTATACATGATTTTATTTTTAATTTAATTTTTAACAAAACAATACAGAGATTCTGAATACCAGAATTGTCTCAGGTGTTTAATAATGTAAATAGATTTTAAAGTGATTTGGGGGAAAAAACAAAAATTCTACTGAGATAAAGTTTCATGGGTTTCAATATACAATTCTCCCAGCTGCATATGTAGACAGTTTGTCATAAGCAGGTGCAAGGTAACTAGCATACCGTGACTAACTATAATGTAATGTGTGCTTTACATATATGACTTAACTTAATTATCACCATAAGCCTGTGGTATAGATGCTATTTCTGTACTATTTCATAGGTGAAGCTATTGAACCCCAAAAAGACCACACAGAAAGTAAAAGGAATGGCCAAGATTAAAACCCAGGTCTACATGACTTCAAAATTAGTTCCTTTTCAGTTACATGATAGTTTTCAGGGAAGAAGATTCTGTAATACCCATATAGCTAAAAAATGTCTGAGGAACTCAATATGTGGAGGCCAAAATGAAGCTTATGTTGAACCTTTTGAATATTTGTTTCTTTAAGCTATATGTTAAAGGTTTCCAACATGAATATTTTTATTATAAATATAAGTGTATATAAGTCAGCATAAGTATACACATATGGGTCTGTTACTCAAACAAATCTACATTTTTAAAAAATTCTATATATTTTGTCACTCTAGCTAAATATAGATTTTTATGGAGAGGGTCCATGCTTCATACACAGTTGATGTGTTTTTTGAACTTATGTACAAATGGATGTGAGCCACCCAAAATTTCCCAAGGGTATAGAGAAAAAAAGTAAGTGCTTATTATCTATTGGACCCTATCCCGACTCAGGACAGACCTTGAATTCTTACAGTTCAATTATTTCATTGAGCAAATCATTGTCGACTACCTGTTATATGCAATGAACTGTGCTAGGTACAATAGGAAGTATACAAAGAAAAATAATAACACACACACACACACACAAAAAAAAAAAACTAAAAAGAAAACAAACAAAAAAACCCACATGGCCTTGAGTTTATACTCTCTGACCTACTGATCTTGCTTGAGAATTTCCTCGCTGTGTCCTAGGCTCATCAAATTCATCACAGGTAACTTGTTAGGGAGGTTAAATATTAGTCACTCATTCTCATAAAGGTTGTGAGGCCCATGCCAGCACCATGCACTAAGACTTTAGGAATCTAATTGCAACTCATTTGTAATTATTATTAATATGGCAAGAACATTTAAAAAATCTCTCAGTGAATTACCAGTGGTAGCAGTTTTACTCTTTAACACTAAGAAGCAGTTAAGGAATCCTATTAGGTATTCTGGCAGTCTGTTTTAATACTAATTAGCTAATAAAGTAATTAGCAAAGTAAGAAATATATTACTACTATGCTGTATTATAATTTAACTGAAATTGCATAAGCAGATGCATAATGCGGAGTTTCTAAAAATTTCATTTAGAAAATTTAGCAGTATATTTAAGTATTTCTCATTCACAGGCAACCAGCTGTGATGGAGAAAGCTGTATTTAAATAGTCAAAATTGAAGGTGCCAGCAGATTTCAACAGAACATGTGAAAGTGAACTTTTTATAAACTTTGTTTTCCTTTTTGGCGTGGATTATAACGACACACCAAAATTGAGGTGTTAGACTTATTTTACCATCTAAATATATTTAAAAGTTATGTGGTGTGCTCTTTTCAGGTGCATAACTGTCTGATCATGTTTAGTGAAAGTCCTCTTGCACCTGTACCAGAAACTATTAGCATGGTGGTCATGATATTGTGTCCATATTAGATTACACTTTGAAAATAGCTTTACCTAATATCTGAGCATAGTTATTAAAAGATAACATGCTTTTCTACCTGCTTATATATATAAATCTTTGGTCAGAATTTGTTTTTTACTACAAAAAAAAACCCACAAAACAACAACAACAAAAACAACAACCTGTAAGGCAGGTTTTTAGTACTTTACAGCGCTGCTATAATATCTATACCACTAAAGTGAAAGCTTCCTGATATTAAGTGAGCCATAAAACAAACAATACAGTAAATCTACGGAGACATTTTTGTTTTCTTTTTTGAAAACACAGAGTAACAAGTCATAACAGAACAAATATTAATTCAGCCAAATCCATTACAGTTCAATGAAGCAAACCTGTTCTATATACCAACAGATATTAAATTGAAGGAAGCATAGCTACTGTTTGCCTTTTAAAAAAAATGTATCCATTAAATTTTTTTTGCATGGCCTTCTACCAAGTGAATTACACAGATTGTTTTTTTGAAACCTAGCAACCTATATAGGCAACAAAAACAATTAAAAATATAAAAATGGAATCAAACCATCAAACCAAGACATAGAGAAAGAGAGAGAAACAAATAAAGTACCACTCAGCGACATTCTAGAAAAGTACATCGTTGGGTAGATTATGAAACACTAGAGCCCCAGTGCATGAAATTTGTGCACTGGGAGGGGGGGTGTGGGGTGTCCCTCAGTCCAGCCTGCACCTCTCCAATCTAAGACCCTCAGGGGATGTCTCATCATCCAGGACTGCTGGCTCCTAACCACTCGCCTGCCTGACTGCCAGCCTGATTGCCCCCTAATCACTCCCCTGCATGACTGGTCACCCCCAACTGCCCTCTCCTGCCAGCCTGGTTTCCCCCAACTGCCCTACCCTGCTGGCCTGATTGCCCACAATTTCCTTCCCTCGCCAGCCATCTTGTGGTTGCCATCTTGCGATGATGTGGGGGTGGCCATCTTGTGATGACGTGGGGTGGCCATCTTTTGATGACATAGAAGCGGCCATCTTGTGATGACATGAGGGCATGGTGGTCACCTAGGCTTTTATTAGCATAGATGGGAGGAAGTTTTATGACCAAAGGGGGCTGGAAGAGTACAAGGTTGGCACTACTTTAAGCAATCTGGGAAAACTCTGCAAAAATTGTGGAACTTCAAGGGTATATAATGAGATTAGATAACCCAAAAAATTTAATGTATAAGAGTTTAGATAAGGGAAAAATGAAAATGGAGAATGAAATGAAACATGTTGCAAATACAAAAAATAGAATATTTTGTGCTTCATTATAAAACTGATTATTGTGAAAAAAACCTGCTGAATTAAGTTGTAATTTTAAAAAGCCTAAATAAATAGGTAAATACAAATGAATATATAGTAATGTTGGGTCTTTGCTATCTTACCTATAACGTTTGGTAATTTTGTCAACTGGTATTGCCTTGATGACTAGCATAAGTTTGAAATAGGTGATTCAACAATAGCACAGAAATTAAATAAAAAAATTGTAAGCCATATATATTTTTTATTGATTTCAGAAAGGATGGGAGCGGGAGAGAGAGATAGAAACATCAATGATGAGAGAGAATCATTGATCGGCTGCCTCCTGCATGCCCCACCACTGGGAATCAAACCCGCAACCCAGGCATGACCTGGATTCAAACTGTGACCTTCTGGTTCATAGGTCACCGCACAACCACTGAGGCATGCTGGTTGGGCCAAAATATATGTTTTAAATGCTGAAACAAAGATTCCTCAACCACTATGACACTTTTAATTGCATGCAAAACTGTATAATATTGGTTGATTAAAAATTATTTAAAGAAAAGATGATTAATGTGCTTTGAATTTACCACCAGAAACCTTCTACAGTAATTTGCATGGGATTACAATGGGATTTATTTTAAGAGACAGAAAAAATCATTTAAAATTCTGTCTGATGCTGTTATCACCATAATTTACAGATAAGTATGAGAAGTTATCTAAGAAACAGTGGTTTTGCCTGCTTTGTGAGGTGAATTCATTTAGTATGAAAAGGAGGTAAATACAAAAATGGATTAAGACAATAGTTCCATGAAAAGTGTCCAATTTGATGGAAGGGATGTTAGGTATGATTGATTGACTCTAAAAGATAGTGAAGTACACTGTTTTGAGGAAGCACAATTGGTTGACAAGCTCAATTATGGGCTTTGTTGAGGAGATGGCATTTGATATCTAGCTTGAAGTGTTTTTCCAGGACTTCTGTAGGCATGGATGGGACTAGGTTAGGATTCCAGACAAAGGGAGCAATAGAGGCAAATAACTAGAGGTACAGCAAAAAAAAAAAAATGATTATAGGAAATGGTCAGGTTTAGCCAAAAAGAAGGAAAGGTTCAGGTAGTAAGTAAATATGAGAATAGATAGGGTGTGGAATCTGCTTTTTGGAAATAATGGGCCTGAACAGTAACACTTGTTGCATGCCAATATGCTAGTTGTTTTTTCATATATCAATGAATTTCATTGGACATGACTAAATCGATACTAGATCTCTTTTTCAGCATTTCCCAAAAGTGATTCAGCTAAATGAATCCTGCAGGAAATAGGCAACTTCCACTCTGCTGCAGCAGCCCGTTCCACTTTTGGACATTCTAATCATAAAACACTATCTTAATGTGAGTTCAAATATCCCTTTCTCTCCTATGCATTTACTGAGCATAGTTATGCCCTCTGTAAATGTATAGCAGTTTAATCTCTTTCCTGTAAGAGTTTCCAATTTCACAGGTAAAACACCATCAGTCCCTTCAATGGTTTCTCATCTAACATGGTTCCCAAACCTAAAGGTTTCTTCCTGGATACTTTCTAGATTTAATATTACTTGTGAAACATGGTACTCTGAATAAAATATATTACTTCAGATATAGAATTTCCAACAGAGAATAGAACAAATTATCACCTTCTCTATTACAAATACTGTGTTTCACTAATGAAGCCTATTTGCACAGGCACTATTAAGTCACATTGTTCTTGTATTCAGTCAAATCTTACCAGGAACTCATATATTACAGCTATTGATTATCTTAACAAAATATTAAGAGCAAGACCTTGAAAAAATACACCAACCATGCCCTGGATGGTGCGGCTTAGTTGGTTGAGTATTGTCCCATGCACCAAGAGGTCATGGGTTCCATTCCTGGTCAGGGTACATGCCTGCTTTGTGGGCTCGATCCCCAATAGGATGCATGCATGACATAGTGGATCTGTGTTCCTCTCTTCCTCTCCCTTATTCTCTCCCTCAAATCAATAAAAACATATTACAAATAAATAAAGAATACACCAACCACTAAGATCACACAGCCTCAATGTGGCCTTGAATAACCTACCTCATCCTCTCTGGACCTAAATGTCTTCTTCTATAAAATGGAGATAATAAAATGTCCTTCTTCAAAGCTTGTTATGAGAATTAGGTGGAATTATATATAAAAATCACCTAAAATAGTGCCTGACATAAAGAAATTCCATGGTTATTAATGAATGTGAGACACAGAGAGATCAGGCTCACAGATGAAAGTTTATTAAACTATAACTATAGGTGAAAAACATCACAACTAACTTGACTACAGAACCAATCTTAAAATATGGTTAATGTTTTTATTTTTTTCAAGAAAATCATTAATTCAGGCCAGAGGCAGAAATAGGAAAGAGAGTAAGACTTCTTGGATTTGGAGTCTTCCTAGGAGAGATGAAAGAAATGAAGATAGGTTGGAAGCCACTTGTCTTAAGCAAGATCATAAAGGTAAAGTTTAGGTGGCAAAGAGGAACATACTTAGAGATTGTGAAAATGATCCTAGAAGAGAGAGAAATGTCTACAACTCAAAATTATAGCCAAATTTTCCACGTATAATGATGGTACAGGCCTGAATCTACTTTGGACCAGAGTCTAAAAAGTTAAGGCAAGTGTTCAATGACATAATATCAAATCGGGCCCTAGCTGGTTTGGCTCAGTGGATAGAGCGTAGGTCTGTGGACTGAAGGGTCCAAGGTTCAATTCCAGGCAAGGGCACATGCCTGGGCTGTGGGCTCCATTCTCCCCAGTAGGGGGTGTGCAGGAGGCAGCCAGTCAATGATTCTCTCTAATCATTGATGTTTCTCTCTATCCCTCTCCCTTCCTCTCTGAAATATATATATATATATATATATATATATATATATATATATATATATATATATATAATTGGGTTGGAGTTGATTTTTTTTTGAAAATACAGATACTGTCTTATTCTAGTAAGAGAGTAAGAATTTATATAAAAGAGACAATGACTACAAAAACTGAAATATGCCTGAGATCTATATAGCCACCATCACATAATTTCTTAAAACTGTAATCTCCATTAGGGCAGGGACTGTTTAGTTCCACTGCTGAAATCTTAGTGCTTAGCATATAGTTCCTGGCACAAAGTAAGTGTTAAAAAAATGATTTGGTGAATGAATGAGATAATGGTATTTCTAGTCACCACGATCTTTTTTTTATTCTCATAGTGATTAATAGGAAAACACTTTAATTAAGAAGAATATTTGGGGGACAAAGAGAGAAACTGTGAAGAAGACCCCCTAGGGGCTACAATGTATGACAGAAATAATAAAGATGAGACAAACACAAGGCAATATGTGAAGTCTGTGTAAAGGAAAAAAAAAAAGGAAGGTTGGAAAGCTTGTCTGGGCCAAAGATATTTAACTTGTAGAAGGTCAGTGTAGTTCACTTAAATTGATTCATCATCATCATTGAATTGTCAAATCTATCTGTTGTGTCATAATCAACTAGACATAGCCTTAATTTGTTTACTATCACAAATGGAAGGTGAATGCATTTTGAAAATCGTTGTAATTACTTTAAATTTTAATTTAAAAAAAACCTCTAACTACCTGGCTGGCACAGCTCAGTGGTTGAGCATCGACCTAAGAACCAATAAGTCATGGTTCGATTCCCAGGCAGGGCTCATGCCCAGGTTGTGGGCTCGATCTCCAGTATGGGGCGTGCAGGAGGCAGCCGATCAATGATTCTCATCATTGATGTTTCTATCTCTCTCTCCCCTTCCTTCCTCTCTGCAATATATATGTATATATATAATACCCTAACCAAAATTAATTTGCTCAGTTTTCCACATTTTCAACCAGGCTGCCCAGGACAATGTGTGCTACTGCCTATGGGTCTTTCCACTGTGTCATTCTTCAGGATACAGCCCATGTTGCCTCTTATGGCCACAACAGGCAAAGAGATCTGGAAGGCTGACATCAATAACAGTTCTAACTTAATAAACTATGATGTTATTGAACAATATGCCAATGAAGTCACCTGCCATCTATAGTTTTTTGATCTCAGAAGATTAATCCTGATTAGCAATGATAGTTTTGGTTGCTGTTACGCAATATAAGTAAAAAGGATTATGTTTGGACCTGCCTTCTTAGTACTTCCATGCTGATTCTTAATACTTTCATGGCCAACAGGAAAGGTTAATGGAAAACTAATGCAAAAAGGGGGATGGGCAGTACTGAGCATTCAAAGGCTTTGAGAATGAAGGTTTGGGTCACTGTATTAGGGAAAAAAAATGACTAGTTAAGTCCTAACTTCATGCAAAGGAAACACAAAAGGGAGAATGGAAGAAGGTAGTTGTAATATTATTTACAGCCTCATGAAGGAAAACATACTGGAGCAGCTTTGCTTATTTCCTCCTTGCTTGTGTGTGTATATATACACACACAAAAACATACATTGCATAGTACTTATTATATATTATAAATATAATATTTTATATATGATATACATATGTACACAAAATTTCACACATACAGTTTCTTTATTTCCCCTTCCTCCTCTCTTTCCCTTGTTATTTTATGTCAAGATTGTGCTAGCAGTTAACTTTGCAACTTATTCTTTAGGTTACATAATGTTTAGGTGGACTTAAAAGAGCATTTAATATCAGCTAGAGATGGACATAGTGACTGTCAGGGCTTTGCTTTGAGGGAAAGGGAGAAGCATCTTTTTTTGTTATATATATATATATATATATATATATATATATATATATATATATATATTATTGATTTCATAGAGGAAGGGAGGAGAGAAAGATAGAAACATCAAGGATGAGAGAGAATCATTGATCAGCTGCCTCCTGCACACCCCACAAATGGGATCGAGCTGCAACCCAGGCATGCGCCATGATGGGGAATAGAATGGTGACCTCCTGGTCCATAGGTCAATGCTCAACCACTGAGCCATGCCTGCCTGCCGGGCAGGGAAGAAACATCTTTATTTGGAGAAAGGATAAAAAACATAGAGCTTTGTTGTATGGAAATTGAATATGTGTAGAAGGGTGGATATGGATACTAAGTATCCAAAAAGTGAGCTCTCAGGGCCAAATGCACACTTCTATACACGGCTCTGTGATCCTGGCTCTGGGACTCTGCAAACCACATTTTCCTTTGCTAACTGGCTCCCTATTAAGCTTTGCTAATTGGAGAGCTAGAGGAAGACTGCAAATTTCAAGGAGAGAGAAAGGACCTTATCCTTGCTGATAACTTGCTGGTCCTGTCAGCAGTATCCCAACAACTCCACTTTACCCTGGCAGTAGGACTTGGTTCCAGTTTACAGTTTCTTTCAGCATCCCCAAACTGTTTTATGTTCATCAATGATGAATATATTACAGTTACCTGCCTTAATAGAGCCATAGAAGAACATTTTAAAATACATATACTTTATGGCCGTAATCGGTTTGGCTCAGTGGATAGAGCGTCGGCCTGCGGACTGAAAGGTCCCAGGTTCAGTTCCTGTCAAGGGCATGTACCTTGGTTGCGGGCACATCCCCAGTAGGGGGTGTGCAGGAGGCAGCTGATCGATGTTTCTCTCTCATCGATGTTTCTAACTCTCTATCCCTCTCCCTTCTTCTCTGTAAAAAAAAAAAATCCATAAAATATATTTAAATAAAATAATTTACATATACTTTATGTATCAGAGAGGAAGAGAGGGAGAGAGAAAGACATCAATGAGAGAGAGAATCATTGATTGGCTGCCTCCTGCATGCCCCCTACTGGTCAGTCATGTGCCCGACTGGGAATTGAACTATGGCCTCCTGGTTCATAGGTTGACACTCAACCACTGAGCAACACCAGCTGGGCTAGAAGAACATTTTATGCATTGTACTGAGAACCAGGAAACCCAGGATTTTAACAATTGTTTACTTTTGTTCTTTCCTAGCTCCTAACTTGTTAACTAGTGTAACTTAATCAAGTTAGCTTTAGTCTGTTTCTTATATTAGAAACTGTGTTATGATGTCTTTTTAAATAATCTACAAGAGTGCTGTGAGCATTAATAAGAAAATAGCTATGAAGCTTCTTATATATGGAAAAGGAAAATTTTGAGCTAAGATTCAATATGGCCAAAGAAATAATTTTCCATATTAAACCTTTGGGGAAATATATTGCCACCAATCCAGATGAATGACGAGTAAACTGAAAATCAGTCAAATAATAACACAATAGCAACAGCAGGGAAAATGTGGAGTTTTTTCCTTCCCAAATAGTTCTGTAAAGAAAAAAAAAATTAACTTACAAGGACATTGACTAGCAAAAGATGATTTCAGTGTAGGATGCTGAACTGCAAATGTTTTGGGATGGCTCCTTTTCTGGCTTTGTTCCTTTTTCCAAGAGGGGCAGGTGGGGATGGTGGGTTGCTTATGCAATAAAGCAATGAAACTGAAAAAAAAGTAATGGCAAATCCTGACCATCAAAGTTCTAATGAAATCTCTGCTCAAATTCAAATGCAACATTCCCTCAAGTATTGTTTATTAGTGGTGGACTAAGCAAAAGCACAAATTAAACACCATGTCAGAAAAAAATAATCAGAGCAAACAGAAAAAAAAAAGGTGTAAAGTCTTGACATCCATAAACAACAATTAGAAAGCATCACTGTCAGGCTGAGGTAGGAGTCCCAAGGCTAAACAGCTCTAAGAAATAAATCTCCAGTCTGTTTTGACATACTAAAACAGTCCAAAAAATATAAATATAAAGGAACCCACTTTTCAGTAAATAATTTTGGTAAGATTCAGCTCTCTTAAAATATTTTTCAAATGACCCATTTAAATATTGTGGCACATTTGTGTATATCAATAAAAAAGAGAGAAATGATGTAAAACCATACCTGCTATATTTAGGATATTATTGCCAGCAGCTTTTATTTTCTGAGAATAAGTTGGGATTTTTTTAGTTGTTCCTTGATCACTAGATCCATATATATATATATATATATATATATATATATATATATATATATATATGAGAAGATAGTTGTTACTATTTTTCACTTTAGTTCCACTTAGAAGCCAAGTCCTAACACACCTCTATAATGTTCACACCCTGAAAAAACATAAGCTTTCTTCCTTTTTATGTCTCCCTTCTTGAAGCTTTCATAAATGGGACACCAAATTTGAAAAGATTTCTGCTGTTTTGGTGTCTTCTTTCATTTGTTTCTTTTGGCTACATTGGTTATTTCCATTTCTGGCCCTTTCAAATGATTTAATTTCTTATTTTATAGAACAGTTCCTATTAATGTCCTTTCTAAATATGCCTGGCACATGGTAAATTTTGACTCTGTATTTTGGAGGAATACCAAAGTTTTGGACTCTGTCATCTCCAGAGGACATACAAGTTGTTGACCTTGCCATTTGATGAAAGACAATGTTCTGATTTTCTTAATTTCCTTGAATATGTGCCATGGAAGCCTACCATTATTACCTTCATATACAGTATTTCAGAAAAGTGAGAAATTTGGTAAAGTTTAAAAATGAGCATTGAGTGATTCAAGGGCATTTCTATTCAATACATTATAGAATGCTTTTTTATTATAACACTAGAGGCCCAGTGCACGAAATTTGTGCACTCAGAGGGGGAGTTCCTCAGCCTGGCCTGCGACCTCTTGCAGTCTGGGAGCCCTTGGGGGATGTCTGACTGTTGGCTTAGGCCTGCTTCCTGCAGGGAGTGGGCCTAAGCCAGCAGTCAGACATCCTTAGTGCTGCTGCGAAGGCGGGAGAGGCTCCCACCACCGCCACTGCACTCGCCAGCCATGAACCCAGCTTCTGGCTGAGCAGTGTTCCCTCTGTGGGAGCGCACTGACCACCAGGGGGCAGCTACTTTGTTGAGCATCTGCCCTCTGGTGGTCAGTGCACGTCATAGCAACCGGTTGTTCTGCTATTCAGTTGATTTGCATATTAGCCTTTTAGTATATAGGATAGTCCCATCTGCTTTATCAATAAACTCAGAGATTATGAGGAATACCAAAGTTTTGGACTCTGTCATCTCCAGAAGGACATAAAAGTTGTTGACCTTGCCATTTGATGGAAGACAATACCTTTCACCTTGGTATTCAAAGCCTGATGTGTAATTAATAGATATTCAATAAAGATTTCAAATAAACTGCATTTTATGCTTGAAAAGATTATTTGCAGTCAGGCTATCTTAACTAAACTTCCTATGTTCTTGAATTCATAGAGTTCTCAGAGTCTGAAAGAAAAGGCAATTTTCTATTCCTAGGAAAGAGAGAGTGAAACATGCTAATTTCTTTTTAATATTGACGCTTCCAATGTGCAGTTACCAAATCAAAAATTGGGATGGCATGGGAGAGGGAGTGGTACTGGTTTGTTATACTTTTGAAGAGTTTATGTCTATGTGGTATAAGATGCAACATGGTGCCATAGCTGGTTTGGCTCAGAGGTTAGAGTACAGGCCTGTGGACTCAAGGGTCCTGGGTTCTATTCCCAGTCAGGGCATATGCCTGGGTTGCAGGCTCAGTTCCCAGTAGGGGCATGCAGGAGGCAGCCAATCAATGATTCTCTCTTATCATTGATGTTTCTATCTCTCTTTCCCTCTCCCTTCCTTTCTGAAATCAATGAAGATATTTTTTAAAAATATGCAACATGGCTCTCTAGAAACTCTTCAGGATTAAAGTTGACTTTTTCCAGAAAAGCTCTGAATGCAAATACATAATTTACAGTCAGTGGGAAAGAAAGAAAATGTTTGGTTAAAAAAAAAAAAGTACAGCAAGTTCTCAAATAATGAATGTCATTTTGTTCAATGTTGTAATGTTAATGAAAAAAAAATGAATTCCCTGGGTGTGGTCACTGTCACTGTGGTTTACACATTCTCCTCATGTCTACATGGGTTTCTTGGGGAATCTGGTGTCCTTCCACACCTCAAAGATTGCATGAGGTGAATTGTGTATCTGAGTTGTCCCACAATGAGTGATTGTAAGTGTATGTAATTGTCCTGCAATGGAAGGGTGTCCTCTCCAGGGTGGGTCACCCTTGCTCCCTGAACTATAATAGGCTCCAGCCACCAGCCACCCTGAATAAGTGGGTTGAAAAATAATTATCTTGTTTTTATTAATCTTTCTTAAATGTATGTACAGGTTACATTTATTTCAATGTTTGATATTAGAAGTGTTTGAGATCTTTATTTAGAAGTTTGGTGATGTTTTTGTGACCTAAGAACTTAACTCTTGTTCATATATTTTAGCCTATGGTAAAATTGGTTTTGTTCTATGGCATTTCACTTGAAGCCATAGTTTCCAAGACCCTATCAATGATGTTAAGTGAGGACTTACTGTAATTACTTGAAGTGGATAATGATTTGAATGAGGGGAAAAAGCTACTTGAGAGTTATGTGTAATTTATAAATCATATGCATGGCTATGCTAAAATGTATTTGTTTCTCCTTTATCCATTTTCTCCTCTAGGACAATCTATTCTTGCCATTTGTCTTAATAAATGATAAAAGCTGAATCTGTAATAAATTGGAGATAACTTATATAATGCTTAAAAAGAGACCCCAAAATAATTACCTTTTGATTTGAAATCTACTTGATCACCAGTTTTTGCCAGTCCTTTATTACTATGGAAATAATAAATGAAAGTATATCTTTGTAGGGTTTATAATATGTTTACTAAATTTAAATTATTTTATAGCAAGACATCTCCCCTTTAGAAATTTCTTTTACAAAATTCTACAACTAATTTACAAATATTTATTCACAGATTATAAGTTCTTGTCATATGTAACTTCCAGTTTAAATGTTAGTGCTAACTTAAAAACATTCTACCAATGCTATGGCTCTTTGGATTCACAAGGCATAACTGGTCAACTGACAAACACAAGTCTGACTATTCAACATATTTTGGACTAGAGAATGACATTTCCTATACTTTTGACTAGAAGTCTTCTTTAAGTATACATGGACGGGTAAGAATGGGAGATCAGGCTCCCAAGACCACTGCCCCCTCATAGAGATGCCTTGCCATTTGCCATATAGGAGAGATTGTCAAGAAGTCAGAGTGGCAATTAATAAGACTCTTCTCCCTTCAAGGTTCAGGAAACTCACATCTCTTGAAACACAGAGAAATGAGAGAAGTCATCATTATATGGCCTATTTTTATTTTTATTTTCCTCATTGTTCTGAGCTCTTGGATCCTATAGTTTTGGTTTTCTGCATATTCTTTCACAGATAAAGATGATAAAAATTTAAAGAATAGCTTTAGCTGTAAGAAGAAAAATGCCTAAGAACTTTTAGTCTGTGAAAAATACATTGGTTAGTGCTCATACCTTGAACATTTTTTACAATAGAATATTGTTACTATAGGGAATTACAAATAGAATACAAATAATATAAGTTAGAGTTCAACATTTCCAACAATGAATATTCTAAGAAAAATAAATTAACAGTAACTCAGATACATGCATATATATACTATATCCATCTGAATAGTTATTGGGTGGTGGAGATTGAGTTACTTTATGTATAATTTATCACACAAATGTGATCTTAGTTATAACTAATCACATCTTGTCAGATCAACTTTCTTTTCTCTAAAAACAACATATGCCATTCTGGTGACAAAATAATCTTATGGCTAGAATAAAGCTAGGTTTTCAAGTAATTAAGTTTCTAAAAATACCTGTTTTCTATAGATAAAAATGATAAAATTAGTGCCCCTAAGTTCTTGAGCTTTTTTGTACATGTTACAAATAAAGCTACAAATAACAGCTATATATACTTTGGTTCCTTCCCTCCTGTTTCTTTCTCCCTTTTTATTTGTTTTTCCAAAAATATATTCAGTGATACACTCCAGAATATATATTTTTAATATTCTCTCCAGGGCCATTATGAGGAACTTTGTTTAAATAATGTTATTACCCACTCATTGTGGGGCTGGAGAGCAGAAGATGCTCTGGCAAGCAAGACAAAAAATAATCCTGATGTTTGTAATGCTCAGTTCTACAGAGGTTGTTGTTGAATTTAATGTTTAACAACATGATGAAAATAGAAAACTAACTAAAAGATAACAGGAAGTATAAGCACCAATGAATTTATTTTTACATAATAGTTTCTAGCTTTTGAAATAATTTGAAATAAACAAAACAAAGAAACAATCCCATAACATTCTTCTACTCATCATCCTTTGATAGACTAGAGTAGAAAACAAATATATAGTCTATATACTATGTTTTTTGTCTAAGTAGTTTGTTCTATCTATGAAGAAGAGAAAATAGCCCTGTGACAGAAAAGCACTATTCTAGGTATTTTGTAAACATCTTAGTTAATCCTCATAAAACTCAGGGAGACTGAGTTTGCCATACCCATTTTACAGCTGAGGCAGTGAATGCTCAGTAAAGTTAACTGACCTAAATCATAGAATTATTAAATAGTGAAGCAAGAATTTCACCCCAAGTCATCTGGTTGCAAATTTCATGCTTTTTAAAATTCCCATTGTTCTATTTTTATGTTCCTTTCACATTTACAATACAGCAAAGATTTCAAAAATTTTGTAATTAATTTTCTAGATGATTCAGTGGAGCTTCTACAGTCAGTGAGCTCCCCATCATTTAGTATATTCAAGCATTGAGTGTTATTCTGATAAAGAGTTCAGCTTGATTGGGAATGGTTAAACCATAAGAATATTAAGGTCCCTTTAAGCCCTGAAACTCTGTGACTAAGCAACAATACTATGCACATTACAGATATAACAGGAATTCTCAGAAATGACATGATCCCTAGGCACATAACTGAGGACCATTTTCTCAAGAAGACCTTATCTGGGTAGGCATTACTCAATTTGATTCAGATTGGGGAAATACAAGCTTCAATTTTGAAATGAAAAAGAAGATAGTCAATCACAGACAAATAACACTGGCTCACATAGATGTTATGCTTTCCCCTGACTTTACCTTTTGAGCTTCAGAAAAGGATAAAGTTTATTTTTGATATATGCCTTTTCTTTTATTATGCCTTTTCTGCCTTGCTTTGTGCTCCTGATTTTGACCACGTTTTGAATTTACAAAAGTAACCTCTAAAACAAAAAGGAAAGGGCTTTAACCGAGATGAATTTTGAAGGAAAAGTTTAAGTTTAAATTTCTAAGGAAAAATAAAACTCTAATAAAAGCATAAAAGCATTGGGAAAAATGACCCTCAATATTTTTGCAAAATGAAAACATGTTTTTCTGGCTGGTGACGGTATTCTGGTTCCCAGATAGAATTGAGCATGGTAAAAATGGAAGGATTCTCATCAACGTTCTGTCTTTCTGACAAAGCTCTGGTTGGTGTTATGGAACTTGTACAGCCCATGGGAATAATTCTCACAGTAGATTGTCTGGCTATTAACTCCCTATTTTTTACTTCACAATATTTATTATCTGTTTGTTGTCTGAGGGCAGTTGTGCTTGTTTCTAGGCCTTAATTTCTGATGTTAGAAAGATGAGATTTCTTCAAGTTAGAAAATACTCAGAAAGAAGTGGGTAAACAGAACAGATACTATTATGTCTGCATCTGTGGCTAAGAAAAATGATATTCTAACGAATACAAAGTGGTACTAGTGAGCCATATAAACAAGTACTCACTAAGAGCTAAAATTACAAAGATCCTTCGAATTAGCATATTCTTTTTTATTAATCCTCCAGAAAGAATTTGTGAATGGAATATCCTGTGAAAAATCAACCAATGTCTGGAGTACTCAGACCTTAATACATTAACAGCTGACCTCTTAGGTTCTGCAAAACAAAACAATCAAACAAACAAAAAACCAGGTTACCAGATATAATATTAACTCTGGAATAACTGTAGGGATGAATCTGACTGCTTTATTTTTTTTAATTTTTTAATATATTTTTATTGATTTCATAGAGGAAGGGAGAGGGAGAGATAGAAACATCAATGACGAGAGACAAACATTGATAGTCTGCCCCATCCTTGGGATCAGAGATTGAGCCTGCATTCCAGGCATATGCCTTGACCAGGAATCAAACTTCAGCCTCCTGGTTCCTAGGTCGACGCTCAACCACTGAGCTACACAAGCCGGGCTTCATGGCTGCATTTGGCAGTAGCAAAGGAGACACTTGAGATATCATTACAGGTTTAGAACCAACTCAGATATAAAAATTGAAAGAGCAGGGTGAATGGAATAAGCCCACTATTGGGGAAGGGTAAAATCAGCTGACTTAAGAGACCCTGTAGTGCCTGTAGTGCACAACTTATGTTCATGTCCTTTATTGGTTTATTCTTTAAGCTGGGTTTATCTATTAAGCTTTCAAAATTAAAAATGCTTTGATTCCTCTGTGGGCAAGGAATAGTACAGTTTCAGGAAAACCTCAAAAACCTGGGGTCAAATCTTGACTGTCACTTACTCACTGTGTGATCTTGGGGAAATCACTTAACTTCCCTGAACTTTGTTTTTTAAGAAGAATCTCTCCCTTGTAGTATTGTTCATAGAACAAAATGGTGTTTTCGGACAACATGACTAAGAAGAAGTGGCACTCAATAGATAGTAGCAACTACGGTATGAATTAGATTATAATCTGAATGCTATTTTTCAGCTTCTAAGTTCCATAAAATTTGCAAAAAAATGAGCAATTAGTACAAGGGTTCTCAAAGTATATCTGAAAAAGGATTACACTGTCAAATAAGTATGAGAAATTGTACATGCTCTACCTAGCCCTTTTCCCTTCTAAGTCAGAATTCATTTTCAATACAATTGAATTCCTAAATTAAAAAAAAATGCTTAGCTTTATCAGGGTCTCCTAAATTCATTTGCTCATAGAAACATCTTTGAAGAAGATATATTAACATCCTAAGAGCTTGTTTTGTATTCCACTTAGAGATATGCCAAGTTTGTAATTATTTTAAATTCCAGAGTATAAATAAATTTTTGAATTAAGATACACTGAATAATCTGTGATACCTGGATTCCAATATTAAGGCTAATTTGATTTTAAGCAGCAGCAGGATAAGGTAGAGTAAATGAAAAATACAATGAAAGTGAAAGACCACTGACTAGGGCCACATTTTGTTGGAGTTATTTTTTTGTTGTTAGTGTTTGATTTACTAGAGCTGCCTTTGGAATTAAGGCTGTCCAAAAGCTTGGTGAAATTCCTGGTGCAGTTCTTTATTTGCCCTGAAGGAGAGAGACAGTGCCTCAGCATAGTACTGTGGTTCCAGGTCTACTCCTTTCAAAGCCAAGGTTAAGGGCAGTGGAACATGCAGAAAAACTGAAGCTATTACAAATCTGGCTCACCATATTTGCATTCATGCATTTTAGAACACCAATTTTGTTTTTCTTTTGATCTCCATAAATAGTGCTGAAGTTTCCTTAACACTTTTATTTATTTATATATTTACTTTCCTTTTCTTAAGCTAGAAATTTCCCTAAGTTTACTGTTGTCCTATGGATATCACGTGTAGCTCTAAGAGATAGAAAGGAGACTGCAGGACTAAAGGGTTGTTTTTTTAAAATTACTCTGAATGCAAAAGAAACAAAAGGCATGGAAGCTGTTACTTCTATATTATTTCTTTGAGTACCCACTTTATCACATTTAAGCAGCAAATTAAAGCATTCATTTTAATGATTCAATATTAATCAGGTTATTAGCACTATTATTAACTTTAATGTATTGATGTTCTAGGTGTGCTTTTTTCAGATTTTTGTCTCCAGATCCATATGGAGAACATTCCACAGTTATTGCAGTCAAATATAGTCAACTCTCAAAAGTTTTTAAAGTTGATAAAGATAAACATTTAAATCATCTGATATTTACTGTCCAAACCTGGCCTTTTCAGCTATGATATAGTTGGAATGTGCATTATAGTTTCAGGTAAAAAATGTTTGGCTCATCCTATTGAATCTTGTTAACATTTATAGTAAAGGACAAACAATTCACCTATCCTAATAAAATATATTGTAGCTTCCTGAAACCTTTGCATTTAGAATGAATGCCAACTTGTTTTGGTATCCATTACCATTTTCACATTTCATTGTACAATATAGTACAAATATGAGTTCTTAATTAGCAGGATCTGTATTGTTCAAATGTACAACAGTAAAGGGATTTTTCAATGTACTGCAGCTGTTACCTATGAAGGAAACATATTTCACCTTACCAAGAGGAGTTGCACAATTACATATGTTGTTATGGACAGATTCTTTCATGTTTCCTTAAGCAATGTTATTTCATAATGGATTTCCCATTAAACATAGAAAATTTTACCATTGCTCCCCACTCAATTTCTGCCTCTAGGTTGATTTTAAAAGAGAAAGGTGAAAATTTTAAGAGCAATGAGAGTGGAGGTGAAGAAAAGGTTCTTTATAAAAGATGCAATATTCACCAAGGTCACAAAGAAATATGCCTATATACACATATCTATTTAAGTATTCATTTAAATAATGCATGTGCATCTCTGTATTAATACTGTGTCCAGAAAACATTTGCAACATTATATCCTAAAGGCAGCCTCATGAAATGACAAAAATTAAAAAAAAATAACTACATGAATAGATACTACAAATGATATAGAAGGTAAGGCAGTATTCACAAATAATGTAATAAATCCTTTGCTCATTGGATTTTTTTGCCTCAATTTGAGGCCTTTAAACATCAACCAATTATGGTAAATGTTTAACTGTAGGAGTTCAGGCAGACAGCCAAATTCTGGTTTCAAAGCTCTTGCTAGTTTTAGCTTAAAAGAGTTTTTCATTTCTAAGTAAAAGCATTTCTGGGTACTGGCTATCCCTGTAGTAGATAGAGCTGCTGGAATTTGAATAAGTGGATTAGATCCTTAATAAATGGGCCCTGCAGTACTACCTGAAATGTGTGAAAGAGTGGACTACTAGGAGTCCTAGGGAAATACTTCCCACTTATAACTTAGCTCTATTTACCTAAAGCCAGTTTATTCCCACAGACACAAAGTAAAGAAAAAGAGTTGTTTTTCTTTGCCAAGCCCTACAAAACTGCAAGGTTAGGGGGGAAGGGAGCTAAAGGACAGATTCAGCCATTTCTTGTTAGGAAAACAAGGTATTTGAAATACAGACAAGATAGCCAACATAGTTAAATTTGCTTTCTTATCAAACATAAGGACTCAATTACCAATCTGCACGAAACTGGTTGGAACATTAGCTCTTCCCGGGAATATTCCTACTTTCTGGTGGAAGCACTAACAAATGGGTAGAAAAAAGGGGTCTGCCCTAAACTATCCACATGCGCGATTTGCAGACTCTGGATGGATGTTTGAGATGCAATTGCAAGAGCCTCTTTAGTGCAGACATGACAGTGAAGGGGCTACTGAAGTGACTTTTCTTAGACCATTTTGTCTCCTTTCCTGTCTCTCTGAGGTATCCCGGGGGTCTTTTCACAAACCCTTCTGCACAGCCCCAAAGCTTTAAACCTTGCTTCCCTTCCCCTAAGTCTCTCATTCACCACCACCCTCCCTAACCAAAGTCTCCTCCTGGTCACCACCAAAGCCCGGAGAAGTGGAACGCACACAATGCCTCCCTTATAGGGCTTGAGCTAGGGACTGGGCATGCTCAGTAGCCAAAGCAGATTTTTTTCTTCTTCTTCTTCTTTTGGTAGCAAGTGCGGCATCTCTCCCAATCCCATACCTCTCTTTCCTCTACCTCTATCCCCCTCTCCCCACCCCCAGCTCCTTAATCACCCTGCTTAACCTGTTCGACACCAAAGGCTCGCAGAGTTCTGAGGTACAGAGAATTAACCGACTCCTAAATCCAGGAAATAGTCTCACTTTGGGCTAAAGCTTCACACTTTTGCCTTAAAGCCCCCAGCCCCTTACGCGCAGACAGGTACGGGGGAGTACAAATACTACTGGATCCCGGGAAACTAGCCACAAAGAAGACTCCATCCAGGATCGCCCGCTACTGAAGAAGTACTCCCGGAGCCCTCTGTTCTGCCTGGTGACAATTAGCCAAAGGTACCGTACCCGTGATACAAAGCCCAAGTGCAATTGTTGCCTTTGAATGTCATTGTTGTTGACTCACCCCCCTGGATCCTGGAATTATTCAGTTTCTCGGAGACTCGACGCCCCTGTCTACCTCCCTCGACCCATCTTCCCCCTGGCTCTTCGATGTTTCTTTGGCTTTGCTGGGGTTCTCGGTTGCTCTCTCAAAGGAACGCCCGCTCGTTGTGTGTGTGTGTGTGTGTGTGTGTGTGTGTGTGTGTGCGCGCGCGCCTTGTTCTTAGGGGACTGGGGGAGGAGAAAGGACTCGAGTGTGCGTGTATGTGGTGGGGGGATGGAGGTTGGCGCCCTCGCATTAGGGAACCAGTGTCTCTTTGCGAGAGAAAAGGGGTCGCTCCTCCCCAGGGGATGTTTTAGGCATAAAGAGGGGGCGGATGCCAGGAGGAAAGTGTGCTCTTTCCTGGCGTGTGGGTAGAAATCAAGTGGGGGTGTCTAGGTGGGGGACGGAGGAGCTCAGGAATGTGCGGGGGTCGAGATGTTTGAGTGTCGGTAGGGAGGGCCGCGCGTGTGCTGGGGGGGGAGGGAGGTGGGGGTGGCGGGGGCGGGGATTAAGCAAGTGTATGTAAAGGTGCAGCCCTTGTAAGAGAGGCTGGGTGCACGCGCGGTGTCTGGCCGGGTGTGTGCGCGCTCGCGCTGCTGCCCGCCAGCTTGCCTGCCCCGACTGCTCCGTGGGTTTGACGGACGAGAGGGTGCCTAGGAGCTGGAGCTGGGATCACGTAGTGACCATCGCTGAAACTGTAGCGGGGATCGCGGCGCCCCAGGCCCTACAAGAGCCACCAGGCTCCGGAGGTGGGTGAATTTCCAGCGGGGGCTGAGATAACTGCACCAACACACGCTGCCTCTTCCCCGCTTAGCTCGCTAGTGCCTGTGAGTGTGTGTGTGTGTGTGTGTGTGTGTGTGTGTGTGTGCGCGCGCGCACGCGCGCGCTCTTGCGCGGAGGGGAGCCGGTAGCTTATTATTTTTAGTTTGGGTCGTGTTGGTTTGGGGCCGTCTGAGTGGCCAAAGCGGCCGTAGTGGCTACTCCGCCGCCGCTCCCTCTTGCCTGTCCACGGAGTGGTCACAAGTCCCTGAGGCCGAAGGAATCCGATGTCCTTAGCTTCGCTGCCCCCAGGGAGGCTGGGGCGGCGGGGAAAGTGTCCTAGTCTAGGGACGGGGCGCTGGGCTTTGTCTTCTGTGCCCCTGTCGCAGGTACTCTAGGCGAACGTGAACCTGGGGCTCCGGGCAGTGGCCCGGGAGCTGGTGGAAGACAGCTGGCACCCTGCAAGAAAGGGGATACGAGAGAAGCCGGTGGGTAACTCTAAAAGCCCTGCAAAGCTGGGCAAGTGCTGGCAGCGCGACTTTACAAGATGCCCAAATGTTGAGCTGATTTCTGGCTTGGTGAGAGCATTTTGTGGCTGGCCTGGCTGCGGGTTGGGGGGTGGGGGGCGGGCAAGGGGGATCCTGGACCGCCGCTCTTGGCCAAGGAAGGACAGGGTCACTCTGCCTATGACAAGTGGGCCAGTGACACCCCAGTGGCTATTGCCCTGGTGGCCCGAGCTAGTCATCTCTTCTCCAACCACCGCACGCACGCCCGGGTCTAGAGAGGCCCATGGAAACTCCAGCAGTTGCCCCTTATGGGAGGAGAGCGCTAGAAGAAATGTGTGCGCAGATGGGCTGAAGCCCCCTCGACATCCCCAGCGGTACTCGCCTCCGCTGCCTGACCCTAGAGGCCGCAGCTCGGGCGGGACCCGGGAGGGGGCTGGTGCCGGCTCCAGGCAACGGGATGCGGCAAAACATTGCGGTAAGCGCTATCGCCAATGGCCCCTCCAGGCGCATCGCTGCCGGCTCGAGGTGAGGTAGCGAACAGTGGGCGGCAGTGACCGCGTTCCCCAGCGGAGCACCCCCTCTGCCTTAGGCGGCGGACGGAGGTTTCCCGTGCCAGCTCCAGGGGTGCTACCTCGGCCCACCCTCCTGGGTCGTTTGTTCCCCACAGGCCAGCTCCCTCCACAGGAGCGCGCGGAGCGCCAGGCGCAGCACTGTGGTAGATACTGGATTTGTGGTAAGGCTAGTTTTATGCAGTCCTGGCCAGCCTTGGAAGCCTAAGGTGGGGGGTGGGGGGTGGGGAGAACCGGGCAGCTCTTGGCAGCCCCAGAGATGACTTTGGTACCCAACTCATACTTTGTGTTTTCTTTTTCTGTTGCCTCCCCTCTTCATTCCCCCTCCCTATTTTTTTTAAGTGGGCATGTTTTAGTGGTACCATGTGAATGTGACGTTTCTTTCCTTTACATGCAATTCCCCCTTCCCCTCTTGCTCCCTCCCTTCTCCTCTTTCCACTTCTCCGTGGTCTCTTGCCCTTTCCCTCTCCCCTTCTCTCTGAGGACTCCTCAGCTCCCTTGCTAGCTTCTCCAGCTGCTTTGGCTTCCTCCGTTTCACAGACCTGCATTTGGGAAGTTCCTAGCTAGTCCTTGTACCTTTCAACCCCACCCCTGCTTACTTAAAGTAGAAATTAGGAGCAGGAGGGTAGCTCCTAATGCGATTTCAGATCAGTTGATGCTCCTTGTTATTATTTGTGTACTGAATTCAGGTTATTTTTGTTGTTGTTTTGTTTTTAATTTGGTTACTTTTGGGGGTTTTTTTGGGGGGGGGGTTGGGGGGCTTATAACAAGAAATGACTCAACCGAACCTGGTTGGCTGTTGAAAACCACATCTATAGCAAAGCAAAAAGATCAAGTGAAAATTTGCTTTTACAATGCAAGTTGGTTTGAATGATGTTATACGTAAGAATTATGACTTCTTTCTGCACTATCAATCAAGCTGTCATGGTGAATGGGGGAATGCATTTCCATACATCAGCCAATGAGCATCTAGGCAGTGCTGCCTGTATGCTGAACCAAACTACTTAAAATGCAAATCTTTCTGAGTCGTGTCTATTGGGTTGTCTACCTTGAGACATGTTCATTTTACCACTAGCTAATTCCTCGTGGGCAAAAGACACAAAGGCATTTCTGTGTGACACTTCTGGCTTTGTATCATTCCCTCATTGTGTGTTCCTGGGTAATTTAATTAATATTTGGTGATAACCATATTGAAATTGCAGCCAGCTTTCCATTCAAGATGGAAAAGACTTACGTGGCTAAAACGGCATCAATAAAACAAGAATTCCTGTTGTCCCTTTTAATCTTTTCCATGAAGCATTTGCATATTTTTGTGTATGCATGTGGTATTTAAGGAATTGGCTAAAACAGGTTAATTTGCTAAGCATTAAACTCCACTAAATTGATTCTTGATTTGTTTATAGACAGAGGCATGCCGTACTAATATTTGGAAAGTGGTGTTTGGGAAATGATGATTTTAGGACAAACATTTGCTGTAATAAATGTATTTGGGGCTGCAGCAATAGCCACTCAACAATGGTAGTGTGTTACATCTTCCTCAGCAGTGGCAATCTGTGATCAAAGTGAAAGAGATAAGCATTTGAGCCAAGTGCCTGTCAGACCTGGGTTCAAAATGGCACATGAAGGAATGGAAGAGGGCCAGGTAAGCAGGACAACCAGTTCTTGGGGGGAGGGAAAGCTGTCTGGACATCAGCTAGACAGTGCAGGAGCAAGTATGTTTCTCTCCTGTTTTCAGGGACTCAAAGACAAAAGGTATTTTTTCCCTGTTTGGAAGATCACTGATAGGAAACTAGATACTGTTTATTTATTGGAATAGAATCTAAAACTTGGCCTTCCCTACTCGGTTCTTTTCTAAAACCTCGGTTCTTTTCAAAACCCCAGGGTCATCTGTGGGTTTTTTAAGGCAGCAGTGTACAGGAATGAACTGATTTATGGCAATGTGCTTCCCAGTGGGCTGAAGTTCAGGCAGATCTCTTCCCAGGGCTCCTTCCACCTTGGCCTTTTGACTTTCCCCTTTACAGTAACCCAATTATCCCATTGGCATCCTCTGTTGAACTCAGGGATCTAATATTTTCTCTGCTCAGCCTCTTATCCAGCTGAAGCCTAGAGAGTAGACATTTACAAGCTGAAATGCCTTTGTGATGCTAACTACATGGCTGACATGACTGGGTTGGATCAGTCATTAGAGTTGCAAATAGAAAGCTTAAGGTCTGTGTTTGTTCAAGGGCACAGTTTGGTGGTCCAAGTAGAGAAAATATTTCAGACTTTTAAGGTTTAAGTATGATCAACAGTCTTTTGCTGTTATTTGTCATGTGTTCTGCACATGCAAATTTTGTATAAACTACAGGTATGGAAATAAAATGTATGGCATTTTTGGTGGTTAGTGTTCGACTAAGTGAGAATACTCAGAGCTTTTGGTACCTTAAAAATTCAAACTTAATAACTATAGTCACGTGTTTGCTATCACATGCCACATTTTCAGTTACTGTATTTATAAATACAAGTAATTTTTCTAGTAATAATCATTGAAAAAATGTTTTCTTCTTATTTTTTAGGTTATTTCTCTTTATTCAGACGCATAAAATTGCATGTTGATTGCAAGAAGATGTTTCTTTGGCTCTTTCTGATTTTGTCAGCCCTGATTTCTTCGACAAATGCAGATTCTGACATATCAGTGGAAATTTGCAATGTGTGCTCCTGTGTGTCAGTGGAGAATGTGCTCTATGTCAACTGTGAGAAGGTTTCAGTCTACCGACCAAACCAGCTGAAACCGCCTTGGTCAAATTTTTATCACCTCAATTTCCAAAACAATTTTTTAAATATCCTCTATCCAAATACATTCTTGAATTTTTCACATGCAGTATCCCTGCAGCTGGGAAATAATAAACTGCAGAACATTGAGGGAGGAGCCTTTCTTGGGCTCAGTGCATTAAAGCAGTTGCACTTGAACAACAATGAATTAAAGATTCTCCGAGCTGACACTTTCCTTGGCATAGAGAACTTGGAGTATCTCCAGGCTGACTACAATTTAATCAAGTATATTGAACGAGGAGCCTTCAATAAGCTCCACAAACTGAAAGTTCTCATTCTTAATGACAATCTGATTTCATTCCTTCCTGATAATATTTTTCGATTCGCATCTTTGACCCATCTGGACATACGGGGAAACAGAATTCAGAAGCTCCCCTATATCGGAGTTCTGGAACACATAGGCCGAGTTGTCGAATTGCAACTGGAAGATAACCCTTGGAACTGCAGCTGTGATTTGTTGCCTTTAAAAGCTTGGCTGGAGAATATGCCATATAACATTTACATAGGAGAAGCTATCTGTGAAACTCCCAGTGACTTATATGGAAGGCTTTTAAAAGAAACCAACAAGCAAGAATTATGCCCCATGGGCACAGGCAGTGATTTTGATGTACGGATCCTGCCTCCATCTCAGCTGGAAACCGGCTATACCACTCCCAATGGCCACACTACTCAAACATCCTTCCACAGATTAGTGACCAAACCACCGAAAACTACAAATCCTTCCAAGATCTCTGGAATCGTGGCAGGCAAAGCCCTCTCCAACCGCAATCTTAGTCAGATTGTGTCTTACCAAACAAGGGTGCCTCCTCTTACACCTTGTCCAGCGCCTTGCTTTTGCAAAACACATCCTTCGGATTTTGGACTGAGTGTCAACTGCCAAGAGAAAAATATACAGTCCATGTCTGAACTGATACCGAAACCTTTAAATGCCAAGAAGTTGCATGTCAATGGCAACAGCATCAAAGATGTGGACATCTCAGACTTCGCTGAGTTTGAAGGACTGGATTTGCTCCATTTAGGCAGTAATCAGATTACAGTGATAAAGGGAGATGTATTCCATAATCTCACTAATTTACGCAGGCTGTATCTCAATGGCAACCAGATTGAAAGACTCTATCCTGAAATATTTTCAGGCCTTCATAACCTGCAGTATCTGTACTTGGAATACAATTTGATTAAAGAAATCTTAGCGGGCACCTTTGACTCGCTGCCAAATTTGCAGCTACTATACTTAAACAACAATCTCTTAAAGAGCTTGCCCGTTTACATTTTTTCTGGAGCACCCCTTGCGAGACTGAACCTGAGGAACAACAAATTCATGTACCTACCTGTCAGCGGGGTTCTTGATCAGCTGCAGTCTCTGACACAGATTGACTTGGAGGGCAACCCATGGGACTGCACTTGTGACTTGGTGGCATTAAAGCTGTGGCTGGAGAAGTTGAATGACGGGATTGTTGTGAAAGAACTAAAATGTGAAACACCTGTTCAGTTTGCCAACATTGAACTGAAGTCCCTCAAAAATGAAATCTTATGTCCCAAACTCTTAAACAAGCCATCTGCACCATTCACAAGCCCTGCACCTGCCATTACCTTCACCACCCCGCTGGGACCCATTCGAAGTCCTCCTGGAGGTCCAGTGCCTCTGTCGATTTTAATCTTAAGTATCTTAGTGGTCCTCATTTTAACTGTGTTCGTTGCTTTTTGCCTTCTTGTTTTTGTGCTGAGACGAAACAAGAAACCCACGGTGAAGCATGAGGGCCTGGGGAATGCAGAGTGTGGTTCCATGCAGCTGCAGCTGAGGAAGCATGACCACAAAACCAATAAAAAAGATGGACTGAGCACAGAAGCTTTCATTCCGCAAACCATAGAACAGATGAGCAAGAACCACACCTGTGGCTTGAAAGAGTCAGAAACTGGCTTCATGTTTTCAGATCCCCCAGGACAGAAAGTCATCATGAGAAATGTTGCCGACAAGGAGAAAGATTTGTTACATGTGGATAGCAGGAAGAGATTGAGCACAATTGATGAGCTGGATGAATTATTCCCAAGCAGGGATTCCAATGTGTTTATTCAGAATTTTCTCGAAAACAAAAAGGAGTACAACAGCATAGGTGTCAGTGGCTTTGAGATCCGTTATCCAGAAAAACAAGACAAGAAAAACAAGAAGTCATTGATAGGCGGCAACCACAGTAAAATTGTGGTGGAGCAAAGGAAGAGCAGCGAGTATTTCGAACTGAAGGCAAAACTCCAGAGTTCCCCCGACTACCTACAAGTCCTTGAGGAGCAGACAGCTTTGAACAAGATCTAGGTCACACAATTTTATTTCATGCAGAGGACATTTATTTAATGATGAAAGTGCCTTTTGTTGATTTCTAACTTCCAAATACTATATTATCAATAGGCATAGAGGCAGGTGTTTCCAAGGGTGTCTCATTAACTGTAGCTGCAAAGATGTGTCCAGTAGAAGAGAATCTCCAATAGATTTTACTGCATAAAACCTATACTGTGGAGTCCTGTGGGGATACTGCAAACTCTATTGCCAAAGGGATGCTTTATATACATAATACACTGAATTTAACCTCAAGAGGCAAATCTGTTTTGTACCCCAATGCAAAGCCTTCCTCTCTTTGTGCTTTGTAAAGCAAAGTCAAGAAAACTGGTACCAGTGTTCACACTTCAACTGGGTCCTTCATCTTGCACGTAGATTAAGTTGGTGGAACTGGAATACTCCTTCTGATTTGTGGCATTGTAACAACTCTCTGTAAAGATTATCTGAAAAGTAAAACAAAAAGCATGCAAAGAGAGAACATTCGATAGTATTTGTAAATCGATAACCTTTATGGCCTGCATCTTGAAACCACTGGATTTATAATGTTAAATTGTGCAAATATTTCTTTAAAATATACCATGCATTGCATAAGTATAAAATAAATTTGAACACTTTAAGCATTACCTGTCTATACATAAAACCTAAGAGAGAAAAAAATCAACGTGAGTTACATAACGTTTGTGGTGATCTTAAGAAATACGTGACGTTTATCAGAATTAAACATGGCTCAACTTAAACTAACATTAGAGTTTGTTCTCAGTTATGTGAAATACCCACAATCCTTAAAGGTTGTCCAAAATAAGCAAAGTGCTTACCGTGTGAGCGCACCCAAAGCTATTTTTGTAACATAATTCATATTTATGAAGTACTTTGTATACTAAATAGAAAAATATGTACTCCTTAATATGTATTTAATATGCCTGACTTGTTTTCCTGATCACAGGGAATTTATCAATAAGTATAAATTTAGACAGAGAAAATATACCAAACTGAAACTGAAGCTTATGTGTACAGAAATATTCTGGACATTGTGATCAGGTATAATTTAAAAACAAAAGAAAAGAAAAAAAGACAAAAAGCAACAAAAATATTTAAAAAAACAGTTCTGTGCTATTCTTGAGAATTTAGCATATTATCTCTTCAGATTTGTTACCAATTGTGCATTTTAAAATAGATCCCTTAGTTTTTTATAGTATCTTGTCTGGGGCAGTTGTTATTCGCCATCAGTTGTCTTGCTTTTCAGGATTATATGAGCTTAATTCAAATAGTTTTAATGGCAAATATTTAAAAAAGTAATGAGTAAGGTTAATAGTTATATCTCATATGCATCAGTATTCCTGTTCTTTCATCATTCTGACTACTATCAGATAATCAAATAGAACAGTAAACATCATGGTATTCTTGGCTACCAAAGCCACACTGTAAAATGCTTTCATTGATCTCAGATGAGTTTACACTCTGCAACTACAAATGATATGCCACTGTGTTTGCTTGTGCTGTTAACTGCTGAGTCAAACTTGGTCAAAGGAAGGAAATACTTGATAATGGGAGATATTTGAAGATTTTTAGGAGCTCCCGATTAGCAGTGACATCCTGAAACACACTGCCTTCTTGGTCTGCCTGTGTATGTATATTTTTTTTGTGCTCCATCTCTTATAACTACTGTATTCATAAGTAAGATGACCAAGAAGGTAAACAACATATATATTCTTCATGAATTTCAAGTGGCAAATGTTTTAGTACAGCTTCTAAAATGATATTATGATTAAAGTTGTAACAGCAGTCCATTTATTGATTACTAATTTGAGGGCTTTCTATGTTTGTTCCAAGATAAACAAACAAACAGACAACTTGGCATTCTTGGACATGTGTGTGTGTGTATGTGTGTGTGTGTGTGTGTGTGTGTGTGTGTGTGTGTGTGTGTGTATGCATACATATCCATAATTGGAGATTTTTTTAAAATAGCAAACAAAAAATAGTCTCCGTATGTATGTGCTGGTGCTCTTAAAACTTTAATGTGTAGTTTTAATTTTCATGACAATGTCTGTGAAAACTTTATATGAATATTTAAAAAATACAAATACTTTCTGACCTTGAAAGAAAGGACATGAAGATGTGTGCCCAACAGCTTGTTTTCATCTATAATTTCATAAGGACTTTTAATATACCATTACCATGCTTGCATGCATCCATGGGTTAAAGGGCTCCTAATGCATACTGACAGGATAAAGATGAAAAGGTTTATCCTGTCAATAAAGTGTGGATGGATTGAAAAATCTTAAGTAGACCCTTATGGGAGGAATCAAAAACTCCATCCATGATCTGGGGATCATAGGTCATTCGGATGATGTGTTTTATTCAGTGTGGTGATGCTTTGAAGATGATTCAAGGTTTCTGCAACTGTCAATGGCAGGAGTACCTGCCACTATCTCAAAGATTCCTGTAGCATATTGGCTATCTCAAACTCTTCTGCTGAAAGATGTAAATGTTCAACTTTTTAAAAAGTAATTTAAATGTATGTGGTTATTTGGAGGATCTAATTGTAAGTGAATGACAGTAACAAATCCTTGGTTAAGGTTGATATATTCTCCTTAACTAAAGTCATTGTGCCTACATTATACAGTGTATACTATTTTGCACCTGTCTCTCATTAGTTCTACTTGTATATTTTATGATAATGTTGTTAGGCATAAGTTTTTAGTTAAGTACAAGAGCAGTTAAAATTCTGTATCTACATTTTCTTGACTTCAACTATAACCTTGATGTTAGTTTAACCCCTGCAGGAGTGATATATATGTCAATACAGCATTTTTGGTTTTGATTCAAATATAGAAAATCCAAGAAGTGTTCATTTCTAATGTGGTCTGACACATCGTGGGCTTCTTGGCACTGTATCATGTGCTTGGACTCTATTAGAATAGTTGCAAAGTAAATTAGAGCATATAATTCAGTGAAGGGGTTGAGACAATATATTATGTTCATGTAATATAAATCAAGTTTTAAATTATTTTTTTATGAAATCAATAAAGATGATTCAATTCTTTAAAAGTAAATCTTTGTGTAATTTTATGAGAAAGCAGCTATTAAAATATAGTGATTGAAGTCTATAAGGCAATTTATATTCTATATTTAGTTTTCCATTCTGCATAATAAACTCAATAAATATATTAATTAGAAAATCATTTAAGACCAACATTCTTTTGTTGCTTTTAAAAACATTTCATTTCTTTAAGCCATAAGAATGCATAAATTATACAGGGCATGGCCTCATGAGTAATGTCAACAGGTATTGCTGAAATAAGAGAACACATCTAGAAATGTATGGCAGTAATATTAATCTATAATATCTTTTGCATGATTTGTACATTGACACTGTATGAAATGAGCACAGTGAGGTTTTTTGTTGTTCTTGTTGTTGTTATTGTTGTCACATCCAAAGAGCTGGGGGAGAAAATATATTAAAATGTATTTATAATCACTATTTTGAAATAAAGTAAAGAAAACACATTGTATTGTTTTTACCCTGATTTGATTATTAGTAATCAAACAGAAAGGAACTGTTTTAATGACTTTTGTTTGCTTTTAATAACATCAAGGTATTAGAGAAAATTTACTAAATGCCATTTTTATGAAAGTATTAATAAAATTGTTTGCTACAATGGTATTTCTGAAGCCACAGTTTGTTAAATATATTTATCTTTCCATTATTTTTCAGAAGAAATAAAGCAGTAACCGAACTGATCTTTTCATCTAGATTTGAGGGTAAGACATAGAGCTTTAGAATACTGTTTGTATTCAACTTAATTGTTAAATCTATGTTAAGAGATGCTTTCTTTTCAAACATCTTTACAATCTGTGTTCCCTTCCACTGGCAGCCTCTTTGGAGAAGAGTAGGACAGTGCCAAGATCAACATGCTTTGATTCTTGCTCATTCTGATTAATCAGTTGGAATCTGACATAACTGCAGACAAGCAAATATAATATTGTCTTAATTATTGATTGAAATACTTTTAGAAAAACTTTATGATCACTATAATTCATGACCAGCTTGACTGATTACTGGTTACCTACCTATTTATCGGGTGGATTGTGATTTGTATTTTTCAAACATGACCAAAATCATCAGTCCATTATTTTACCAGGGTCATTATGATTGAGAAACAGGAGCCAACTGCATTATGGTTCCTTTGAGGGTAGCAAAGATTATAAACAGACTGTATTGACCAATAAAGTGGGTTATAGGCACATTTCCTTATAGAAAGAGATATAAAGAGAGAGGAAAACAGAGAGAGGTAATATAATTTAATATTGTTGTGGCTTTATGTCTGTACCTAGCTATGCTGAAAATGTAAACAGTATAGGCAGTTTATACAAATACTTTTGGACTAAAAGTTTTATGTATCACAGGATATACATCACATGCTTATATGACTTATTTTCGTTCTTTCTGAGTACTGAACATTGGGGCTTTGGGTCCAGCCATCAGTTATGTAGACAAGTGGCATCAAATAAAGGTTTGGCTTCATTTCCAGTGCTCATTCAATTAGTCACTATGGTCAGATGGACTGAACTAAAATATCCTGTTTGTGGCTTCATTTACCGGGAATTACTGGCGACATATATCAAGTTCATCTGATAATTGTTAACCTTCAATTACAGATTTGCCGGGGATCTGTCCTTTGTTAAATTAAAAGCAAATGGGAGGTTAAATGAATTTTAATAGCTTATTTTGTATAAAACTGCCCTCAATCTATTTTCAAATTTCATTTTGTCTTAGTTTCCACTGGTTGATAAGATTGCATTTCAGAAGGGGAAATCAAGGAAAGCAAACTGAATTGCCTGATATGAAACACTATGACTTTTTAATTTTTAAATCTTATTTTTAGACTGCTGTTCTTATGTCCACAGAGGGAAAATGAAGTGGGGCTCTGAGACAACTACTTCAATACTTTGAACCAAATAATTGCTTTTGAGAATAAAACAATTTCAATTTTTTATTAAATCATAATTACCAGATCCACTGGCTACAGAATCCAGAACCAGGAAAGAATTACTCAGCCCTCCACCTTAGTTTTCTTTTGTAGACACATTGGCTAAATAGAAATTTTGATGATTTTAGTAATACATCAAAAGTGAGAAATACTTGTTTAACTTAAAAAAACTCATGAACAAGGCCTTCAGAGAAATTACATGAATATGTAATGAAAAAATATAAAATATCACTTTTAAACTAGTTATAGGAAGGAAATAGTCTTCTAAAGCTCCTGAACAATATCTTTCTCTTAGTTGGCAACTCACAGATACTAGATAATTTCTTATCCTGCTAGTTAACAGCCTAAGGAAGCCATGCTGTACAGTGGAAACTGCTCATGGAAGCCTTTGGAAATCAGAATAAGCTCTGCTCTCCCTAATAAGAATTGCAACGTATATATCAATCATTGTTTCATGTAAATTGAACCACTGTGGTAAAATTCTGAGTTGATAATCAGTAATTTTAATGCTGTTTTCACTAATAAAAGTTTTTTTTTTATAGGTCATACTTGTAGCCATTCAGTGTGTTCATTATCATGAAATTAGTGAAGCTCAACATCCAAAGAAATGTAAATAATCTGATTTTTAGCTGGTACAATTGTTTATTAGTTTACAGGATAGGATAGGCATATCTATAAACACACACACACACACACACACACACACACACACACACACGAATGCACAGAAACAGTGAATTATGCACAAAAGGAATTATTCAATTGATGTAAACAAATACAACATTTCTGCCTCAACTACCTAGGTTTTTCAAATCAAAGTATGTATTTGGGGCCCAAAATGATATTTTTTCTTCTTTTTGTTTCACTTTAAATTGAAACCTGATCATTTTATTATGTATAGTAAAAAGTAGATCCAGTCCATCTACCAGGACTTACTTGGATTTCAATAATGTCTATTACCTTGAGATCTGGCTTTGATTTTCCTTATTTGTTAACTTTATCATCATTATTATCCTCATTCTATAAGCTTACTTAGTGTGTATTGCAGTACGTAATTCCCAGGTAGCTGACCACGATGTAAATCAATCCTGCTACCATCCTTCACAAATATTATTCAGAGAATCATGGAGGGATATCTAGATCCAAAATAAAGAACCCCAGGGTGGGAATTAGATTAGAAATTATTAGAACATGGAGGTTAAAAAAGAGAAGAAAGTATATTGAAGATTACTGACTAAACAGCTCTGTACCTAAGCTAAGATTAGGGAGGATAAAGGCTAAGGACTATTAAGAGAGAAAAAATCAAATCATATTTTTCCTTATTCTCTCTGCTTTCTTTTAAATATATGAAATGTATGCTATATCAACACAACACCAGTAATTCATATGTTTTCAAATAATTCAGTGGTCAATTAAAATAGCTAGTTACCTTTCCAGCCCCCATAGAATCTTTTCCTGGGATGACTAACACCATGGATTGACAGATTGTCAGGGCCTCCTGATATAGTTCTAGCTGTAAAAAATAATAAGTAGTATTGTGTTTAATGAGAACAAAAGGTGAAACATGCATAGTACGTATAATGAAATATATATATATATATATATATATATATATATATATATATATATATATATATATCAGAGAGGATGGGAAAGGGAGAGAGGGATAGAAACATCAATTATGAGAGAGAATCATTGATCAGCTGCCTCCTTCACACCACTTTACTGGGAATCGAGCCTGCAACCTGGGCTAGCACCCTGACTACAAATCAAAACATGACCTGCTGGTTCATAGGTTGACACTCAACCACTGAGCAACACCAACTGAGTGCATATAATGAATTTTGATAGGGAGCAAAATAAATAAATACAATCATTTTGAGTGTCCCATATGGTAACAAGCAGCTAGGCCTTTTGGTTTGTTTTCAGAAATTGTACTTCAATACAGATTACCAAGTGCATATTTCGGAAGCTATTTCCTGCAAAGAACCCCTGGGAAGCTATGTCTGTGCCATGGGTCCCCTTATTTCATAGCAGGATGTATCACATTTGTCAAGTTCTCTCTGCTGGAAATTCTTCTTTTCTGGTGGTATAAACAGCCTTTGTCATCTATGGCATGGGCTAGCTTAAGAAGATTTTTTCACAGTTGTTTGAACCTTAGTGGCAGTACACACAAAAAATCTAGGATTCTGTGTCCAAGCATATATTTGCCATTGCAAAACTATCACAACCAAAGAACATTTCAATTGCATATGTATTCTACATTGCTATATTTGTTTTTATTTACTAGTTATCTTCTAGCTCACAACTATGAGTTGTTTTACTCATAGCTCTCCTTCAATGTAGAAGGCAATCTCCACCCTGGAAAGTCACAGTTATTTATAGAAAGAATCAGGACACTTCTCTCTGCTCATTTCCTTCGGTAACTTCTAGAAATAAAGAAAAGTTAATACATTAAGTGATTGATTTAAAAGGAAGTCCTGCTGACACAGAAAGAATTATAAGAAGACAGAGTGAGTTATCAGTAAAAAAGTCAACCTTGTATTTTAGATTCTTACATTGGAAGTGAAGTATAATACTTTAGTTTCTGAGCTGGACTCAAAGAAATCAGTTTTCACTCTGGAATCCCTGCAATAATTAAATAAGTATATTATTGCTGACATGTGGGTAGGTTTGCCACATGGCTACTATTTTTTCCTCACACTCTAAGAAAATATTTCTTTGCTCAGATTTGATACAGCTGCTGTATCAAATTCTTACCCTGAAAATTCAAAAAACTTTTTTTCTATATGTACCTAAGCTGTTACATAGAAATGTGTATTGGAAACTGGATAAAACCATCAGGCCTGGCTGGTGTGGCTCAGGCTCAGTGGTTGAGCATCAACCTATGAACCAGGAGGTCATGGTTCAACTTCCGGTCAGGGCACATGCCCAGGTGCAGGCTTGATCCCAGTATGGGGTGTGCAGGAGGCAGTTGATGAACAATTCTCTCTCATCATTGATGTTTCTGTCTCTCTCTTCCTCTCCCTTCCTCTCTGAAATCAATAAAAATATTTAAAAAGTAACATCGGAATTAAGAAAATTAGTGTCCTTAAAGAAACAAAATGAGGCATTTTATTAAAATTACGTCATGGTAGATCACCTTCCTTTGAACTTCTTGACTTTTTGTAGGTTTGAATATGTGCATTGTGAAGGAAGTAAGACTCGAGTTCAAAGGCATTTCCATTCTCTACACAGTCATCTTGGTTGCCTGGACTGTGCTGTAGAATGTGAACATTAACTAGGTTACTAGTATTTAATCCCACATGCCTATCTGATTTCAGCTGCTCATTTGAATATAATCACATTGGAGAAGACCAGTTTCTAAGATAATGTTCTTACTGTAGCCAAGTAAGGCTGAACTAAATAGTCTTTATTCCATCTCAAAGGTTATCAGAGCAGTGTTAAACCAAAAGCCTGTTGGCAAAAAGTCACCTTCAATGTTTAAGCACTATCATAGAAAGATGGGAGCATACACAACTCATTGAATTTTCAAATCAGACCATTTGGTCCTAATCCCATTTCTTTTGAAAGAGCAACTAGGTCTAGAGAGGGAAGGTGACTTGTTCAAGGTCAAATAAGATATTATAGCCATTCTGGTCTACCATCTGATTCTACTGACTCACAGGATGATGCTATTTCCATTACACTGCTCTATTTCAAAGTTCCAGAGGGGAGAATGAGGATCTGTTGGTGAGACTTCAGGGAGACAGTCTAATGTAGCATAAGAACATTTTCCATAAGATTGTTTAGCAGCCTATAACTGGAATGAGCTAGATACAACATACAGAGTTCTTTATCCATGGAAGTGTCCAAAGTGAGAATGATTCTAACAAGAAGGATAGATATTATTCAAGAAAATTTATTTGAATGCAAGCTTGGACTAGATCTTGGAAGACACTTCTAACTCTAAGCTCCTAGGTTTCTCTGGTGTATATACTAAAATAATTTATCAAGCAAGTCAAAACTATCAAATATATATTTTGTCTCAAACATTTAAATATTCAATCTAGTAATTACTAATAGATTATATCTACTAGATACTAGAATAACAAATCAATAACCCAAAATACCAGTTATATATTAAGCATCATTTTAGAAGAGACATAAAGTTCCCTTTAATTTTTAGTGTTTTCAATGTGTCAGCATTCCAAAAAGAAGTCTTTAATGTTTAATTTTGTACAAAGCAAAAAAACAAAACAAAAGAAAACAAAAAAACCAAAACACCTCCTCTGTACATTGCACTGAAGATGGCACTCTAGTAACAACCTCACACTAGAAATGATAAGGCATGCTTATATTTATTATTTGAATCCTACATTTTAATTTTGAGGTTATTTCTTGACACTGGCAAATGAAACATAAAAGTTACTTCTTATATCATCTTCTCTAGTTGGAGTTGAGTCTATTTTTCATTTACCCTCAATTAGATAGAATTGAAATTTATTCCAAAGAATTTTAGTTCAGGTTATAGCTCAACAGACTATATTAAGAATAGCAACTTCAAATAATCTAAGCTATTTTTAAAAAGGCACTCAGATATTTCTATTCAAATTGTGTTCCATAGAGACAGAAGGTTTCATAAAAAGGAAAGGGAAAAAATCTTCAGACTTCAAGAGTTTTGGATTGTTTATTTTGGGTGTTAGTTTTTAAAGATTCTGAATACATCCAAGATCACTCTGAAATGCAATTGTTTTTTTTTTTTTCATTCAACACTTTAACTAGAACCCTCCAAAATTGACTATTGTGCACTCACTGACCCATTTAATCACAAAGAGTGTTCCTTCAGGTATTACTTAGTAACTTATTCAAAATTAGCAGTTTTACCCTTTAGAATCGTACTTCACTTATAAATAGTCACAGTACAGTGTTAATGTATAAACAACCCCTGCCTAATTAATTTTATGTTTAAGTAGATAATAATAAAAAAATAAAAATATGTACTTTGGTTTGTTGCTGATTTGGTAAAATGTTTGTAAGAGCAAGACATATTGATCTTCTGGCTTCCCTCTCTCTTTATCTATGTGTCTACTGAGGCCACCACTTCACCCTACTCACTGCCTGTGAAGCTCCACTCTCATCACAATGCTGATTCTGTTTAATATTTTTCTTTCTCTCTGATTTTCATTCAGATACAGGCAGCTAATTCACATGCACATTAGTATGTCAGTGCTCTTAGAGTTATATGCATTTTTAAGAGAGGATACCAGGAGTAGAGGAGCATACCAAATTAGTAGAACAAATGTGGGCATTTCAGGTGTATGATAAGCAGTGCACCAGGAGGCCTTTCTTGCTATCCTTCAGTAATACCATGTGTAAAGCTGGTGCAGCTCAGATCAATTGGAACTGGAAGACTCGCTTAAACTTATTCTCCTAAACACCAAGGTTAGATTCCCTAATATGCTTTTCTTCATTCAACCTTATGCATATTGGAGTGAGGAGAAGGGGGAGGGAAGTTAGCTAAGGCTTACCTATAAAAATTACATTTAAATTAAAGCCCTGAAGAGTTAGTTCAAATTAGTTGTTAAAGAGTGGGGTTAAGGAAAGGCATATGAAGCCAAGGGAACAGCATGGGCTAAGACTCCAAAATACAATTATCTTATTATGTGCTGCTGGTGAGATAGGTAGGGGCTAGAAGAGGAGTTATCTGACTTGTTTTGCAAAGGGCCTGATAGCAAATACCTGAGGCTTTGTGGGCCATATGGTCTTCGTTATTAGTCAGTTCTGCCATTGCAGCATAAAAGTAGCCATCCTATATAATAAAAGGCTAACATGCAAATTGACCAAATGGCAGAATGACCAGTCACTATGATGTGCACTGACCACCAGGGGGCAGGCACTCAATGTAGGAGCTTCCCCTAAGTGGTAAATGTGCTCCCACAAGGGGAGAGCTGCTCAGCCAGAAGCTGAGGTCACGGCTGGTGAGCACAGAGACAGTGGTGGGAACCTCCATGGCAGTGCTAAGGATGTCCAATTGACAGCTTAGGTATGCTCCCCATGGTCTCCTGGACTACAAGAAGGCACAGGCTGGTCTGAGAGACCCTCCTGAGTGCACGAATTTCGTGCACTGGGCCTTTAGTAGATAATAAGTAAATAAATGGGTGTGGCTGTGTCTCAACAAAACTTTATTAACAAAAAGGTGGTGGACCCTAGTCCATTAGCTCAGTGGTTAGATAGTTGTCCCATTACACCAAGGTTGAGGTTTACACCAAGGTTTCAGTTCCGATCCCTGGTCAGGGCACATGCCCAAAAAAATCAATGAATGCATAAAAGGGTGGAACAATAAAGTAATCTCTCTCAATCTGTCTCCCTCTTTCTTCCTAACAACTAAAAATGATGGTGGAATGTATTTGTCCCAAAAGTCATCAGTGCCAACTGACCGCTAGGCTAGATTGTGAAGGGATTCTGACTTCCAGATGCTTTGGGATGTCAATGAAGGTTTCAAAAAGCAAGAGAGGTGACATGATTATGCTTATTTAAGACAGGCTTCTGACTGTTATATTGAAGATGAAACCAGAGGAAGAGAAGATCAGAGTATAAGTGGTAGAAACCAGTAAGGAAGCTCTTGCAGTAGTACTAAAAAAAAAAAAAAAAAAAAAAAAAAAAAAGTGATCTAAACTGTTAAAGATGAAGGAAGTATATAATTATGAGTCATATTTTAAATGTATACTCTGAAGATCTTGCCAATAGACTGGATATGGGGGTTAAGGATGACATGATGTTAAAGAGGGTTCTCAGAGTTCTCTGCCATGAGCAACTGGGCTAATGAATATATAATTCACTGAGATGAGGAATTCTATAGAAGAAGTGGCTGTGGAGGGTAGACATGAAGAGAGTACAAGTTCCATTTTGAATATGTTAAATTTGAAATTTCTGGAAGTCTTCAAGTTGTCAGATAGATGGCTGACTTTGTCTAGCAAGAGCTCTGAGGAGCAGTTTAGACCAAAGATAGATTTGAGAATCATCATCACTGACACTGAAGGTCATAGAAGGAGATCACAGAATTAGAAAACAAGGCTCAGCAATAAGTGCGGGTATTTCTGAGCTTTGTTTTTTCAATGTTATCTGTGCACCATCTATATTAAAATCTAGACTCTCAGGCCCCTTCTGAATCAGAATATCTGTGGGCAGGGCCCAGGAATGTGCATTTTCTAGCTTCCCGGTTTATTCTCATTGACATTAAATTGTGAGAATCACTGCTGTTGAAGTAACTTGGATGAGAAAGCACCTGAACAAGACAGAAATCAGAACCAGACAGCTGGAGGAAAAACCAGGAGGCTGTGGGGTCCTGGGAGCAATGAGAATGAGTGCTACAAGAAGGATGGAGGTCAACTGTGTTCAGTGTTGCTGAGAGACATCATGTTATCTCACTAGGCTTTCCTGGTAATAGTCTACTTGGATTGCCTTCAAGACAGATGTTGGAAAAGCTGTGGGACTCCATGTCCTAAGAGAATACAGATTCACAGGTGAAAACTTCACAGATGAAGACAGTCTAAGAAATGAGACAAGAATCAGGACCAGGATACTGGACAAATTGAAAGCAAAATGTCAGTGCAAGGAAGACCTTATGAGTCCAGAGGAGAGGCATGGAAACAGCAAAACCAGCCACAAGGTCATACATAGGGCAGGAGGTCAAAGTGAGCATCTAGAGTTAACACCAGAGGGTGTCAGGGTGGGCTGTGATGAAAGGTCAAAATTCATTACTTTTTAAGAGGCTTTATGCTCAGTGGTGTTGCCCCACAAAGATGAGGCACAAATATGGGAGTCTTGGAGAATTCTCCAGACCTTGTAGTTACTATTATCTCCAATTTACAGATGAAGAAATGGAGACAATGGGAGATTTTTAAAACTTGCCCAAGCTTACACACTAGTAAGTACCAGAGCTGGAAAACAGACCCAGGCATTCTGGCTATAGATCCCAAACTTTTCTCTGCACTGCATGGTTCCTACAAAATGTAAATTATTTACCATGCATGGTATAACATAGCCAGCATGTCTGGGCCTCTGCTTGTCTTCTCTAGTCTTACGTCATGCCATTATTACCTTCTCTCCATTAATATTCTATGTGGCATACTGAACTAAATGGCTGCCATTATGTGAACGTGCTACGCTCTATTGTCCTCAGGCTTTTGAACATATAGCTGTATTCCTCTGCCTAAACTACCCTTTGTTCCTATCTTTGCTACATTGACTTCTATTGTCATCTTAGATCTTAGTGCTACCTCCCTCAGGAAGCCCTTCCTATACATCCCCATAGTACCCTGTGCTGACCCCTGTATTAGCACTTGCACCTTGTATCAAAACTGCATGTTTTCTTATCCGTCTCTCTAATTAAAATAAGGGCTCCTGAAGTGTGGGATCCATATTCTGTTCATCTTATATCCCCGGTACCCAGCATAGTGCCTGGAATATAGTGGGTGATGAACAGCTATTTATTAAATCAATAAATATAGTAATTGGTATGACAGTAGATAAAGTCTGAGAGAGGTAGTTTGGAGTCAATTATTAAGGAACTGGGTTCCATGTGAATATATTTGTATTTTGTTCTTTGGGCAATGGGGAACCATTGAGGATTTTTGAGAAGTTGAAAGATATAATCTAAGCTTTTTTATTTTAGGAAGAAAAGTCTGATACTCTGTGGAAATTGGAGAGGTGATTTTGAAGGCAAGAAGATAATGAGGATGTTACTAAGATAATTATAAAATTAGGGCATTAGTCAGTTTTTGCTGCACAAAAGAACTACCTCAAAACTCAGCAGCACATCCCTCCCTCTGGGGGAGAAGAGGTCCTAATATGAGGTGACAGGAGAAGATTTAACTTTGGGTGGTGTACACACGGTGTTATATATAGATTTTGTAACTTAGAAATCCACATATGAAACCTATATGTTCATGTTGACCAATGTCACCCCAATAAAACTTAATTAAAAAATAAAATAAACAAACAAAAAACTCAGCAGTAGGCATCATGAGTTGGCTGGAGTGGCTCAGCTCCAGGCTATGGGTCTGTGGATTAGCTACAGAGGTGCTGCTGGAGACTACAGGTGCGCAGTTTAGAGGATCTTGTCTACAATCTTCAGGTTAAGTTCTGTCTTCTTCATGTGTCTCTCATTCTCATAGGCCAGTGGTTCTCAACCTTCTGGCCCTTTAAATACAGTTCCTCATGTTGTGACCCAACCATAAAATTATTTTCGTTGTTACTTCATAACTGTAATGTTGCTACTGTTATGAATTGTAATGTAAATATCTGATATGCAGGATGGTCTTAGGCCACCCCTGTGAAAGGGTCGTTCGACAGCCAAAGGGGTCGCGACCCACAGGTTGAGAACCAATGTTCTAGGCCCAACTGAACATCATCCTGAACACCATTATGAAGCTTTCCTCATAGCAGTGTCACAGCACAAAGGGCAAGACTAACCACACAAGTACGTATCAAGCCCCTACTTGTGATCATGTCATTGACCAAAGCAAGTATACAAGCAAGCCCAACATCAAAGGGACATGGAAAAATACTCCTCCAATGGAGGTTAGAGGGGAGGAAATGATTATTTGCTAAACAATAACCTAATCTTCCATGGATACTATTGCTGTAGTCTAGATCAGTGATTTTCCACTGGGGAGTAAGGATGTATGCTCTGCCTTAAAATGTAAAACAAAATTTCAGGGAGGGGTAATCACATATATTTTTCAAAAGTCTTACCTCCACCACTGTTTTCAGAATCATTACTAATATGAGCTATTATTATTAATAGAAGTATCAAAACCCAGCTGTCCAGTGAGATGGAAAAAGAGCTTGGGAAACACTGCTATACATGGTAAATAGTATGGGCCTAGAAGATGAGAGGAGAAACCCACAAAAACACAAATAATTGAATGCAGAGTAAGGAGGAGAATGAGGACCCAAAGTATTAGTGACCAAATGATCTATAACTTTTAAGTAATGGCTTAAAGGAAGATAGAGTGCGAGAGAAAGGAATTCACTCATTTAATATATACTCAGGACATATATTTCACATCTTCCTCCTCTAGAACATAAGGTACACAAAAGCAGGAAAGTCCATGTGTTTTGTTCACTCTATATTCCTAGTACCCAGATCAATGTCTGGTAAGAAGTAGGTACTTAATAATTTCATTGAATGAGTGAATTAAATTATAAGATGACAGTTCTCATTTGAACTTCATGGTTAGAGGGTATGTGCATGAGGGCCTTGGGGTAGGGAGAGAGAGAAAACTAGAAGGGAAGTGCTATTCTGGCAGACAAATCAATCACCCCACAAGGCTCAGCCACAATATCAACTCTCCTGGGTCACCTGCCCTGATCCCCAGTTAGTGGACCTCTCCTCTCTATTCTGAAAGTTCTTTGAACAGTCCTCTATAAGAGCATGGCTTTGGTTCATTTTCAATTATGTACAGGTCTTATCCCTTGACAGTGTTGCATTACCTGAGCCA